>NC_067485.1:42170025-42527525 GCF_947179515.1 Apodemus sylvaticus
ACACACACATGCACATTTTGAGATAAGGTCTCGAAATGTGTGGCTGTGAGTTGGGGTTATGTGCACGCATGTTCAGGTGCCTGCAGTTGGCCCCCAGAGGCACTGGCCAGAGGTAGATTTGGAACCTTTCTCCAGGCAAGTCCCGTCTATTTTTTTTTTTAAACTAAAAAGTTTGCCTCATTTTGTGTTTTTATCTGTGTGAGTTTTGCCAGCACGTGTGTGGACACCACATGTGTGCCTTCTGACCTGGAAGTCAGAAGAGGCGTTGGATTTCCCTGCAGTTATGGATTGATTGTGGGATGCCATGTAGGTCTATGGATTGAACCAGAGTCCTCTGTTAGAACACGGAGTTTTCTTTCTTTCCTTCTTTCTTTTCCTTCTTTCTTTCCCTTCTTTTCTTTCTTTCCTTTCTTTCTTTCCTTTCTTTCTCCCTCCCTCCTTCTCTCTCACCTTTTTCTTTCTTTCCCTTTTTCTTTCTTCTTTTCTTTCTTTCTTTCTTTCTTCCTTCTTTCTTTCTTTCTTTCTTTCTTTCTTTCTTTCTTTCTTCTTTTTGTTCTTCCTTCCTTTCTTTCTCTCTCTCTCTTTCCTTCTTTCTTTCTTTCTTTCTTTCTTTCTTTCTTTCTTTCTTTCTTTCTTCTCTCTCTCTCTTTCTTTCTTTCTCTATTTCTCTCTTTCTTTCTTTTTTCTTTCTTTCTCTTCTTTCTCTCCTTTCTTTCTCTCTCTCTCTTTTTTCTTTCTCTCTCTTTCTCTCTTCTTTCTTTCTTTCTTTCTCTCTTTCTTTCTCTCTCTCTCTCTTTCTTTCTTTCTCTCTCTTTCTCTCTTTTTCTCTCTCTCTTTTTCTCTCTCCCTCTCTCTCTCTTTCTCTCTCTCTCTTTCTCTCTTTCTCTCTCTCTTTCTCTCTTTCTTTCTCTCTCTCTCTTTCTCTCTCTCTTTCTTTCTTTCTTTCTTTCTCTCTCTCTCTTTCTCTCTCTCTCTCTTCTTTCTTCTTTCTTTCTTTCTTTCTCTCTCTCTCTCTCTCTCTCTCTCTCTCTCTCTCTCTCTCTCTTTCTTTCTTTCTTTCTTTCTTTCTTTCTTTCTTTCTTTCTTTCTTTCTTTCTTTCTTTCTTTCTTTCTTTCTTTCTTTCTTTCTTTCTTTTTCTTTCTTCTTTTCACCGAGACAGGGTTTCTCTGTGTAGCCCTGGATGTCCTGGAACTCACTTTGTAGAACAGGCTGGCCTCGAACTCAGAAATCCGCCTGCCTCTGCCTCCAAATGCTGTGATTAAAGGCGTGTGCTACCACTGCCCGGCAAGAACATGGAGTTTTCTTTCTTTTTTTTTTTTTATATTTTTATTTTCTATATTCTTTGTTTACATTCCAAATGATTTCCCCTTTCCCAGATCCTCCCTCCCCATATGTCCCATAAACCTTCTTCTATCCATCCATTCTCCAATCACCTCCCTCCTTTTTCTCTGTCCTTATATTCCCCTCCAATGCTAGATCAATCCTTTCCAGGATCAGGACCCTCTCCATACTTCTTCATGGGAGTCATTTGTTATGCGATTTGTGCCTTGGTTATTCAGAGCTTCTGGGCTAATTAATATCCACTTATCAGAGATTGCATTCCATGTGTATTCTTTTGTGATTGGGATACCTCACTTAGGATGATATTTTCCAGATCAAACCATTTGCCTAAAAATTTTGTGAATTCATTGTTTCTAATTGCTGAGTAGTATTCCATTGAGTAAATATACCACATTTTCTGTATCCATTCCTCCTTTGAGGTACATCTGGGTTCTTTCCAGCTTCTGGCTATTATAAATAAGGCTGCTATGAACATAATGGAGCATGTGTCTTTATTGTATGCTAGGGAATCCTTTGGGTATATGCCCAGGAGAGGTATAGCAGGGTCCTCTGGAAGTGTCATGTCCAGTTTTCTGAGGAACCGCCAGACTGATTTCCAAAGTGGTTGCACCATCTTACAGCCCCACCAGCAGTGGAGGAGTGTTCCTCTTTCTCCACATCCTCGCCAACACCTGCTGTCTCCTGAGTTTTTGACCTTAGCCGTTCTGACTGGTGTAAGGTGAAATTTCAGGGTTGTTTTGATTTGCATTTCCTTAATGACTAATGATGTTGAGCACTTCTTAAGGTGCCTCTCAGCTATCCGAATTTCTTCAGGTGAAAATTCTTTGTTTAGATCTGTACCCCATTTTTTAATAGGGTTATTTGGTTCTCTGGGGTCTAACTTCTTGAGTTCTTTGTATATATTGGATATTAGCCCTCTATCAGATGTAGGGTTGGTGAATATCCTTTCCCAATTTGATGGTTGCCGTTTTGTCCTTTTAACAGTGTCAACATGGAGTTTTCTTAAGCACCGAGAAATCTCTCTAGCCCCTAAAAATTGATTGATTGATTGATTGATTGATTTGTTTATTTATTTTGGTAACACTCTGCCGGCACCCACAGAAACATTCATATAAACCTCACCCCACACCTACACCACATACTGCAAAAGTAGTGAGTTTGAGGCAGACTGAACTAAATGAAACCTTGTCTCAAAACACACACACACACACACACAAACACACAAACCATACCACACAAACAAATCTTAAATCACAAACCCTGATATATACAAATACTTAGAGGCAAGGTGTATGTCCTTGTGTAATTGAACCTGATGTAGTTGGTGTGTGTGTGTGTGTGTCCATCCATACATGAGTACAAGTACTTTTGAAGGCCTAAAGAGGACATTGGATTCTCCTGAAGCTAGGCTTTACAGATGGTTGTGAGCTGTCTGACTAGGTGCTGGGCACTGAACTGGGTCCTCTGGAAGGCAGTGTGCTCTTAACTACTGCTCTTAACCCCTGAGACCTTGATTTCACTGTCTTAGTAAACCAAGCACTGTGATTGTGCTCTGATGCTCAGTTGTGTGGTGTCTGTGTATGTGTGTATGTGGGTTTGTTTGTTGAGACAGTCTCACTCTGTAGCCTTGGGTGGCCTGGGAGTTGCTATGTAGACCAGGCAGGCCTTGAATGCATAGAGATCTGTTTATCCATTTGCCTCAGTCTCTCACAATTGTATCTGTCTATCTATCTATCTATCTATCTATCTATCTATCTATCTATCTATCTATCTATCTAGACAAGGCTTGAACTCACAAAGATCCACCTGCCTCTGTCTCCCAAACACTGGGACTACAGATAAAAGACAGCACACTCTGCCATAATTTTACACTGTTAGTAGGCCTTCTCATCCGAATTCCAGACTCATATTCATTCACAAACTTTTTTTTTCTTTCTTCGAGACAGGGTTTCTCTGTGTAGCCCTGTCTGTCCTAGAGCACACCCTACAGACCAGGCTGGCCTTGAACTCAGAAATCTGCCTGCTTCTGCCTCCCAAGTGCTGGGATTAAAGTCATGTGCCACCACTGCCTGGCTCTTTCACAAACCTTATCTTTGGTATACATTTTATCATGTCTACCATCATGTAGTTCCTGGATTTCTTCCTTCTTGCTGTAGGGGTTTCTGTAGATATTCCATTTTTTCAGTTTCTTGTTTGAACTCATCCTAAGCCTGATTTCTATTCCATTTTCAACTTCCTAAAAAATTCTTTTGGCTCTATTTTCAAAATATAATCAGAAAATGTCCTTGACTATGTACTTCCATTACACGAACTTGTAAAAGTATAACGATATAAAGAATTAAGAAAATTTAAAATATCAACCACGGTACTTTTTCAAAGCCTCTGTATTTCTTGCCTCTGGAATATTTCTTTTTTAAAGTGGGAGTAGGATTAGGCAGAAGGTGGGGCCTCTCCTCTCCTCTCCTCTCCTCTTAAAACAAAGCCTCTTTGTTTTAAAAAAGATTTATTTATTATTTATTATATGTAAGTACACTGTAGCTATCTTCAGACACTCTCAGAAGAGGGTATCAGATCTCATTACGGATGGTTGTGAGCCACCATATGGTTGCTGGGATTTGAACTCAGGACCTTCAGAAGAGCAGTCAGTGCTCTTAACCACTGAGCCATCTCTCCAGCCCCTGGAATATTATTTTTTAACATTTATTTTTATTTTATGTTTATGGATGTATGTATATCTGTATACCGCATGTATTCCTGGTACCCACAAAGGGCAGAAGAGGGCATGAGATAGTTGTGAGCTTCCTTGTGTGTGCTGGAAATCGAATCCAGGTTCTCTGGAAGAACAGCAGTGCTCTTAACTCTTGAGCCATCTCTCCAGCGTCCTGGAATATTCTTTCCAGAGATAATCTATATGCTTTCTGTGTTCAGTTTTTAGCCACACTTTTTTTTATTCGATATAATTTATTTACATTTCAAATGATTTCCCCTTTTCTAGCCCCCCCACTCCCCGAAAGTCCCATAACCCGCTTCTCTTCCCCTGTCCTCCCTCCCACCCCTTCCCACTTCCCCGTTCTGGTTTTGCCCAATACTGTTTCACTGAGTCTTTCCAGAACCAGGGGCCACTCCTCCTTTCTTCTTGTATCTCATTTGATGTGTGGATTATGTTTTGGGTATTCCAGTTTTCTAGGTTAATAACCACTTATTAGTGAGTGCATATCATGATTCACCTTTTGAGTCTGGGTTACCTCACTTAGTATGATGTTCTCTAGCTCCATCCATTTGCCTAAGAATTTCATGAATTCATTGTTTCTAAAGGCTGAATAATACTCCATTGTGTAGATATACCACATTTTTTGCATCCACTCTTCTGTTGAGGGATACCTGGGTTCTTTCCAGCATCTGGAAATTATAAATAGGGCTGCTATGAACATAGTAGAGCATGTATCCTTATTACATGGTGGGGAATCCTCTGGATATATGCCCAGGAGTGGTATAGCAGGATCTTCTGGAAGTGAGGTGCCCAGTTTTCGGAGGAACCGCCAGACTGCTTTCCAGAGTGGTTGTACCAATTTGCAACCCCACCAGCAGTGGAGAAGTGTTCCTCTTTCTCCACACCCTCTCCAACACCTGCTGTCTCCTGAATTTTTAATCTTAGCCATTCTGACTGGTGTAAGATGAAATCTTAGGGTTGTTTTGATTTGCATTTCCCTAATGACTAATGAAGTTGAGCATTTTTTAAGATGCTTCTCCGCCATCCGAAGTTCTTCAGGTGAGAATTCTTTGTTTAACTCTGTACCCCATTTTTTAATAGGGTTGTTTGGTTTTCTGGAGTCTAACTTCTTGAGTTCTTTATATATATTGGATATTAGCCCTCTATCTGATGTAGGATTGGTGAAGATCTTTTCCCAATTTGTTGGTTGCCGATTTGTCCTCTTGATGGTGTCCTTTGCCTTACAGAAACTTTGTAATTTTATGAGGTCCCATTTGTCAATTCTTGCTCTTAGAGCATACGCTATTGGTGTTCTGTTCAGAAACTTTCTCCCTGTACCGATGTCCTCAAGGGTCTTCCCCAGTTTCTTTTCTATTAGCTTCAGAGTGTCTGGCTTTATGTGGAGGTCCTTGATCCATTTGGATTTGAGCTTAGTACAAGGAGACAAGGATGGATCAATTCGTATTCTTCTGCATGCTGACCTCCAGTTGAACCAGCACCATTTGTTGAAAAGGCTATCTTTTTTCCATTGGATGTTTTCAGCCTCTTTGTTGAGGATCAAGTGGCCATAGGTGTGTGGGTTCATTTCTGGATCTTCAATCCTGTTCCATTGATCCTCCTGCCTGTCACTGTACCAATACCATGCAGTTTTTAACACTATTGCTCTGTAGTATTGCTTGAGGTCAGGGATACTGATTCCCCCAGAATTTCTTTTGTTGCTGAGAATAGTTTTAGCTATCCTGGGTTTTTTGTTGTTCCAGATGAATTTGATGATTGATCTTTCTAACTCTGTGAAGAATTGAGTTGGGATTTTGATGGGTATTGCATTGAATCTGTATATTGCTTTTGGCAAAATGGCCATTTTAACTATATTGATTCTACCGATCCATGAGCATGGGAGGTTTTCCCATTTTTTGAGGTCTTCTTCCATTTCCTTCTTCAGAGTCTTGAAGTTCTTGTCATACAGATCTTTCACATGTTTGGTAAGAGTCACCCCAAGATACTTTATACTGTTTGTGGCTATTGTGAAGGGGGTCATTTCCCTAATTTCTTTCTCAGCCTGCTTATCCTTTGAGTATAGGAAGGCCACTGATTTGCTTGAGTTGATTTTATAACCTGCCACTTTGCTGAAGTTGTTTATCAGCTGTAGGAGCTCTCTAGTGGAGTTTTTTGGGTCACTTAGGTAAACTATCATGTCGTCTGCAAATAATGATAGTTTGACTTCTTCCTTTCCAATTTGTATCCCTTTGACCTCCTTATGTTGTCGAATTGCCCGAGCTAGTACCTCAAGTACAATATTGAAAAGATAAGGAGAAAGGGGGCAGCCTTGTCTGGTCCCTGATTTCAGTGGGATTGCTTCAAGTTTCTCTCCATTTAGTTTGATGCTGGCTACCGGTTTTCTGTATATTGCTTTTACTATGTTTAGGTATGGGCCTTGAATTCCTGTTCTCTCCAAGACTTTAAGCATGAAAGGATGCTGAATTTTGTCAAATGCTTTTTCAGCATCCAATGAAATGACCATGTGGTTTTGTTCTTTGAGTTTGTTTATGTAGTGGATTGTATTGATGGATTTCCGTATATTGAACCAACCCTGCATTCCCGGGATAAAGCCTACTTGATCATGGTGGATGATCGTTTTGATGTGTTCATGGATTCGGTTGGCAAGAATTTTATTGAGTATTTTTGCATCGATGTTCATAAGGGAAATTGGTCTGAAGTTCTCTTTCTTTGTTGGATCTTTGTGTGGCTTTGGTATCAGCGTAATTGTGGCTTCGTAGAAGGAATTGGGTAGTGTTCCTTCTGTTTCTATTTTGTGGAATAGTTTGAAGAGTATTGGTGTTAACTCTTCTTTGAAGGTCTGGTAGAATTCTGCACTGAAACCATCTGGTCCTGTGCTTTTTCTGGTTGGAAGACTTTCTATGACTCCTTCTATTTCTTTAGGCTTTATGGGACTGTTTAGATGGTCTAGTTGGTCCTCATTTAATTTTGGTATTTGGTACCTGTCAAGGAAATTGTCCATTTCCTCCAGATTCTCCAGTTGTGTTGAGCACAGGCTCTTGTAGTAGGATCTGATGATTTTTTGGATTTCCTCAGTTTCCGTTGTTATATCTCCCTTTTCATTTCTAAGTTTGTTAATTTGGATACTTTCTCTGTGCCCTTTGGTCAGTCTGGCTAAAGGTTTATCTATCTTGTTGATTTTCTCAAAGAACCAGCTCCTGGTTTTGTTGATTTTTTTGTATGGTTCTCTTTGTTTCTACTTGATTGATTTCGGCCCTGAGTTTGATGATTTCCTGCCTTCTACTCCTCCTGGGTGAAATAGCTTCTTTTTGTTCTAGGGCTTTCAGGTGTGTCATTAAGCTGGTAATGTGTGCTCTCTCCGTTTTCTTTTTGGAGGCACTCAGGGCTATGAGTTTTCCTCTTAGCACTGCTTTCATTGTGTCCCATAGATTTGGGTATGTTGTGTTTTCATTTTCATTGTGTTCTAAAAAGTCTTTAATTTCTTTCTTTATTTCTTCCTTGACCAAGGTATCATTGAGTAGAGTATTGTTCAATTTCCACGTGTATGTGGGTTTTCTGTTGTTTCTGTTGCTATTGAAGACCACTTTTACTCCATAGTGATCAGATAGGGGGCATGGGATTAGTTCTATCTTCTTATATTTGTTGAGGTCTGTCTTGTCACCAATTATATGGTCGATTTTGGAGAAGGTACCATGAGGTGCTGAAAAAAAGGTATATTCTTTTGTTTTAGGATAGAATGTTCTATATATATCTGTTAAATCTAATTGGTCCAAAGCTTCAATTAGTTTCATTGTGTCCTTGTTTAGTTTCTGTTTTCCTGATCGGTCCATTGAGGAAAGTGCAGTGTTGAAGTCACCCACAATTATTGTGTTAGGTGCAATGTGTGCTTTGAGTTTTAATAAAGTTTCTTTTATGAAAGAGGGTGCCCTTGCATTTGGACCATAGATGTTCAGGATTGAGAGTTCTTCTTGTTGTATTTTTCCTTTGACCAGCAAGAAGTGTCCCTCAGAGTCTCTTTTGATGACTTTGGGTTGAAAGTCAATTTTATCTGATATTAAAATGGCTACTCCAGCTTGTTTCCTGAGACCATTTGCTTGTAAAATTGTCTTCCAGCCTTTTACTCTAAGGTAGTGTTTGTCTTTGACCCTGAGGTGTGTTTCCTGTAAGCAGGAAAATGTAGGGTCCTGTTTACGTATCCAGTCAGTTAGTCTGTGTCTTTTTATTGGGGCATTAAGTCCATTGATGTTAAGAGATATTAAGGAATAGTGATTGTTACTTCCTATCATTTTTGACGTTATTTTTTAAATTTGATTGCTTAACTTCTTTTGGGTTTGATGAAAGGTTACTATCTTGCTTTTTCCAGGGTGAAGTTTCCCTCCTTGTATTGGTGTTGTCCTCCTATTATCCTTTTTAGGGCTGGGTTTGTGGATAGATATTGGGTAAACTTGGTTTTGTCGTGAAATATCTTAGTTTCTCCATCTATGGTGATTGAGAGTTTGGCTGGGTATAGTAGTTTTGGTTGGCATTTGTGTTCTCTTAGAGTCTGCATGAGATCTGCCCAGGACCTTCTAGCCTTCATAGTCTCAGGTGAAAAGTCTGCTGTGATTCTGATAGGTTTTCCTTTATATGTTACTTGGCCTTTTTCTCTTACTGCCTTTAATATTCTTTCTTTGTTTAGAACATTTGGTGTTTTGATTATTATGTGACGGGAAGTATTTCTGTTCTGGTCCAGTCTGTTTGGAGTTCTGTAGGCTTCTTGTATATTCATGGGCATCTCTCTCTTTAGGTTAGGGAAGTTTTCTTCCATAATTTTATTAAAGATATTTGCTGGCCCTTTAAGTTGTAAATCTTCACTCTCATCTATGCCTATAATCCTTAGGTTTGGTCTTCTCATTGTGTCCTGGATTTCCTGGATATTTTGGGTTAAAAGCTTTTTGCATTTTGCATTTTCTTTAACTGTTGAGTCCATGGTTTCTATGGAATCTTCAGCATCTGAGATTCTTTCTTCTATTTCTTGTATTCTGTTGTTGATATTTGCATCTCTGTCCCCTGATTTCTTCCCAAGGCTTTCTATCTCCAAAGTTGTCTCCCTTTGAGTTTTCTTAGTTGTTTCTACTTCTGATTTTAGATCCTGGATGGTTTTGCTTAGCTCCTTCACTTGCTTGTTTGTGCTTTCCTGTAATTCTTTAAGAGATTTTTGTGTTTCCTCTTTCATGACCTCAGCCTGTTGACCAAAGTTCTCCTGTATTTCTTTAAGTGATTTTTGCGTTTCCTCCTTGTTGGCTTTTATATTCTCTTGGATTTCTTTCAATGATTTTTGTGTTTCCCTTGCAAAGGCTTCTACCTTTTGATCCATTTTCTCCTGAATTTCTTTAAGTATGTCCTTCATGTGTTCCTGTACCAGCATCATGACCAGTGATTTTAAATCCAAATCTTGTTTTACTGGTGTGATGGGGTATCCAGGACATGCTGGTAGAGGAGAATTGGGTTCAGATGTTGCCATATTGCCTTGATTTCTGTTAGTGACGTTCCTGCGTTTGCCTTTTGCCATCTAGTTCTCACTGGTGTTACTTGGTCTTGTCAGTGCTGGACTCACCAGTGCAAGCTGCCCCTTCCCCGTTGGCCTCTGGTGCACAGCTTACACCCTGCACTGCCTGTAGACAGGGTGCTGCTGTCCAGGCTGTTCAGATCCCGAAGCAGGCACCTGAAGGCTCCTGCTGGGGCCAGCAGGATTTACCGGAGCACACCGACTTCTCCCAGCTGGCCGCCCGGAAGCCCCCGCTAGCCTCTTGAGGGACCTGGAGATGTGGTGCGGCCGCCCAGGCTGATCTGAAGAGGAGAGAGTTGAGCTGAGGGCTTCCGCCTGAGGTCTTGCCCCAGATTGTGTCTGTGGACCAGATGGAGCCCGTGTGCACCCCCAGAGAGTGCCGACGGTGTATGCTGCTGTGACCTCCCCTGTGTTCCGCTCACTCC
The DNA here is from genome assembly GCF_947179515.1 of Apodemus sylvaticus. Classification (NCBI taxonomy): domain Eukaryota; kingdom Metazoa; phylum Chordata; class Mammalia; order Rodentia; family Muridae; genus Apodemus; species Apodemus sylvaticus. Next base: position 42,180,069 of record NC_067485.1, read on the forward strand.
GCTGGGCAGCCGATTCCCCAACCGGGCTGGCGCACACAAGGTTAGCCTGGTCGCCCAGGCCCTGAGTCCAGGCAAAAGCCTGGGAGGCTAAGGTCTGAGCAAAGTTCCCCTAGGGCTATGACTGTTAATTGGGTCAGCCAGGTGACCAGGATGGCGGGTGTGCGCGCCCGCGCTCCCTGAAAGCTCCGGGAGAGTCTGCTGTGCTAACAACCTCCTGGGCGGGTTGACTCACAGATGGCCCACCAAGCCGCCCAGTTCTTGGGGTCAGTCCTGTGCCTTTTGGGGTCTAGACCCCCGTTTTGTTAGCCTCAGGCTACGCTTGTTACCTGTCTCTGCCCTCCCGAGCACTCTGGGTCCTGTAGGCAAAATGGCGGCGCGTGGGCCGGCCAGGGCAAAAAAACCTCCTGGCTGGGTTGGCACCCCGATGGCCACCCGAACAGCCCAGGGCCTGGGTGCAGGCCAACGCCCGTCGGGCTCAGACCCCTGCGGTGTTGGCCTCGGATTATGTTTGTGTTCCTCAGACTGTCCGATCTCTGGAGTCCGAAATCAAGATGCCACACTTTTTTTTGTAGATCTTTTCTGGTCTTTACGTTTATGACCTTGGACCTTGCCTCTACCCAACTTCCCTTCCTCCAATCCCACTTTGGAGCTGGAGTTCAAACTCAGAGCTTCAAGCTTGCTAAATATTTGTTCTAACACCAGGCTATATCCTTGTGGTGGTTTGAATATGTTTGGCCCTTTGGGTACTGGCACTCTCAGGAGGTGTGGTCTTGTTAGAGGAAGTCTGTCACTGTTTAGGAAGGCTTTGAGGTCTCCTAGTGCTCAGACTGCCCAGTGTGGAGAGACTCTTCTTCTGGCTGCCTGCAAAAAAGAGTCTCCTCCTGGCTGTCTTCAGGTCAAGATGTAGAAATCTCCTCTCGGCTGGGCGGTGGTGTCACATGCCTTTAATCCCAGCACTTGGGAGGCAGAAGCAGGCAGATTTCAGCCTGGTCTACAGAGTGAGTTCCAGGACAGCCAGGGCTACACAGAGAAACCTTGTCTTGAAAAAAACAAAACAAAAAAACAAAACAAAACAACAAAAAAAAAGAAATCTCCTCTCCTTCTAGAGCTTCAAGTCTGTCTGTCTGGGGCCATGCTTCCAGTCATGACAATAAGGGACTGAACCTCTGAAACTGTAAGACAGCCATAATTAAATGTCGTTCTTTATAAGAGTTGCCTTGGTCATGGTGCTTTTTCACAACAATGAAACCCTAAGACAGTCCCCATTTTCAACCTGATGTTTTACAACCATTGATTATTTTCCTTCTTGGTTTCATTATCTTTTCTTTGCCAGACAATGTGTCTTGTAAGGGCAGTTATTGTTATGTCTTCTGCCCTGACTGCTGAACATCTGGTGCCCAGTCCCTCGTGCCAGTCATATAGCATCCATGTAGCAAGTGCTGTTGAACAGGTGAGAAGTTAGAGGATCTGGTTTTTCAGCACCTTGTGTGACAAAATATCTGAGATGAACAATTAACAAGGTAGAAATGCTAATTCACAGTTTGAGAGGCTAAGTCTACAGTCATTTGAGTCAGCTGACTTCTGTGCCTTGTTTGTTTGACACAGGGTCTCTCTACATAGCCTTGGATGGCCTGAAAGTCACTATGTCATTATGTAGATCAGGCTGGCCTCAAACTCATAGAGATCTACCTGGTTCTCCCTCCTGAATACTTGGTTGGGTTAAAGGTCTGGGATATCAGGCCCAGCCCCTTGTTTTTGATCCTATAGAAAGGTAGATTATGGCAGCGAGCATATGGTAGAGTGAAGCTGTTTATTTTATGATGACCAGGAGGCAAAGAGACACACAGGAAGGGACCAAGTCCCAGTACCTTCTCTCATAGCGTGCTTCACTCAATGACCTGACATATTCCTACTAGGCTAGACTTCTAATTCTATTACTTCCCAGTAGCACCATAGGTTGAAGACCAAACCTTTAGCTCATGAACCCTTGGGGTGTATTTAAGGTACAAACCAACAGGACATAGTTGTACACACTTAATTTCAGTACTTGGAAGGCAGAGTCAGGTGGATCTTTTACGTTTGAGGCCAGACAGGGCCATATAGTGAGACCCTATACCAAAACCAAACAATCAACCAACCAATCAACTAACCAACCAACCACCCAATCAATCAACGGACCAAACAAAAGTAACTTGTATCCCCAAATGCTCATACCCCATATTAATGAAAATAGCAACAAAAAACAGAACAAAATTCATGAGCTCTCATCTTAAAGGGGACAAAAGAGAGTTTATTTTGGGGATAAATATGAATGACCATGTGCTGGAAGCATAGATTTAGGTTATCCCAAATACCAGGTTCCAACATAATAGTCTTCCAACCTTTTTATAGTTACAGAACAGATTAAGTCATATATCAACATGCTTTCCAAATAACTTGGTTGGAATATCAGGAAAGGTAGCTATGGTCCCCCTGTGTAGCATCAGGTGTCTCTGATGACATTCTTAGTTTAGGGGTTGGTGGAAGTTAGGGATATGTTCATACATTCCAAAAAGACTTCTCCACTAGTCACAAGCATGTTAGGTCATACACAGAGCTAACAATATTAATGGCTATCAAGGGGGGGGGTTAAAGCTAGCTAGCACTAGATGATTTGTAATTAGGTTCTAGACCTACAACGTTCCAACGTCCCCACCGTTATGATCTGACACCCTTCACCCCAGAACAGCTTTAGCCATTTTGTTCCATGCCTGCCAGCTATTTCATATTGTTGCTGTAACATGCCTCCAGTCATTGGCACAGAGAAGTGACTTGGCTCAAGGACATGCTGACCACAGACCCTGTTTTGTTCTGAGTGTGCTGTATGAGGTTTGCTAATTTTAAGAAATTCTACAAAGCTTTACATAGGATCCATGCAAAGGTTAATATGAACTGTTATGTTTAAAATATCTTGAGTCAGAGCTGACCACCAGGCAGCCCTTCCTGCACATACATATGAACTCACTATAGTTTTTGTGGCTGATACTGAAGAATGCTACCACTAAGCTGAAAAATTATGATTATAACACTCGTGCTTTGTGATCTCAGTGTTCTGAAATTCCCATGTTCACCTTGTATCCACCAACCCCTACCTTCTCAGGACCAATCAGCTTAAAGGTTAGCTGATAATACTTTGCTTCCTAAGCCACCTGCTTCCTTTCTTGGCCTTTAAATTTTGAACCCGGCTGTTGCTATAAAAAGCCTACCCTGAGAGCAGACTAGCATACTGCAGTTAGGCTCCTGAGTCCCTTTTGCAATCTTGGATGTCCAGTATTACGGTGAGTGTTCAATAAAGTATTCTTGCTTAGCTGAGATTGATGGATGCATGGTTTGTGTGACAATTCCCTAAACCCCAACACCCACGATCATTAAAGTTCTAATTAGTTGGTCAGCCTTTGACAGATGTTTAAATACAGTGTAGCTTCTTTCTGGGAACCTACATTCTCACTCTCCTCATAAAAACAGTCATCTCCAAGAGTCCCCAGAGGTTTTAGCAGTTCTTCTACTGCTCAAATCTCCAAGTTAAAAATCTGAGACCCCAACCAAACTTCATTGCAAATCCAAACTACAATGGATATATACATTCCCATTCCAGAAGGGAGGACTATGATACCAAAAAGAAGGATCAGCCAGAGACATTCAGATCTCTGTGAGTTCAAGGCCAACCCCGTCTACAGAGCAAGTTCCAGAACAGCCAGGGCTACAGAGAAATCTTAAAAAACAAACAAACAAACAAACAAACAAAAAAACGGTGAAGATAAAATCTCAGCAGAGAAAAACATGAGGTCTTCCAGCTTCATGGACAGCATATAGGACACATCAGTGAGAGCTCCTAGCCTTGTCAACCATGTGACTACTCCTCAGCCTGGCTCTGTCCACTGGTTGCAGCGTCTTGGCTAGGCACTCTACATTCAGGCCTTAACTTCTGTTTTTGTGGAGTTTGGGTTTACGAGTTGTCCTCCTGGGGTGGGATGGGTGGGTGGAGTAGGACTTGTAGGACTCCTACACTGCCACACATGCCTGCTTCAAGCTTTCCTTCTGAAATCTCAATGGAAGCTCTTGCTGAGGTCATTCTCTGCTGCATAATGAGTTCATGGGCAGCCTCGGCTATAACAACCTTGTCTCAAAGCAGGGTGGGGTGGGCGGGGAACAGGCTGGAGAGAAGGCTCAGCTGTTAAGACCTCTTGCTTTGGATCCCAGATGGGCACTGTATACTGTCTATAACCTCAGCCCTGAGGAGGGGTGAGGAGACAGGGATTGCTGGGTCTCCCTGGATCCTAGCTTAGACATATGAACAGAAACCCTGGATTAGAGAACCTCAAAGAAATAGGCAGTGAGGGACAGAGGTCATCTGACTTCTGGTTTTCATGTGTGTACAAGCTCAAAGCCCGACATACTCATGCACATATATTTACACACATACACAAATAAATCAAGGAATCTTTTTAAAAATTGTGAGAAGAAATTCCAAGTATATTCAGTGACCTATATTGGGTATGAATGAGAGGCGCAAAACAATACAAAGTGGGCAAAGCCCTAGCTAGACCGCTCACTAAGTAAAGACCTTGGTACTTACTGGAAGGCTGGCTCTAAGAACAAAACCAGCGTGGTTTTGGTGGAATAGCATCACTCAGGCAAGGCAGGAAGGTTGTTGGCTCAGTCTGAAGATGCTAAATGGTTGCTTTCCCCCTGTGTACTCTAGCCTACTACTTCCATTGGGATACAAAATTCCCTTATGGTTTTTACTTTGGGATAATAAGCTCTAGTAGACAACGAGGATTAGTGTGTTATATAAATACTGACTCAGAACATGTATCCTTATTACATGGTGGGGAGTCTTCTGGGTATATGCCCAGGAGTGGTATAGCAGGATCTTCTGGAAGTGAGGTGCCCAGTTTTCGGAGGAACCGCCAGACTGCTTTCCAGAGTGGTTGTACCAATTTGCAACCCCACCAGCAGTGGAGGAGTGTTCCTCTTTCTCCACACCCTCTCCAACACCTGCTGTCTCCTGAATTTTTAATCTTAGCCATTCTGACTGGTGTAAGATGAAATCTTAGGGTTGTTTTGATTTGCATTTCCCTAATGACTAATGAAGTTGAGCATTTTTTAAGATGCTTCTCCGCCATCCGAAGTTCTTCAGGTGAGAATTCTTTGTTTAACTTTGTACCCCATTTTTTAATAGGGTTGTTTGGTTTTCTGGAATCTAACTTCTTGAGTTCTTTATATATATTGGATATTAGCCCTCTATCTGATGTAGGATTGGTGAAGATCTTTTCCCAATTTGTTGGTTGCCGATTTGTCCTCTTGATGGTGTCCTTTGCCTTACAGAAACTTTGTAATTTTATGAGGTCCCATTTGTCAATTCTTGCTCTTAGAGCATACGCTATTGGTGTTCTGTTCAGAAACTTTCTCCCTGTCCCGATGTCCTCAAGGGTCTTCCCCAGTTTCTTTTCTATTAGCTTCAGAGTGTCTGGCTTTATGTGGAGGTCCTTGATCCATTTGGATTTGAGCTTAGTACAAGGAGACAAGGATGGATCAATTCGCATTCTTCTGCATGCTGACCTCCAGTTGAACCAGCACCATTTGTTGAAAAGGCTATCTTTTTTCCATTGGATGTTTTCAGCCTCTTTGTTGAGGATCAAGTGGCCATAGGTGTGTGGGTTCATTTCTGGATCTTCAATCCTGTTCCATTGATCCTCCTGTCTGTCACTGTACCAATACCATGCAGTTTTTAACACTATTGTTCTGTAGTATTGCTTGAGGTCAGGGATACTGATTCCCCCAGATTTTCTTTTGTTGCTGAGAATAGTTTTAGCTATCCTGGGTTTTTTGTTGTTCCAGATGAATTTGATAATTGCTCTTTCTAACTCTGTGAAGAATTGAGTTGGGATTTTGATGGGTATTGCATTGAATCTGTATAATGCTTTAGGCAGAATGGCCATTTTAACTATATTGATTCTACCGATCCATGAGCATGGGAGGTTTTCCCATTTTTTGAGGTCTTCTTCCATTTCCTTCTTCAGAGTCTTGAAGTTCTTGTCATACAGATCTTTCACATGTTTGGTAAGAGTCACCCCAAGATACTTTATACTGTTTGTGGCTATTGTGAAGGGGGTCATTTCCCTAATTTCTTTCTCAGCCTGCTTATCCTTTGAGTATAGGAAGGCCACTGATTTGCTTGAGTTGATTTTATAACCTGCCACTTTGGTATCCCTCAACAGAAGAGTGGATGCAAAAAATGTGGTATATCTACACAATGGAGTACTATTCAGCCATTAGAAACAATGAATTCATGAAATTCTTAGGCAAATGGATGGAGCTAGAGAATATCATACTAAGTGAGGTAACCCAGACTCAAAAGGTGAATCATGGTATGCACTCACTAATAAGTGGATATTAACCTAGAAAACTGGAATACCCAAAACATAATCCACACATCAAATGAGGTACAAGAAGAAAGGAGGAGTGGCCCCTGGTTCTGGAAAGACTCAGTGAAACAGTATTCAGCAAAACCAGAACGGGGAAGGGGGAAGGGGTGGATGGGAGGACAGGGGAAGAGAAGGGGGCTTACGGGACTTTCAGGGAGTGGGGGGGCTAGAAAAGGGGAAATCATTTGAAATGTAAATAAATTATATCGAATAAAAAAAAATAAATACTGACTCAGGAAAGGACTGTGGAAAACAGAGAAGGACCATGAGGTGGCTCAGTGAGTGGAGGCCCTTGCTGTGTAAGCCTGAAAAAAAGAAATCTGAGCTTGACTCTGGGAACCTGCAAAAAGATGGAAGGAGAGAAGGGACGCGGCAGGGTTGTCCTCTGACCTCCACAGGGGTACCACGCATACCCCTCCCCCACCACATAATACACACACACATAGCAACAGGTAACAATGAAAATATATATAATATGTCAGATTCTACACAAGACTAGTAATTAAAAATAATTTTTTATTTTGACTTACATGATTGAAAGAGGGATGAATACAAATAGCCACAAACCTAAAAGCACTTCCCAACCAAAATCCAAACACAGAGGGGAATACAAAAGATGTGAAATGAATTATCCATGCAATATTCAAAAATGTTTCAAACCCACAAATAAATCAAACAAAAAGCCCTGTAATAGCTGTGATTTCACTTCCTACAAAAGAGACATTTCAACCATTTAACAAAGACTAGTGCCTATACATACTATAACTGTACAACATACCTTTACAATGAGGGATATATGCATATATATAATAACATTTACAAATATACAAATGTACAGTGGAACTTCACAGTTGAAAGGATGTATTGCCAGAAGCCTGGCAAACAATTTTCACTTTAAAATGAAAGGAACTTTTTTAAAAGTCTTACTAAAATGTAAATATTGAAACTAATATCTAATTGATATTTTATACAAACACATCCAGAATACAGTTCAAATTGCACGTACACGTATTGTTTGTGATATCTTGGCATACCCACCCCTTGCGCACGTTGTAAGAGACTGAATCTTTACCCTGGTACTGAGCTGCTGTGGAAACTACGGGGCTGTTTCTAGCTCTTGGGGGCCCCCTGCTTCCTAGCCTCATGGCCAATTTTATAGAAGCAGGAACCAGTTTCAGTACCCCAATATTCTATCCAGTTAGGATTCATCCGAAGTCCAGGTCCCCACTTGAAAGAGAAATATATTTTTCTGAATTTACAACTTTGGGGTATGTATTTGTCTTAGCAAAAAAAAAAAAAATTACATATGTAGAACCAGGCATAGTGGCTTGTGACTACATATACCCCCAGCTCCAGGCAGGGGCTGGAGAACTCTTGCAAGTTCAAGGTCAGACTGGTCTGTATATTGAGTTCAGGACTCTAATAGGGAGAGTCTGTTTCAAGACAAAACAAAAACCAAACAACAACAACAAAAAAACCAAGAGTGTGATAAGGATGGCTCTGGTTAAAGAACAAAAGCTTAAACTTTGAGGTTTTGTTTGCTTCTAATAGTATAGGTACAGTCTTAATGAAGCAGTATTCTTCCGTTTATCTCTTAAAGCACATGGATAGATGATTCAGAAATTCTCAGGATGGAAATAGAAACAAATGGTAGGAACTATTAAAAAAAAACAAACCTTAAGTTACCCCCTTCCCCCATAGCTTCATGTATCCCAGGTTGCCCTGCGAACTCCTTAGGTGCCTGAAGATGACCTTGAACTGCTGATCCTGCTTCCTTCTGTTTCTGAGCACTGAGTTTTACAGAGGCAGCACACCCAGCTTACACGGTGCTGGCGATGAACCCAAGCTTCGTGCACACTACTCAAGCCCTCTGCCAAGGGGGCCACATCATTTTTCCAGGCTCTGTAAGAAAGCTCCTATTTGCAGTACATTCTTTTTGTGCTTTGTCTTTTAAATAAAATTCGGTAACCAAGGGGCAGCTCAACCCTGAGAACACAGCAGAGAGAGGGCAAGGCATACAATACGTATCCAAATAGCACGTGAAGAGTTCAAACTTGCAGATGAACTTCCTTCCACACAGGCATGAAGATGGCTATATTCAAATTCTACAGTAAGGTAAGATGGACTTTGAAGTGCTGTCAGTCACAACTACGATGCAGTCCAGTGCATTATACACAGCCCGTCCTGTGGGCTAGGGAAAAGTAGACAGTACAGTGCCATTGGGCGTTGAGATCTCCACACTGGCAGCAGCAGCAGCTCTCTGCTGCCTGGCCACATCACAGCACCCTCTTGAGGACAAGGGCCAGGTGCCAGCGGGATAACAGGCAGCGCTGACATGAACTTTAAAAGGCTGTGGCAACTTCCGTCCCATGACGACCTCCCACTTTAACGCAATCTCGAGGGAATTTGTCTAGTTGTTCATACGCCAGTCGCCCGTCTTCTCCTGGATGGGGAACATTAAACATGAATACATCACATATGCCTCACACAGAATAATATGACGGGACTGTGCCATGGCGACTTTTTCCACAGTTCCTGGGGGTTGAACCCAGGCCCTCACGTGTATGAGACCGAACACTTTCCCACTGAGCTACACCTTCAGCCTTGTATTGCTGTCTTAGCTAGTTGCCATGCTAAGGGAAAGTGATTTTCCATTACTCTTAGTTAGATTATAAATTTCTAAGCAATGCTTAGAACAACCAAGAACCTTTGAGTTAGCGGTAGAGACCAGATGAAAGGCATGGAGCAAAGCGCGAGTCTGTGCCGTCCGCTGCCAAGTGCACATGGAAGACTGATTTTTATTTAGTGTCTTAGGGACTTCAGTAAGGCTTCTCCTTGACCTCAGTGTATTGAATCTCTATGGAACTTGAATACATGCTATGTTGGTTTAGTTACATTATATCATATACACGCATCATTATACATTCTATCTACATGACTAATGGCCAAAGCTAGGCTTTCACGGTTCAGCTAGCAGTCTGCACTCCTGTAGTGCTAGCTCTGGTTGTCAACATGACTGTTCCTGGAATGAACTGCAATCCAGAACTGGAAGGCTCATGGGTGATCCAGATCTCGAGGCCGGATCTGACCCGGATCTTGGCATGGAGATCTTGAGGCATAGTGGCTGTGAATCCCAGGAGAAGAAGGCAATAAGATCTCTGAGTTCAGGGTCATCTGGGACTAAGCAAATCCCAGATCCAGGTGTGGTGGCACACACCTTTAATCTGGGCCACACCTTTTGCTGGAGACCTACATAAGGACATTGGAAGAAGGAAGACTGACTTCTTCTTCTGCTTGCCCCGTGGGACTGAGAAACTGCTAGATCCTTGGACTTCCATTCACAGCTGCTTCTGACCGTTGTTTGGGGTTGGACTACAGACTATACGTCATCAACAAATTCCCTTACTATATAGAGGCTACCCATAAGTTCTGTGACTCTAGAGAGCCCTGACTAAACACTCCCTAAACACAGAGCTCCTCCAGGCAATGGGTTATTCAGTTTTGTTTATAGCCACCTCTTTTGTTTGTTTACTCATTGTGCAAGTGTGTTGTCAGGGACGACAGGCTGGGGTCAGGTCTCTTCTTCCACACCGAGGCAAGGTCCCTCATGTTCCCGCTGCTACCCTGCATACTTCACACCAGCTGGTCCCTGAGCTTCTGAGTGAGGGTCTTGTCTCCATCTTCCATGTTCCTATAGGGATGCTGTTATTACAGATGTGTGTGCCCCGCCTCTCTTGAATGGGTTCTGAGGACTGAACTCATGTTGTCAGATGTGTGTTGTCAGCTATCATCTTACCCGCTGAGCCTTCTCTCTGGCCCTCATACCAACATCTGATATAGCTAACATGTTTTGAAAATATATTTTGTTACTATTTTAAAAAAATGATTAAAACTGGGCGGTAGTGGTGCACGCCTGTAATCCCAGCACTTGGGAGGCAGAGGCAGGCAGATTTCTATGTTCGAGGCCAGCCTGGTCTACAGAGTAAGTTCCAGGACAGCCAGGGCTACACAGAGAAACCCTGTCTTGAAAAAAACTAAAAACAAACAAGCAAGCAAGCAAACAAACAAACCTGATTAAAATGTAGGCATATGAGGGCTGGGGGTGAACCAGGGATAATGTTCATATCATAGAGCGAGCCAAAGACTGCCTGGGCTACACTGAAAGACTGTCATAAGAAGAACAAATTAAAGCCAGCTGTGGTGGCACAGACCTGTAATCCTACCTACATAAGAGCCTGAGGCAGGAGGATCACTACCAGTTCAAGCAAAACCTGGACAATTTAGTGAAACCCTGACTCAGAATGAAATGTTTAAAAAGGGTGGGGGGGCTTACCAGGCTCAGTTGTAGTGCATTGCCTAGCAAGCAGAAGACCTTGGGTTCAATCCCTAGTTCTCTTTTAAAAAAATGAATGTAGTCCTGGTTGTCCTAGAACTCGTACTGTAGATCAAGCTGGACTTGAACTCAGAGATCCAGCTGTTTCTGCCCCTTAAGTGCTGGGATCACAGGCGTGCGCCACCACTGCCTGGCCCTAGCACAGCGTTTTAGAACAATAAATACCCAGTGTTCTTTTAGGTTGAAGGGGAAAGTGAAGCACAGAGGTAGATAGCAGCCTTCTTAGAGAGACAAGGTGGGATTTAACCCACTTTCAGTGTAGCCAAGGCAGTCTTTGGCTTACTCTGTAATAGAAACATTATCCCTGGTTCACCCCCCAGCCCTCATATGCCTACATTGAAATCAGTTTTTTTAAATAGTAACAAAACATATTTTCAAGTTATATTAGCTATATCAGATGTTGCTATCGGGGCCAGAGAGAGGGCTCAGCTGCGCAGAACTAGAATGTCATATGAAAGAGAACACTGGTTAACAAAACTCTGGGAATATACCGACAGGAGTGGCTTCGGAGAGGGACAGACCCTCAAAATAGATCCCAAAGTTCTCTATGTGTGCCATCAAGCGCAGGCTAAGCACCTGCAACCCCCAAACCCAAAATGCTTGAGCGTTCAAATCTGTGAGCACTGTTAAGACTGCACAAGTGGGAGCCTTTACTCCCCGTGTCCTGAAGTCCCTCCCCCTAGCACAGCCGTTAGCCATTTTGTTCCTTGCCTGCCAGCTACTTCATATCATTGCTGTATTTTGCCTGCCGGTCAGTTAGTCATCGGCACAGAAAAATAACTCGTCTCAGAATGGGGTCACGCTGACCACATACCCTGTTATGTTCGGTATGTTATGAGGTTTGTTCATCTTATGAAATTTCACAACTATAAGCTCCACGTAGAACCCATCAAGTTAAAGGCCAGTATGAACTGTTGTGTCTAAAATGGCTTGAGTCAGGGCCAGCCACCAGGCGACACTTCCAGCACCTGCGTATGAGCTCATTGTGGTTTTTTGCATGAGCTGGCCCTGAGGAATGTCCAGCCCACAGCTCTGAGCTCTAGAGGCCTTAGCTGTTGCCCTGATCGATCAGTCTTTAGATGTGTGTTCAATCCCTGTCTGAGATATGTGTTTGTGTGGTGACTCCTGGACCCCAACACCTTGGACATGATAGATTGTAGGTAAATGTATATAAATGGAAAACGTTACATAAAAATGCCTTCAAGGTAGGCATAAGCACACACACATACACACACACACACACACACAAACACCACATAATTTTCATCTTTAAACTTAAGTTTTATTTCTAAGATATCTCATGTATATACACATTTCTAAACTTAAAAAAAAAAAGCAACACAATCTGAAGTTCTTTTGATGGAACTCATTTGGTTTGAGGGATATTCAGCCTTTGCTGTTACAGTGGCACAGCCAGCGCTGTCCCCCCAGGACACCTTGCTAGCTATTCTGGCATAGCCAAGGCTATGGGTGAGGATGTTTGCCACTCAGCTTGGCGACCTGAATTCAATTCCTTGGATTTCCATACTGGAAGGACCTTCACATAGGTACCCTGGCAGGCATGCCCCTAACACATACACACTCTCCCATACAAAAAACAAAAACAAAAACAAAACCCAAATCAATGGTTTAAAAAAATGGAAATAGAGGCTGGAGAGATGGCTCAGTGGTTAAGAGCACTGACTGCTCTTCTGAACGTCCTGAGTTCAAATCCCAGCAACCACATGGTGGCTCTCAACCATCTGTAATGAGATCTGACTTCCTCTTTTGGGGTATCTGAAGACAGCTACAGTGTATTTACATGTAATAAATAAATAAATCTTAAAAAAATGGAAATAGAATTAAATAAAGTAAAAACTTCGAAGGGAGCAGGGTGCTGGGATCAAAGCCAGGACCTTGCCCATGGTGACAGGTGCTCCACCACTGAGTTACGTCTGCCGCTCGAAAGTTGGAACTTGAGTTTCTTGCTGAGCTGAGCAAGCCGTGGCTGCTGTTGCTATGGTAGATGTTGAGAACACTCCCATTGCACAGAGGGTCTCCAGACATCAAAGGGGTTATATAAGGTTGAAGCAAGTACGCACTAGTTGGTGAGGAGCTGCTGCTGGACCCTCTCAGTGCTTGCCATGACTCTAGCCCTTTGTCATAGGGTGTCCTCTCTGTTGCCACTGGGAATACTTGAGCGCCATATGAATTCAGGCTTCTGTGGGAAGTGCATCAGGATCCATGCGTCCGGGGTCAAGGAAGAGTGGCAACATTGATTTGGGGGTGGGGTCTTCCAACTCTACTACATATTACGAGGTTTTAAAGTCCCCATGTAGGGGTGCCCTGGAGACCCGAGGGAGCAGCCTCACTGGGTGGCACAGAGGCACAGTGACATTAGGTTTCTCTGGAGACTTGGATATTGCAACAAGTGGAGAAGCCTGAAGAGGGTGGGAGGCCTGGGTGGCATGAGCATCGTGGGAAGGGTGGTGGTGAAGCAGATGGGCTGGTCATTCCTGGGGTGCACCTTGCGGTACAGCTAAGTGAGTTTGGGGTGAGGGCAAAGGGCGCCCCTCCTCAGTGTACCATGTAGAGAAAGAGAGAAACGCTGGCCTTACAAACATCTAGCTATTGTTTATTGTTTTAAAACCTTCACTGTTATTTCAGAACCCTGGGGGATAAAAGACATTATGCCACTAATACCCTGAGTACATTTCAGAGAATTAAATAACTTCTATATCGAAAACAGCCATAGAGAATAACTATTTTATCCTTTAAACAAACACGGGCTGGCTAAGCTTCCTGTGCAAAGAATGGTGTATTCAACAAGTCTTATTAATCCCATACCTGTAAGAAAGAAGGGCTCGAAATAATGGGATTTTCATGGTGGTTATAATAACCATAAATCTTCTTCACATGGTTAAGAGGTATTGTCAAACTAGAGTGGCTTTTGTCCTGGTGACATTGGCAGGGTTAGGTTTAAAGACTTTTAGAGGAGACTTTTTGAGTTTGGAGCATATGACTATAGTAACGTTTTCTATAACTTTCTCCTCTCTTCCTTTCCTCCCCCCTCTCCCTCTTGCTCCCTCCCTTTTCATTCCCCCCTCTCTCTGTGTATATGTGAGGATAGGGACTTTGTAGCCCACACTGGCTTAGAAACTCAATATGTAGCCCAGGTTAGCCCCCAAATTGTGGCAAGCCTGCTATCTCTACCTCCAAAGTGCTTGGATTACAGGTGTGAGCCACCGGCGGCAGCAACTGTCTACTTGATGCAGAATTAAGGGAGGTTTTCCTGATGGCTTCGGTGGGGCTTGGTTGATGGAGTACTGACCTAACATGCACAAAATCCTGGAGTGGATCATCAGCCCCAAATAAATCAGAGGCCGTGTCACATACTTGTATGGCTGGCTCTTGGGAACTGGAGGCAGGGGGCTCAGAAGTTCAAGCCTATTTTTTTTTAGGGCACATAGTGAGTCCAAGGCTAATCAGGGATACATGAGACCCTGACTTTAAAAACAGGAAAAAGGAAAAAGCGAGTCTTTGATATCCTCACCCCTAACATCTACCCAAAAGGAACAACAGCAACAACCAAAGGCATGAACCTTCCCCAAGTGAAGGGGAGGGCTGTCTGGGTATTCCAGAAGGGAATAATAGCAGGCAGGGGGAGGTCCCCGTAAGCCTTGAACGAGGCACTCACTGCAGAGGCCAGGCGCACTGACTTTGGGGTGCGATCCCCACACCAGCAGCCATAGCTACAGCTTTCTTTGTCATCTGTGCTCCAGCTCCTAATGCTGTTGCTTTCATAAACGGTCTCACTGTGCAGTCTAAATTGTCCTTGAACCTGAGGTGATTCTCCTGCCTCCTCGTCATCAGTGCACATTACAGGTATGAGTGACCACTGTCAGATCATAGTTTTGATTCTGAATAGGATTTATGAAACCTTGGAGGGCTAAAGGCTGTGGGGGGGGCGTGACCTCCCCCACTGTGCCCCAGCCCTCCCCCTTCTCCCCTCCCCATTCTTGTGCAGGGAGAACAAGGTGCAAGATCTGGATGCAATCGATGACTCCTGTCCCAGGAGCAGGAACTACACAGGCAAGGAGGAAGCCATTAAAGGCGATGACACGAGCCTTCCCTTAGGTTCCGGGAGAATATCAGAAGCAAATGAACACACGAAAACAAACTCACCAAGAGACAGGAGGGTTTCCGAGGCCACGGTTCTGATTTCTTCAGTGTCAGACTGACACAATGTCACTAGCATTTTAATGCTTTCAGTGGCCTGCCAGAGAAAATACATCAGTGCCTGACACTTAGACCTTCAGTCTCCCAGGAGACTAAACAGCTAATTCTTTAAGCCATATCCCATTGATTCCAAAATAACCCTCAGTTTAGAAGTCTTGTGCTGGCACTGAAACAACATGTTGTGTGGAATTCTTTTCGAGCTGCGGCGGGACGGGTAAGGAATTAGTTCACAAGGAGGGTTTCTGTTTCCACAAGGGACTGCATTTTGGGGGAGGGGAGAAAAAGGATAGGGTAGGGCCTAGGTGCTCTAGCTGGAGATACGCCAGGGTTAGAAACATGGCTCCTGCTTCATCCTCCACAGCACGGAAGTCCAGGAGAACCCAGACAGGCTGCTGCACCCTGCGTGTCTATCCGTGTGCAGTCTGGAGTAGGGACACAGAGACACTCAGCAGCGATGGAGGAGTCTCAGCACAGCAGGAGAGTGCCCAAAGAAATACTTAACCAACAGGGACTTTTTTTGGGGGGAGGGCAGTCACTGGTAGGAAATTTTAACAAGGAAGGCAAAGTTTCCCACGGTTGTTTTCCTTCACAGATCATTAGCTTTTCCTTTTATGACACCAGTCCCTTGTTTGCAGGTCCCCTCAAGACCTGCACCTTGTCCCATGTGACCATCGAAGGTGTTAGTAAGCACTCAGTGTTTTTCCTGGCACCCCTCCTAGTGTTTCTGTGGTATAGACAGGTCACACATGAGATCTAGTGGAAAGACACACGTCCCTGGGAGATCTGCAGCCTTGACTTCCTTGTGTTTGCAGTTAGCTCTCTCCCGGCTCACCAAGGCCTCCGCTAGATAGCGCAGTGACCATTGTGGACCCGGCAGGTACATCCACGGTGCAGTCTGAGCGTGGCTGGGGCTAACAGTGTAGCCTGAATCATACGGAATCATGAACTTAAAACAGCGCGATTGGTTTTGTAATGGCACTGTGAACTATGAGGATGATGACTCACGTTGTGATTGCAAAGGCTAGACACACCTGCAACTGACCCCGAGAGAAAGGATCTGGGAACTCAGTGGTGCACTAAGTTCGAGACTTTAGGGCAGGCTTTATTTTTCTATGCTGATTTATAGACAATACACTATCATCTCTTTTTGAGGCAAGATACTCTTCTAAAATTGACTCAGAGTCACACTGTGTTATCCGTCAGCAATGCTAAGCAGTAATTATTCTCTATTTGGAGAATTTAACAAATCATATCTAGCCCATGTTCAAGGGGAAGAAGGACCCTGACTGGGTGGCTCCAGGCAGATGAGAGATACTGCTACACTAAAGAGAATATGAATATGGCTTTGAATATGGAAAGCACTGGATGTGTGTCCACACGGCGTGGCCTCTAAGCGTAACAGACAGTGTTGCTCTAGGGCTGACCAGGGATTGGGGCTCCAAGTCTGGACAGACGTGGAGCTGTGGGGCTTTGGGGCTGGGCTTTACCTCCAGGCTCTTCAGGGCCAGGCACGCTGCCTTCTGTAGCTGGAGATTGGTCTTCGTTAGTGCTTCGCAATAATAGAGCAAGGCCTGAAGGGGAAGGGGAGATGCTGTGAGACATTGTGAACTGTTTGTCACTAATATAGCATGTAAGAACCAAGGCGGTAACTGGGGTAGGGGATATGGAATATCTTCTCCCATATGTGATATGTAAATTTTTAATTTTAATTTATTTTAATTTGTGTTTATTGTATTTTCTTTATTTACATTTCAAATGTTTTCCCCTTTCCAGGTCTCCCCTTTAGAAACCCCTATCTCATCCCTCCCCCCCTGCCTCTATGAGGGTGCTCCCTGCCCACCCACTCCCGTCCTCTCTCCCTCAGGCCCAAGGGCCTCTCCTCCCACCAATGTCCAAATTTTTAATTTTTTAGCCCCCCCCCCTTTTTGGGGGGTATAGTGTTCTGCCTGTGTATATGTCTGTGCACCATATACATGCAGAGAATGAAGATTGCTGCAAATCTGAAGACAACCTAATCTGCGTTTCAAGTTCCAAGCTAGCATGGCCTATATCAGAAGTTCTATGCTAGGCAGGGCTGTACAGTGAGAGACGTCCCAGAAGAACATTGGCTGCTCTTCCAGAGGACCCAGGTTTGGTTCTCAACGCCCATATAGCAGTTCACAGTCAGCTGTGACTTCAGTCTCAAGGGATCTAATGCCCCACCAGACGAACGGGAAATGCCGTGAAAAGGGGGGCGGGGCAGAAAAGAATGTAAGTGCTAGGAGTTAGGGCGAAGGCTGTACAACGCTATCCTCAGAACACCACCCAGCCATCACAAATGTGATCTCGCAGCAGCTGGGTGCGAGGCCTGCACAAGACTGGGCCTGCCAGGTTTAGATCAGGGAGGAGATTCTAGCTCCTGACTGCCGGTTACTGATGGATTCTGGGGAGAGTTAGTATCTTCAGCCGTGTTCTGAATGGTGCATCCCTCCAGTAGGTTGCAATTCAGACCCCGTAGGCACACATACAACCCTGGTGAAACTCAAAGGGTCAAAGAGAAAAGGCATAGAGGAAGGGCTCAGTGGGACCAGTACAGGACACAGCAGGCACTGTATGCGTCCACTAAATTACCAAAGAACAAACAGCAATAAAAGTAAAAAAGTTACCCGTTGCTGTATTCTAAAAATAATAAAAAGTACAGAAACACACACATATATATTCTCTCTGAGGTAAGCTGTAGCATGGCTTTTCACAGAGTTTCCAGGGTAAGAAAAAACCCCACAAAAGTCTACAGACTATGATTGGCGTATTTTACCAGATTGTAGATGCAGACTTGGAAGATACAAAGTTATGATTATAGATCTCATTTTAATGATCATTTTTCTCCTCTGCTGGATTTTATTTAAAAGCATACCACTTTTGCCTTTTACGGACAGAGTTATGTAGATTTATGTAGATTAGAGGGCGGTAACTGAAGACAAAGCCAATGCTCACAGCTCCTGCAAGCCAGCCTGCTCCTCACATGTCCATCATATCTACAGGTTGGGAAGCTCTGAATTCTTCCTTCCTAGTCACTTGGAAATATACTTTAAAAAATTATGTGGTGCTAGTAACCCTAGTAGTTTGGGAGCTCCATTCTAAGCCCACCTTGAATTCTCAGCAGTCTTCCTGCTTCAGTCAGGATTAGAGCCTGGCTGCGGCTGCATGCTAATGGCTAATGGCAGGGAGTTAAGCCTCCATGCTCCATCCCCACGGGTTAGCATCCTACCTTTTCTCTGAAGTGCTCATTTTTGGAGGCTGCTGCCAAGTAGAGTGTCGCAGCCTCGCTGACCTCACTGTCATCCCTGGTGAGCAGCAGAGCCAGCGTCCGGAGGACTTCCTGTTGCGCGGGGAGGTGGCTGGGTGCGAGGTCGCTCATGGTCTGCAGCAGTTTCTCTTCCCTCAGTGACTGCAGCGTCTGAACCATGGCAACTGGAAGGGAGGCGAGGAGCCAGAGCTCACGTTCTGATCGCACAGTGGCGCGTTTGTTGAGAACACAAGTATTTCATGTGTGTTTTCAGTAAAAGCATACCCACAGCAGACCCAAGTGTGTGTAAAAACCTAGTCTGTGATACAGGCAGTAGGTATTTCAAATTAGTGTGGAAAGTCAATAATCTAAATAATTATAACAAGGGCAAATTGTAAGACAAATGTAAAGTTGAATTTCTACTTTGAAATGGTGGCAGAAATATATAGTTTTGTTTTGTTTTTTTAAATTTAAGATAGGATTTCATGATAGTCTATGCCAGCCATGAACTTTCCATGAAGCAAAAGACAACCTGAAACTATTGACCCTGCTGCCTCTCCCAAGAGCTGCGGTTATAGGCATTCGTCATCCAGTATCATACAAATAATTAAACAGTCAAATGTAACTATACAGTGAAGAAATATAGAGAAACATTATCTGCCACCTCATTAATATTCATAGCAAACACAACTGTCTCTAGGCCAAAATCCTAATGTAGGTGAAGGGTCAGGCCTAGAAGGGGGACTGTCAGTTAGTTGATTGGAATTTAGAGACACAATGATGAACTACAGGAGTTTGAGTTCCACTGGGACAAAGGGGCCATATTCTGTGACTGCGGAGAGGAGGAGTCTAGTCCCTACCTAGATATGCAGCAAGGATACCTCTTGGTCTCTAAAACGTAACGATGAGATTGTGTCTATTCAGGGACACAGGAAACAGGGGGAAAGGAGAAGCCCAGGTTTACCTCTTATATCAGGGTCATGCCTCTCCCATGGTCAATGCAGGTGAGAATCATCTAGATATTTTTGCTTTAATTTCCTGTTTTCTTTGCTGTGGATGTCTGTTAGTTCCACTGCTTTGTAAGTAAGTACGCCAATAAAAATCCCCAAGGGAGTATTAAATAACAGTTAGACAAACACATCACAGGACACATTTGATACTATAAAAACACAGGATCCGAATAGAAGGACAATAAAAAAACTAATAAAATGCTTTAAATGGTTAATATTTAACAGCACAAAGCATATTAAGTCAAAAACAAGATCTAATCTAGAAGGCATTATCACACTGGGGACACTATCTGTGAGTACAGTGTTTGTCCCCTATGGGATTTAAGACCTTAGTACTGCAAAAACAAACAAACACACAGACAGACAGACAAACAAACTAACCCCAGCCTAAACAAGATACAATTTTGAAATCTAAAACAATGCATGTTCAAATGAAAAAATTAAAGTTTACAAATGGGGGGAAGAAATTTGAATTTATATTTTTCTGTTTCCCAACCTCTTGTATCCATTTTATAATGACAGAAAGAAACAAAAAGACACTTAGAGGTAAGGGAAGGGCTGGGGATGCTGCTCAGGTGGTAGAGACTAGCACACAAACGTAAACGTGGTCAATTGCCAGTGTTGCACAAACGGGGCATTGGTGGCACACACGTGGGGAGCAGGAGGTTTTACTGCACTGATTTGAGCTCCCAGAGAGTTGCAGGTACGCTACTGCCCAGGAGCTAGCTCTGATCCGCAGATGAAAGGCACACACACACACACACACACACACACACACACATTCACACTAGCTCCTTTTTAACCTGCCTCATTGGCTCAGTGGTTGGGCTAAGCCTTCCACGGCTAACAAGCCCTTCTCTTTAGTCCTAGCTCAACACCTCTAAATCTGCCCTCAGCGTAGTTGCCTGGTTAACTTTACTCCTACCTCAACATCTCTAAATCTTCCTTCAGCTCAGGTGCCCTGTTACCTTCTGTGAAGATCACTTTTGGCTACGTAGTAATTTTGAGGCCAGTCTGGGCTAGAGATTCTGTCTCAAAACAAAAACAAAACTGAGAAGAGAGAGAGAGAGAGAGAGAGAGAGAGAGAGAGAGAGAGAGAGAGAGAGAGAGAGAGAGAGAGATGACTCAGAACTTAAGAACAGCACTACTCTTGCATAGGACCAGAGTCTGGTTCCCAGGACCCAGCTAGAATGAGGCTCCCAAGCCTCTCTCACACCACCTTCTGGTCTCTGAGGGTACTGCATGCACGTGCACAAATCTACAGACACAGACACATATAATTTAAGATGAAAATACAAGTTTAGAGCCGGAGAGATGGCTCAGCGGTTGGGAGCACCAACTGGTCTTCCAGAGGTCCTGAGTTCGATTCCCAGCAACCACATGGTAGCTCACAACCATCTGTAATGGGATCAGATGCCCTCTTCTGGTGTGTCTGAAGACAGCTACAGTGTACTCACATACATAAAATAATAGTTAAAAAATATTTTAAAAAAGAAAGGTTTAAATAAAACAAAGCAAAGACAAGATCAAGAAAACACAACATTCTTCAAAGGTTAAAAGGCATTTCCCCTACTGTTGCTCCATATTCCTGCTGCTGAATGAGTGAATTTTGTCAAGGCTTCTCGCTAAGAGACTCAGGAGTTTGCCCCCACCAAACTGAATAATTCAGACATCTGCCTGGAAAGTTGATCCACACTGTTGAGTTTAGTGTCACATGTATGCCATGAGGATTTGCATCTGTAGGGCAGGGCCTCCCTGTCCTGGCCTTCTGTGCCAGGCATGCCAGCTGCATGGCTTTCTCCAGAGATCCTACGTCCCATGCTAGACAGAAATGTTACCTCTGTATGATGCCAAACAAAAACCCTGTTGCAGCAGGATTTAATGATCGGGACAGGACAGCGCTAACCTGGATCTGAGCCAGCCGAGTTGCTGCTGTGTGGTGCTACACCAGATGCTACCTGCTTTCAGAGAGCACATCCCATTCCCTCTGTTCCTTCAGCCCCTGGCATACCCGATACCTGCTGCATTCCTAAAGAATATTCAGATACAATATATACAGCCTTTGAAGGGCCATGGTAAAGGGCGGACTGAGTGTGCTATACCCCTAACCACTTCAGTTTTTCTTAGCTAGGTAACCTCACACTTTCTTTTCTCATTTCCCTTCCTGCTGTCTCACATGAGCCTTGATTTGAAGCCCATTTCTGTCTATTCTGAATGGGAATTCTACCACAGAGCACAATATAAATGGAGCACTGCAAACAGGCTGAGTAAGGAAGGAAAGAGTGAGATTTCCCTGCATTTGCCAGTTTCCTGATCATGGTGAACTCCTGCTGGGCACCAGTGTGCTTAGTGAGGTCCTACTCCAACACTAGGAAGTTTACTGAAGTTAAAAGCCCAGATGTCACTGAAAAGGCAAGCCTCAGCTCAACCGTCCAGGGAGACCTGCGTTAACAATCCTGATGAGGAGACCCAAGCTGACCCAGACTGAGACACTACTGCAACACGGCAGGAGACCACGGCCTACCTTGCCTGGCTAGCTGGCCCAGGTAAGTCTCCAGGTCACTCACACCGTGGCTGGTGAAGAAACTGTAATACTGGAAGACAGTGATGACTTCCGACGAGAGGCTGGAGGAAAGGAGAGGTTCAGCTCCGTCCAGGATTTGGGACACCAGGGTTCTAAACACTGGGAAGGAAGAGACAAAGTGGCTTAAGAAACATGACCATCCTTTCACTCATTCATTCATTCATTCATTCACTCATCCATTCATTCATCTTTTAGCATGCTATTTCATGATGAATGTGATAACCACTACACTGTGGAAACAGATGTGAATATCATGGAACTTATATATTCATTCATTTATCACCATATTAATAATATTCATTAGCCTTTTATTATGGCACTTATATACATTCATCTCTAGCACAGTACTTGTCTTCATGCATTCACTATTATTTATTAAATAATTAAATTATCTATTAATTATTAATTTTATTAATTTTCATGTGTATGGGTATCTCACCTGCATGTATGTATAGCAGTGTAACACGTGTGTGCCTGATGCCCAAGAAGGCCACGAGAAGGAATTGGATCCCCTGGGACTGGAGTTACAGACAGTTGTGAGCTGTCATGTGAGTACTGGGAACTGAACTCTGGAAGAGCAGCCAGCGATTTTAGCTGCTGAGTCATCACTCCAGAGGGCATTCACCTTTTATGTTGGTGCTTATACTCATTCATTCATTCGTTCATTCTTTTGCTCACCTTTTATCACACTTCTCTTGTGGTACTTACATTCATTAATTCATTTTTTATCATAGCAGTATAAGGTTCAGTGCTTAAAGTGAGCTAACGTGCAGCATGCAGCTAGCTGGTGTCACTGTCTCCCACCTCACCTGATAGCATCTAAGTCAGGGTGTGAAAGATGACCAACACCTTCCAGGTGTTCTTGGGGTCCTTCCGGTTGGTAGCCACTCAGTCTCCCCAACAGGGAACAAATACCCTCAACTCCATTTTTGTGTTTGTTTTTGAGGCAGAGCATCATGTAGCCCAGGTGGATGTCCAGTTTGCCACGCCCCCAAGGCTGGCCTTAGACCCCTGATTGACAGGCCATCACCATGCCCCCCTTCAGAACCTGAGCTTTATTTACATAGGCTAGCTTTCCCTGTTCTTAAACTTTCATGTCAACAGAATGTGCAGTATGTGATTTCTATGTCTGGTTTATTTATTTTTTTTAAAAAGATTCGTTACTTTATGTATATGAGCACACTGTAGCTGTCTTCAGACACACCAGAAAAGGGCATCTTATCTCATTACAGATGGTTGTGAGCCACCATGTGGTTGCTGGGGATTGAACTCAGGACCTCTGGAAGAGCAGTCGGTGCTCTTAACCACTGAGCCATCTCTCCAGCCCTGTCTGGTTTATTTTACACAACACAGTCTCTGTGGAGTCACCGTCTTCCCGTGGCATTTCACTTGTCATGGAATTCTGTCTGTTGTCACTAAGACTGTGAATCTTAGGCATGTCTTACACGGACAGGAGTACATTTCTCATCGTGTATTTAAGAGAAGAATTGCTGGCTCATGTTGTAGGCATAGACATAGAAAGTCACGGTGCTGTCTGGCATCCTCTCATCGGAGGCACATTCATCTATGAATCAAAGCAACCGCAGGCCAAGAAGCCAAGGAAAAGCACATCTATACTGACGGTGCAGAGACTTCTAATGCTGCCACTCCCCGGGGAACTGCACTCTAGCAACCATTTACTTGATGTTTGCCTAACTAAGCGTTGTAAGTCATCTGGGGTCTAGAGGAGGAAGTGTGGAGGTTGGACACAAACCTGTACTGGTGTAAGCAAGGGACGTAAGCAAACACAGACTCAGCCACGCATGGCAGGCTCCGGCACTGTTCACCCACAGACACCAAGGGACAGCTGCACAAACATGCACGGCAGTACAGACAGACAGGAAGCACTTGTGGACTGACTGGACACTTCTTTGACAGACTCAGATGTTATCTAGTCCTCAGCCAGTGGTCCTGTTTGGGAGGCTGTGGACACATTGGAACTTAAGGGTTAATTGGATGACACAGACCACTGGGTGAGCCATTGGGGTTAAATCTTGGCTTCTGTTTCCTATGTGCTCTCTCGGATGTGACCAGCCACCTGTTCCCAGGAGCTTGCTCCAACCAGCTTCTGCTGCCGTGCCCTCCCTGACAGGATGGATAGCACCTCGTGGAATGTGAACCACAACCCACCTCTCCTTTAGAAGCGGTTTCCAGTCAGGCACTTTGTCCCAGCTGAGTGGGGGGATGATGACTACAGAACTTTTAAACACATCACCGCTGGTATTCTGTATGCACAGCACCTTTTTGCTGTCGGGCTGGCTAGCCAATCCCCCACCCCCTTCTCTTTGAGGCTGGCCTTTTTGTGGGCCCTCTTCCCCAGGCTACAGAAGGACACCCTCTCACGGTGGTCCCTACCTGGCTCTGCCAGTCCTGGATAGTCTTTGTTGATGTTTCCGGCGAAGCTGGCCTCCAGCTGTTTGATCAGGCAGGCGGCGGAGCTGTGGTAGACCCCCGTGGGGCTGCAGCACTTGGTCCAGAAGGACAGCAGGGACAACTTTTTGTGGAATTCTGGTATGGCTGGAAGAGAAGAGGGATGTGAATGAAGAGAGGACGATGGCGACCTGGGTCGGGCGGCAAGGTGTCCCAGGTACACTACAGTTTTTCTTTTGTGTTTTTATTTTTTTTATTTTTATTTTTATTTTTTATTTTTTTATTTTTTATTTATTTATTTATTTTTGAGTCAGGGTTTCTCTGTGTAGCCCTGGCTGTCCTGGAACTTACTCTGTAGACCAGGCTGGCTTCGAACTCAGAAATCCACCTGCCTTTGCCTCCCATGTGCTGGGATTACAGGCGTGTGCCACCACGCCTGGCTCTTTTGTGTTTTTAAAAACCTGTCCATTGCTTTATTTTTTTTTTAATATTTTAATGAATTAATTTAGTAATTATCTAAGACTAGGTCTCATGTAACCCAGTTTGTCCTCAAACAAAGGGATAGCCTTGAATTCCCAATCTTCTTGTCTTCCCTTGGCAACTGCCCCTTCTTTCCTTTTTTCTTTCATCCTGTGTGTGTGTGTGTGTGTGTGTGTGTGTGTGTGTGTGTGTGTGGTGATGTGGTATATGGTACTGGGGATTGATCCTAGGATCTCATGAATGCTCTATCACTGAGTTACATCTCTAGCCATCTTTTTTTTTTTTTTAACATTTATTTATTTTATGTATATGACTACACCATTGCTTTCTTCAGACACACCAGAAGAGGGCATCAGACCCCATTGAGATGGTCATGAGCCACCATGTGGTTGCTGGGAATGGAACTCAGGACCTCTGGACGAGCAGTGCTCGTAACCGTAACCGCTGAGCCCTCTCTCCAGCCCTCTGGCCATCTTTCAATTATTGATTTTGAAATACGTCTCGGTCAGGCTAACCTGGCTAGAGATAACCCCTATAGCACAGGCGACCCTTGAAGTGGCCCTCCTTCTGTCTCAGTGTCCTGAGTAGATGAGATTAAATATGTCCCATACCCGCTAGGACTGGGTTTCTGTTGGAACTACTATAAGAGTCTTTGGGGATTGGTAGGTGGTCCAGAGAAAAGCCTTCTCCTCCTCCCTGGCAGGCAAAGAGAACACAGTGGATACTCAGCTGTTTGTTCTCAAAGACAGCAGGCACAGCTACTCTGCCCTGGGCTGACCACATTTAACTCCTGTGATTTTATAGCAAAAAAGCCATGTAGGGTCAGCAATGCAGACTTTAGGGGAAGCCCTTGGAGGGGCTGGGACATGGCAGGGTTTGCTGAAGGAACCTTTCCCTGCCCTGTGGCTCCCAGGTCAGTCCAAGCAGACAGCATGGGCAGGCGGCACGTGCTCACAATCATACTTGTCAGGGGCTGTGGTCAGGAAGAGGCTGTAGTAGTGCATGGGACACAAGGCAACCGCAGCCCGAATATCTGCCGTTTCTCACACCTTTTAGACACCTGGCAAGGTCACCTGCTCTTAGCAGGAATAGACAACAAGGCAGAGATGTATAGAGAGAACCTCAGCTTCTGTTTAGGCTCAGTTAAAGATTACCCAGAAGCCTCTGTTTCCGTTTATATCTGGTGTGCAAAAGACAAGCCCTTGCCTTTACATAAGAGTCCAGAGGCCAGATCACAAAAAGTCAAGGTTATCGATACTGCATGTCATACTCTGCTGTGAAGCTGAAGAACAGCTCAACTGGTAAAATGTTTGTCTTGACAGCACAAGGACCCAAGTTTGAACCCTGGGACCCACAGTTAAAAAGCTGGTTACACAGTGCTTGTAACCTCAGTGCTGGGGAGAGGGGACAGAGACAAGAGGCTCCCTGGGGCTTGCTGGCTGGCTAGCCTAGTGCGCATCAGGCTAGTGAGAGATTCTGTTTCAAAAACCAAGGTGGGTGGCTCCTAATGAATGATGTCTGACCTTTGCACACTGAGCCGTCCCCCAAAGTTCCGCATCAGACACATGCTCAGAGAGATTGAGGCTGGCACACACTCTGCATGTCGAGTTCCGGTGAGCATGCATAGTCGGGCGTGCTTTGGTTCCAGGGATGGCCTGCAGGTGGTGGGCTTACCTTCCACCACGGAGGTGATGTTCCCGAGGTTCTCGTCACTCACTGCTGCCAGCTTCTGCACCACAAGGACCTGCCTCGACAGCTTCTCCAAGAGACTCCTTGCCACAAAGGGGGTTTTGCTACAGAAGACGATTTGCTGACAAGACAAATAAAAGCCTTTTCAATGATGTCGGGCAGTGACCTTCCCCTCGGTGCCCTTCCCGAAGAGGTTGCCGAGGCAGAGCTCTGACAGGCCCTGTCACTGGACCTCAGTGTCTGCCGGTTCACCAAATCACACCTGTTTTTGTTATTTTCAAGCTTTTTCATACATGTATATGTTCTGGAACTTTCTCAGTGGCAGAACGTCAAGTTATTGTGAATTTTGCATTCTCTCTCCTTCTCTTCCTCCCTCCATCTCTCCCTCCCTCCTTCTTTCTCTCTCCTTCCTTCTTTCTCTCTCCCTCCTTCTTTCTCTCTCCCTCCTTCTCTCTCCCTCCCTCCCTCCTCTCTCCCTTTCTTTCTTTCTTTCTTTCTTTCTTTCTTTCTTTCTTTCTTTCTTTCTTTCTTTCTTTCTTTCTTTCTTTCTTTCTTTCTTTCTTCTTTCTTTCTTTCTCTCTCTCTCTCTCTCTCTCTCTCTCTCCCCCTCTCTCTTTCTTTCTTTTTTTGAGACACGGTCTACCATGTGCTTCAGACTGGCCTGAAACTATGTAGCTCAGGCTACCCTCAAACTCCTTAGCTTCCCAAATGCTGGGATTATTGGTATAAACTCCACGCTCAGCTCTGCCCATTGTTCTATATAAATTTCAATCTCCTTAAAGATAGCTGTGACCTGGTGGGTGAGCAGAAAGGGGTTTCATGAGTGTTTGGGTTTTTCACTGTACAGTTTTTATTTCCTTGTTTCCAAGCTGAAAATTAAGAGCATATTATATGGTCATTCTTGTAGTCAGAGCTATCCCAGTATAATCCAAGAGCGCTGTCGGTATTCCTGGTGTCACTCTGAGCCCTATACAGTTCACACATGTCCCCTGGTGACCTGATGAGGTGAACTCTATTTTTTTTTTTTTTTGGATTTGGGTTTTTCAAGACAGGGTTTCTCTGTGTAGCCCTGGAACTCACTCTGTAGACCAGGCTGGCCTCGAACTCAGAGATCCACCTGCCTCTGCCTCCCAGAGTACTGGGATTACAGGCGTGCACCACCACCTGGTGAGCTCTATTAACGTCTCCATCTGTTGACAGAAGACACTTTGTGACAGAGGCACACCCAGGGTAAGTAACCGGCCCAAGGCCACGCAAACAGGGATCGGCTTTGCCTGTGTGCAGGGGGCCAGGAAAGCAGCTCTGAGACAGGAGGGGACCTAAGGAGCTCGTTGCTCATTGGCTCTGCTCCTTCTGCCCTTGGGAGCTGTCCAGGTTACCTGGCAGGCAGGGATGACAATGACACTGCCATGCCACACTGTCTAGATCACCCAACCATAAAATAAATGGCATTCTCAAACTTCAAAGTCTAACAGTTATGCAAGTGTGCTAGTGTATGCCTATAGTCCCAAAACTTAGGGAATAGAGGCAGAAGATCAGGTCGAGGCCAGCCTCAGCACAGTTAAGGTCTTTTTTTCCCCCCAAAGGTTTATTTATTATATGTAAGTACTCTGTCGCTGTCTTCAGACACCCCAGAAGAGGGCGTCAGATCTCATTACGGATGGTTGTGAGCCGCCATGTGGTTGCTAGTATTTGAATTAAGGACCTCGAGGAAGAGCATTCAGTGCTCTTAACCACTGAGCTATCTCTCCAGCCCGCAGTTAAGTTCTAAGTCAGCTTGGGCTACAAAACAAAAATCAAAACGAAACATAAATCTATCAGCTACACACCAGTATCTTTCCTGTGAGCAGGCACAGTAGACACATGACGCATTTCTAAAGGAGAAGTGCAATAAGCTAGCAGAATGCCTGTTTTATAACTTCCTGCAATGATATAAACTAAGTGATAGGAAACACCAGGATTGTGGGGTGACAGCAAGTGAGAAATGGGGTTTGTAATTCTCACTCCTTCAGTACACACATCTTTTTCCATAAAATTACACATTTTTAAAAATTTTTTAAATTTTTTTTGTTTTTAGCACAGATCTGCTCCACCAGCAAGTTGGACTGTCCTTCATGGTCCTGCTAGAAAGGAATAGATAGCACCCTGACTACTGCACGCTGATCAACCTTACCCCCTCCATGGAAGAGACCTCTTGTAGGTTTCACAAGAAAGCTCTCAAAGGCTGGCTGGTGGTTTGCCTAGCGCATTATCAGAGTCAGAGAAGATAATTATAGGCCCCAAAGGGTCCAACTCTAGCCCAGGCTGGCCCCAGATGTGTAGCGATCCTCCTATCTCAGCCTTGCAAGTGCTGGGACTGTAGGCATGAGCACCACATCTGGATCCCTTTGCTTAACAGAGAAAACTGCCTGTGTGAGGCTGTTTGAGAGTTCTGATTATAACATAAACACTTCAACGGCTCTGCAAACAGAGCTCAGGTCTGCCCAGAGGCAAGGATTTTGACAGCCAGCCCATTTCCCACAGCATATGAGCACAGCACCTCCATGCCTCAGTTTCCCCATCAGGTGGTTCCTTCCTTTGAGTCAATGTCTTGCTATATAGCCCAGGCTTGTCTTGAACTCTGAATCCTCTAGGTCTATCTGCCCAGTGCTGGAATTTTTGGCATGTTTTACTATGCTCAGAAAGCTATTTATTTGTTGGAGAAAATCATATTCTTCTATATTTCCTTGTTTTTTTTTAAAGGTTTATTTATCTATTATACATAAGTGCACTGTAGCTGTCTTCAGAAGAGGCATCAGATTTCATTACAGATGGTTGTGAGCCACCATGTGATTGCTGGGATTTGAACTCAGGACCTCTGGAATAGCAGTCAGTGCTCTTAACCACTGAGCCATCTCTCCAGCCCTATATTCCTATAAGTGTGTGACTAATGCTGCCCAGCCCCTCGGAAGCCCAGCCCCTGCCCTTCTGTCCTCTCCCTGCCTCCTGGTTTTTGGCTGGCACAGGGACACCCTTCCTCTTCTCACTGCAGCCTGTCTGAGCGGCCGATTTCTGTAAAGCTACGATTACAATGGCTTCTGTGTTCCTTCCTGCTTCACATACACCCAAGCCATCTGGGAACAGATCACAGCAGTGAGAAGACAAGCAGCCAGGCAAGGAGGAAGCACTTAAATCCAGGCCCCCGGGAAAGTGCCCCGTTCAGGACAGCTGAAAGCTTTCCTGCTGCAAAAGGCCTTCAAAGCATTTGCTTCTGGAACACCTCAGGTGCTGCACAGCTTGCAATGGAAAACGAGAAGGAAGATTTACCCATGGTGTTCCAGTGTGAGTGCTAGGTGGTGAGGGGGTGACCTGGAGGAACGCCCCTTCCCATTGCTCATTAAAATTACTAGTCCAGCCGGGCATGGTGGCACACGCCTTTAATCCCAGCACTTGGGAGGTACAGGCAGGTGGATTTCTGAGTTTGAGGCCAGCCTGGTCTACAGAGAGAGTTCCAGGACAGCCAGGGCTATACAGAGAAACCTTGTCTCCAAAAACCAAAAATAAAATAAAATAAAATAAAATTACTACTCCAAGCTAGCCTGCAACCTCAGCTCTTGGGAGGTAGCGGCAGGAGGGTCAAGAGTTCAAGACTAGCCTCAGCTCTATAGTGGGTTTGAGGACCAGCCTGGTTTGCATAAGACTCTGTTTTAAACAGAAAGAAATTTTCTTGTTCACCATTTTGGGGAACCATAACCTGCTTCAGTAGTGCATTGCTCTTAGTGCAACATGTGGTGGGACGTGAACTAGACATCCCATAATATCTACTTAGTTAGCACTGTTCCCCAACTCTGCCTATGGATGGCACCTTCGTCTTCCTTTGTTGAATCCTCTCCTTCACTCCCTGGCGCTTTGGATGTGAGCTCTGACCATACTCTGCCTGGTACCCACTGTAGTCTGAAGCTCTAATTTAACTGAAAACTGAAAACCCAGGCTTAAGAAAGGGTTGTGTTCATCAAGTTTATGACTTGGTTCAAATCAAAACAGCCACATTCTCTTACTTCTGAACTCTCATTTCCTTGGCAAAGCTAAAACACACCCCATGCACCACCTTTCTGGCCCACACCCCACCTCCCTCACCCCACCTCCCACACCCCACCTCCCACACCCCACCTCCCACACCCCACCTCCCACACCCCACACGGCCTACCTGAACGAGCTGGGTGCAGTATTGCAGATGTTTCACTATGGTGATGTCCAGGCTCTCATTTCCCGTGGTGAGTGGAAGCGGGCTTCCTGCCACACTGGTCCCTACGCCCGTGTCTTCTGTCAGGGCCTCGCTAAGGTGGCCCCTGGCTTCCGGGTGAACTGACCTGTAACTGAAACAGGAAGGTGGGTGAAACCTGAGCCCTTTCTTTCTGTGCCACAAACCACAGGCCAAGTTGAATGTGGTCCCCATTGAAATCAGTCCTTCCCTGGTCTGCTTTCAAAAGCAGAGCTACCTTTCCAAAATCACTTATTTCAGCGAGGTTGCCAGTTTGCCTAAGTATCAAAAGGCCGTGCAAACAAAGGCCGCTGTTGGCTTTCTGAGCACAGGGAGCTCTTTGTGAAGCAGCTTCCCTGGGAAGCCTTTGAGCTGTGCCCTCCTTCTGCACCCACTTTGCTGGCCCGCCCTGTGGACAGGGGTTCTGCCAGCTTCCCTGGGTTCAGCAGCTCTGTCTGTGGACCTCTATGAGTGATCTCAGGAAAGAAGGATCTCGCAGGCCTGGCCATGGCCTCATACCAAATACTTTAAGACAAGGGGAAAAAAGCTGCTGTGCTGTGACAGTGCTGTGAACAGGCAGAAGGGGAGACTGGCTGTGTAGCTCTCGGCTCTGTCCTGTTTTCCCTGTTCTCTTTAAATGCACTGCCACACTGTCTAAAGTTATAGCAACGCGGACACTCACATTACAATTTGATATGCTATCTAATTTTCTTTCTTTCTTTCTTTCTTTCTTTCTTTCTTTCTTTCTTTCTTTCTTTCTTTCTTTCTTTCTTCCTTCCTTCCTTCCTTCCTTCCTTCCTTCCTTCCTTCCTTCCTTCCTTCCTTTCTTCCTTCCTTTCTTTTTTTGGTTTTTTCGAGACAGGGTTTCTCTGTGCAGCTCTGGCTGTCCTGGAACTCACTCTGTAGACCAGGTTGGCCTCGAACTCAGAAATCCGCCTGCCTCTGCCTCCCAAATGCTGGGATTGAAGGCATGTGCCACCACCACCTGGCTCTAATTTTCTTTCTTCCCTTCTCTTTCTGAGACATGGCCCTGAGTCACCTCAGCTTCCTGATTTCCTGCTGCCAGCTTCTAAGTGCTGGGATTACAGGTGGAGTTCACTATGGCCAGTTTATTCTTTATCCAATGGACATGTATTTTGTTATATTTTATGGGTTTCAAGTTTACAAATAAGTCTTATTTCTATTTGGGTTATTTGATTATTATATGATCTGGGTATATAGAATTTTCTTTTTAAAAATGAAATTTCTTTTCTTTCTTATTTTTATTTGTATGTATTTATTTATTTTTAAGACAGGGTTTCCTTGTGTAGCTCTGGCTGTCCTGGAACTTGCACTGTACACCAATCTGGCCTCCATGTCACATAAATCAGCCTCTCTTTGCCTTCTGAGTGATGGCAGTATGTGCCACCACCACCTAGTGAATTCCTTTCTTTTAAAATATAAACTTCATTATAACAGCCTTGTAAATTAAAACCATTAAACACCAAAATTAACCAGAGCTAAAGTCTATCTATCTCAAGGAAGCAGATAGAACAGGAATCCTGATGCTGTGGGCTTTACACTTCACACGTTTATTATTGAGTATTTCTGTATGCACCTACTCACCACCAATCTGAAAAATCCAGAAGAGAGTTAGAACTACAAACAGCTGCTGCTCTATCTGTTATAGCAAAGGATTGGAACCAAACTAGTTGTCCGTCAGTAGATGAATGGGTAATAAAAATAGTATCACATATTTCAGCTCTAAAGAAAGATATAATCACAAATTTTGCAGGAAAATGGATGGATTTAGACAGTGAATATATAATACTAAGCAAGTTTACACAGTCTCAGAAAGAAAAAGAAGTCACATGTTTCTCATATGCAGAACCTACCCAATAATAAATACAGATACACAGATATAAACAAATATGCACAGGAGACAAGTATAAAATGCAGAAAGAAAAGAAGGAAGGCTAAACATTAGGAGGCAAGGAGGGCTGAGTGCAGGTGATGGATGGACACAGGTTTGAAAGAAGACACAAAGCTAATAGCTTTTCTAGTTCCCAAAGTGACATTCTTGAATGCCATTGAGACAATTCATCACAATCGAGGGGATAAAACCACCACACCATATCTCTTTTTTCAGTGTATTCAATGTTTACATAAAAAATCATGATGTTGTAGTCATTATAATTAATAATATGTTCCAATATTCAATAGGGTAGAATATTCTCCATCCAAGAAAAATAGCAAAAATAGAATTTGGGGAAAAAGGAACTTTTTTGTTCCTGTTTGCTCTTTTGAGACAAGTTCTCTCTATGTTCCCCCGGCTGTCCTGGAACACACTCTGTAGACCAGGCTGGCCTTGAACTCTCTGAGATCCGCCTGCCTCTGCCTCCTGAGTGCCGGGATTAAAGGTGAGTGCCACCACCACCTGGCTGGAACTTTTTTCTATACTTTAGAATCATTTGGTATGCCTTTCCTATACATTAATTCTGCTGAAAAAAAAAAAACCTTATTATCATTTGTGTTTGTAAGAGAGGGGCACATGTGCTGTGGCATGCACCTGGAGGTCAGAGGACAACTCTGTCCAGTTGGATCTCTCCTTCCACATTTTGGTGTCAGGGATCCAATTTAGGCTGACATACATAGAATGTATAAAAGAGGTGATATTGTACAGCAAAAGCTAACAAGTATATGCAAAAATGTAAGAGAAGAAATATTTTGCAAATTCAGTCAAGCAAAAAAAAAAAAACCACTCAATGTAGCATGCAGAGCTATACATTAAATATTAAGTATCCTGAATTTCAGTTCTTTTTATTCTGGTTGCTCAAGAAATAAATTTCTGTTCTCGTGCTTTTGTTTACACACATGCACTTGGTCTTGTTTTGGAGAAGAAACCCCCTCCAGTAACAATAATACTACCCAAACTAAAAACAATAG
This sequence comes from Apodemus sylvaticus, assembly GCF_947179515.1. Taxonomy (NCBI): domain Eukaryota; kingdom Metazoa; phylum Chordata; class Mammalia; order Rodentia; family Muridae; genus Apodemus; species Apodemus sylvaticus. Next base: position 42,213,749 of record NC_067485.1, read on the forward strand.
CACTTCACTGGTGGCTCTATAATGTTGGACAGGCAACTTTGCTATAACTTGAAAACCTGTATATGTCACTTCTGTTGTCCAAAAGGTAAAGGCAGAGGATTCTTTCCTAGAAGGTGGACACTGGCCATCAAGCTTCTCTTGTTTCATTTGAAATCACAAAGTGGGCCCAGGATCTGGCACTAAGAACACTGGTTTGGCTCTAGGAGGACACCTTATGGAGAAGGTGACACGCTTCCTACCTGGAGGGATGTAGATCAAACGGCGGGCGTGCCAGCCTCCATCTTACATTATAGGGAACTCGGCTTTGGGCTGAGCACCAGTGATTCCAACCTCACGCAGAGATGAGTTGTAATGAAGGAGGGAAGGATGCTGGGAAAACAGAGCTCAGCAAACTGAGGCTCTGGAAGTACAGGGGGTACAGAGCAGGGGCAGGGTGTCCAAGTCTGGGCCACCTGACTCGGTTAATTATGATGCCCTGCAGTGTAGACCCTTCACCCCACACCACACATGCCTGTGTACACGAATCACACAGATGCTTCTAAGAAACAAACAAAAGGGATTTCTGTTCCCTATGCAACCTCCAATCGGTCAGTGATAATTAGAAGCTGCACTTAACCCTTAAAAGGAACTGCCTATCGAGTCACCCTGCAAGTGTGCCCAACCTTTGGACATTTGTGGCTCAATGTCGTCCGTACAAAGTCCGTGCCCAAAGAACCATGCAATCTCGACACCAACAAAAACTACAAAGCATGCTGTAGTGTCTTAGGTAAGTTTATGGTTTGGTGTTGGGCAGCACTCATGGCTGTCTTGGGCCGCATGTAGTTGGACATGACAGCAAGGATTGTGCCCTCTTGAAGATGTGCACTGCCAGCCCTGCCTGTAGCGAAGGGTGACTGCACCAGCTGTGACTGGGGAAACACAAGCCCGTGGTGTCTGCACACTTACCCACTCTTCTCAGTCTCAGTGTCTGAAAACACGGAGTCCGCTCCTCCTCCAACGTGGCAGACGTCATCACCGTCCTCTTCTTCTTCGTCAAAGTCAGAGGTGTTGAGGAAATCAAAGCTTTCTAAAGCACTCTCAACCGTCAGACTTAGGCTGGAAGACCTGCTGTGGCTGCCAGCCGGCTTGCACTGCAAAGGCAGAAGGTACCAAGGAGACCATCAACATACCAGGGGGACTGGCAGGACTCATGGCACCCGTGGGAAACGTGACACTTTCTTAGAGTTTTCCAAGCCTTTATTTTTGGTTGGCATTTAGTCTTCATCTTGAGACAAAGAAGTACAACCACAGAAACAATGGCACACCATGTGTGAATTGTTTTAACAGAATTCAGAAGGAAGGATAGGAGAAACAGGACTGGAGGTAAGTCGGTCACTGAGTGTCACTGAGAGTCACTGGGTATCACTGAGGGTCACTGAGGGTTCTGGAATATTGGCAGATCTACCTCTGAAGTTGCATCACTATAAAAACTTTTAAAAAATGAAACTTTGCAATCTTGGGAAACAGAAGTGACATGTTCCTTTGGTGTAGTGCTCACCACCAAATCAAACAGAAATGACCACGCTGGGTGCCGTAGCACACGGCAGCCCCAGGCACTCAGGAGGCTAAGCTGAGAGCGCCGTTCGATCTCATGCATTCAAGACCAGCCTAGGGAAAATAATGAGACTCTTAAAAAAAAAAAAAAAGATTCGTTTTAAATCCAACCCAGCAGACAAATTTTGAAAGCCACTGAGCCACTGCTAACTGTTAACCAGAACCAGAGTCTGCTAACAAGCGACAAAGCACCATGCCTGGAGCTCTCTGTCGAAAGCATGCTGTAAAGAATTGACAAAAATGAACTCCAGGAAAGGAAACTGCTCAAATACACCTGCTCTACGCTGCCTAGGCAGGAAGCCCCACATCGCCATGTCCCATTCAAGGACGCTTTTTCTTTTCTGAACACCCTGGGGAAATGAGTGACTTGGGCATGATGGGATAATAATCCTGATGCCCTGGACGTCTGCCTGGGAAGGAATGAGTCCCACCACCCCTCTGTCCAGGCCCTGGGATCATGGGGACAGGTTCCTTCTAGGCAGGTTGTAGGACATGACCAAGCACAGCTGACTGCTATGCTAGTGGCTTTGGCCTAGAGAAAGAGAAGCAGATCCACATATTCAAGAGGGCGTGAGGTGGGTTGAACAGGACAAGTCTTGCAAAGAAGACACTCTACATATCCTCTGTCCGGCTAGGAGGATGCCCTTGCTGATTCTTAGCACAAGGTAGGAAGGGCCTTGCGGGGATCTGTCCCAGAGACTTGGGGTGGCACAGAAGCACATGGGGAAATGTCTTTCAGTCTTTTAAATCACGGTTGTCTCATTCACCCTCTGTGATCTCCATCCGGGAAGCAGCATCATTGAGTCTCTGATCCTCAAGATGTTTAGCATCCTAGGAACGTGAAGGAGGAAGAAAAAGAGAGAGCTGTGTCTGGCGAAAGCCACTTGCCCCAGACCTATGCTCCCATTGATGCTGTTGATCATTGTCAGGGAGAAAAGGGAAACGTGTTTATCAGGCCTGTCTATGAGTCTCCTTTCTTTTCTGTTTTAAAAAATGATTCTTTCTTTATTTCTTTTTTTATTCATTCATTTATTTACTGTATTTATTTATTTTTTTGTTTTTTGTTTTTTGTTTCAAGACAGCGTTTCTCTGTGTAGCCCTGGCTGCCCTGGAACTCACTCTGTACTCTAGGCTGACCTCGAACTCAGAAATCTACCTGCCTCTGCCTCCCAAGTGCTGAAATTAAAGGCGTGCGCCACCACCGCCCAGCTTATTTACTGTATTTATATGAGTACACTTCAGACACGCCAGAAGAGGGCATCCGATCCCATTACAGATGATTATGAGCCAGCATGTGGTTGCTGGGAATTGAACTCAGGACCTCTGGAAGAATAGTTAGTACTTTTAACCGTTGAGCCATCTCCCCATTCCTTGAGTCTTTCTTAAGCCAGCCCACTGTGTAACAAGATCTTGTACATAACTCAATGATGGCTTCAAACATTGGTCACAGCAAAAAGACAGGTGGTTGAGGATTTCACTAGGATGGTCTTGGGACAGAACTGGACAAGAGCAGGCTGAGCCAGAAAGAACTCAGAGACCACCAAGGTTTTATAAGATGGGTGGATAATGAGCCCAGGGTATCCTGATAAGCCAAGCTACTAATCAGTACCTTAGACTCGGGGGCTGTTGAACCCTTACCCCTCTCAACAAAGATTAAGCCCAACTGCTGTCTTGCCTCAAGGGTACCTTCTTTAGGATGGCCAAGTGTTTCAGCTCTTAGAGAGGAACACCTTTTGATTGACAGTGGACCAATCATGCAGAAGAGATGCATGACACAGTGCCATCCACGTGTCCTTCATGCTTGGGTTCTATGTGCATATTTTTGGGCTGTGTGCTACAGAGAACAGATTCTAAGCACCCTTTCCTGCTTCTTGGAGGTTCTTTCTAGAACAGAACTATAGTGACGCTAGAGGACATAGAGTGTCAGAGGGTGTAATTCATCATTTGCTCAGACACAAACCTCGTCTGGAGCTAGGTCAGTGTGAGCAAATGGAGAGAAAGGAGATGGTCAGAACGTTGTGAGAGTGTATGTAGCTCCTGATGTCACTGCAAAGGCCACGTAAAACCATCTTACAAAGGGACCAGGGGGCCTCTTATGGGCTGGCTCTCAGCTTGCTGAAGGGAATTTTCAAGCTTATTTATCCCTTGAGGAATCCTAAGCGACCAAACAGCGAGAGCAGGGAGGGAAGGTCAATGACCCTGTGGTCTTGTCTCCCCACGCCACATTTAAGAAGAGTTTCTACCTGTGTGTCAGGCACCGACAGCCACACTCTGATGTAGCCGTGATATGATTCCCCCCTTGAGTGGGCATCAACTCTCCCTTCTGCCTTCACACCTGGGCCCTATCTGGCCACCAGGGCCAGAGGAAACTGCCTGTTAGAATGTTTTGGTTCCCTGACTTCTAGTACATGAGCAAAGGTGATTGCTTTGAGGTCTCAGCTTGCTGATTTAAGTTAAATTCACGATGAACTACCTTTAGCTGGTGGCACTGTGAGACGAGAGGATGGCTCCTCACCTTGGGGCTAATTTCCCCACTTTCCTGGTGCCCACAGAAGAATCCTAACCAGTAGATTTTTGAAACCATGATGAACAAACACCAGTATTTCATATTTAGACTTCATATGCTTGTGGAGATACTGGGGGATATGTGTATACAAGTACACGAAGAAATGCATGCACGTGGTGTGTGTGTCTCCATGTCTGTGCAAGTGTGCATATGTAGGGCAGAGGTCATTCTCTAGTGTTGCTTTTTGAGGTTCCATCTTGTTTTGAGCCAGAGTCGTTGTGTGGCGTGGAACTCACCGAGTAGACCAGACTGCCTGGCCGGTAAATTACAGCAGTCCACCTGCTTCTGGGATTTCTGGCATTGCAAGCCATGCCTGAATGTTTGGTTCCATTTCTATGTGGGTTCTGGAGGTTGAACTCAGGTCCTCCTGGTTTCATGGTAAACTCTTCCCTGTCAGGGTGGGGCACACTGATCCAAGGCTTTCCTTGAGGCTCTGATGCATGGAGAAGGAATATAGTTCCTTGTCTAAAACCAGGAAATTCTTGGCGAGGCCTGTAAGGGCCCCGGGGTGCCGGAGCTCCAGGTCCTGAGACTCCAGTGCTTCCCTATTGGCCACTGTGTGCTTGTGGCTCACTTGAGGTACTCTGGGTTCCCTTCATGCAACACTGCCTGGTTAGCTTCCCGCAGACTCGCCCTCACTCTATTAGAGGTTTCTGCTAACTCTGCCCATATGAGATGCTGTACTTCTTTAAAAATTTACTTGGCATAAGACATAACTTGTGCAAGACCTCTTGACCTCAACGTTACCTACCTTCTTTATCTTATCATCTCCCAGGTCCTTCCTCTCAGGAACCTGTCACTAAAGGATGACTAACTGTCCAGACCCCTAGGCCACTGGGCCATCTGCCCATTCCTAGATCTTTTTTTTTTTTTTTAGAGTTTATAAACCAAGTCCTTATCCATTTAGCTAAGCTGATTTATCATCAGAAAAATAAAAACTGATAGATGTAACTGGAATTAAAGAATTACCTCCAGTTATGTAGCAGGTACACATTGGTCCTGTGACAGGACAGGGTTTGTTATCTTAAATGCAATGTTGGCTTAGCATGCATTTTTCCAAACCAAATCAGATTTTTTTTTTCAGAAAGGTACTTACTTTGAGAACATCATCCAAGCGTGTAACTTCTTGGTTCAGATCCCGGAACTCTTTGTACTGCTCCTTGTGTGGATCTAATGCAAGGAAGAGTCCACTGAAGGCCTCTTCCAGGCTGCCATCGAGAAAGGACCGGCCAGCCTCAGATTCGCTGCCAACAGAGCCTTCGAAGAAGAGCTTGTCGGTAGTGATGGGCCCCTCCGCTGAGGTGAGCCTCTTCACTAGCTGCTTTGTGATGTTTCCTTCAAAAGTGTCCAGCTCCACGGGCTTGAGCTCAGAGGCCTCGTCCGACTCCTGCAGGAGAGTCTCCGCAACGCTGTTCTCCAGAAACAGGCTTTCGGTTCCAGACCTTGCCGCCACACCGGGCGTCCTGGGCTCTGCCATGTCACTCTTCCGGTGAGACTTCCGCTCATGGTCCTCGCCCAAGGAATTCCTGGAAGATGCCGAGCTGCTGTCCTCGGTGCCCTCGTTCTGTGAGGACAGGCTGCTGTGGGTAAGCTCGGCAGGGGTGATGGTAATCTCTGGATGGGCCGAGTGTGAACTGGAGGGAGAGGTGGCCGAGCTGGAGGTGAAGACACAGTCTCCATCCTGCAGGTCGCTGAAGCTGAGGGACAGAGGCCTTTTCTCCTCTGCAGCCTTTCCACTCTCAAAGATGTCATCTGGCAGATTTGACTGTGGAGAGAGGTATGACAGGATACATTTGGCATGGTTCATCTCCAGACCAGAGGGGAGGCAATTAATACGAAAATGCTTGAATGTTACCAATTTATTTGATATGTGTATATGCAAGCAAAGGGAAAACAAGCCATTAAAAATGGTTTCCACCATTGGATTTAGGTGAAAGGTCACAGTGCTATTCTTAGGTTTGACATTTTTCCCATGCACTTTAAGAGTGAGTGGGGACGCTGCTTGTTTTTATGAAGTCCAGGATCTCACAGTACTTGGCAGCCTTTGTTATGAATAGCACTACACATCTTTTTCTTTTTTATTATTATTATTTTTGTGTGTGTACAGTGTGTGAGTGTGTGTATCTTAAAAGACTTTGCCATTCCATGTTCTTTTGCTCCTAGGATGGGATATTTTGTTCGGCTTCAGTTCTCAACAGTTATCAGTTCTCAACAATTATCTTTTGAAAAATAGCTGCTGACAAAACTTGAACTTTTGAAATTCATTTGTTTAGCGGTTAGCTTCCGTAGAAATAAAAGAAAGACACTGATGGGTGGGACATCTGTCCCATAGAAGGCAAGTCCTGGGGGGATGGAGGGGGAGGGGAAGGGAAGGGGAGGTGAAAGAGAGAGTGAGGGGAGGGGAAGGGAGGAGAAAGAGAGGGAGGGGGAGGGGGAAGGGAGGGAAAAGAGAGGGAGGGGGGAAGGGAGGGGAAAGAGAGAGGGAAGAAAGGGGGAGGCGAAAGGGAGAACGAGGGATGGGGTAGGGAGGAGGAGGGGAAGGGAAAAGGAAGGGGGAGGGGGAGGGGAGAAAGATGGGGAGGGGAGAGGGAGGGGAGGTGTCTAAATCTCTGGAAATACAGTTCTCTGTCATGTAAGCCCTGCCTCAGGTTGCCTTTGGGCTTCAGGAAGCTCTGAAGAGAGACAGTAGGCGACTGAACTGGGCCGATAGCACAATGAGTAGACAGTCTCCCAGCATGTGTGAGCCTGGGTTCAATGCTCACACAGGAAGAGGTTTCCAGATAATTAAGACGACAAGCTTGCTGTCATTAGTAGAGCAATTTCAAAGTGAGCATCCTTACACTGTCTTTCCTCAGGCCGGTGTGTCCAAACTTTTGACACCATGGTATGTCACTGTCATCTACAAACTTTACAAAATTCATGTCTTGAACTCCACAGTTGAGTCTTTAAAATTGCAAAAACATAAAAATCTGATGATGTCTTAACTAAATTTACAGTGTCGTGTTGTGTTGTGTTCACATGTATGTTGGCTATAGACAAGGCTTTCTAGGTATTTGAAACTAGTCTCTTAGAAATTAGTTTTTTTTTTCTTCATATATTCCAGGTTGAAATTCTAAGTTTTATTTTATTGTATTTTGTTTGTGTCTGTTGTGGATGAAGATGAACGTGGGTGTGGGGGTCAGAGGACAAGCCTGAGTACTGGTCACCATCTTCTACTTTGTTTGAGATATGATCTCTAGTTCACCACTGCGTTTGGCAGGATAGCTGGCATGTGAGCTTCTCATAATTCTCCTGTCTCCACACCCCCCATCTCACTACAGAAACACTGGGATTACAAACATGGGTACTGCCATATCCGGCATTCTGTGAGTTCTGGATATCCAAACTCAGTTCCTCATGCTTGCATGACAAGTGATTGTGTGTGTGTGTGTTTGTGTATATGTGTGTGTCTGTATGTGTCTGTGAATGTGTGTATGTGATTGTGTGTGTTTGTGTATGTGTCTGTGTGTGAGTGTGTGTATGTGAGTATGTATGTGTGTTTGTGTGTCTGTGTTTGTGCGTATACTAAGGTATCCCTGTGGAGGTTAAGGGACACCGGTGACTGATCTAAGGTTGTCAGTTTGTGCTGGAAGCACTTTTTCCCACTGAGCCACCTCACTGGTCCTCCATATTGGGCTCTTGAAGAACAGTCATTCCTCTGCACCCATCGATTCTAAACATTGCAGAGTCAACCAACCACAGATGGGACGAACTTGGACCACCTACAGACGTGTTCCTTGCCAATATCCACTATGACAGGATAACTATTTCCCCATCAGTTACACTGCATTAGGACTCATACATTAGCTCATAAGGAGATGACTGAGTATAGGGATGTGGGGTATACACATCTATGTGGTCATTGTGCCATTTGGTGTGCGGGGCTTGAGCCTCTGGGGATTTGGGCATCTAATTGGGTCCTAGCATCAATTCCCTGCAGATACTCAAGGATATGTGGTAAACGTTAAGCTCATGTCTGTTTTGATTATATATAAAAATCAACAGTTTTCACAACCATGGTACAAATGATCCCAGTGAACAATTCCAGCAAGTGAGTGAGCAAGTGAGTGGGGGAAACTGAAGGACAGAGGCTGCCTTCCTCTGAGCTCAGAGGCCACAGACTCTTGGACACATCCCCCTCTCTGCTCTGAGTTCCTCCCTCAACTCTCAGTCTGCTATACTTTACACCCCCAGTAAAGATAAAAGGGAAAGTGTGGGGAACTGGTGGTTGAAGGGTTGGAGTCCTAGCTGCTGGGCCATCTCTGAAGACCCCTTAGGCCCTTTACGGAAGGCTCATGTTCTCCAGCAGGGCCTGTGCAGTCTCGCCTGAACTGTGCACACACCTCTCGCTGCTTCAGGGGCTGTAGCAGAGGGCTGGGTGGTGCCACTTACTTAAGTGGCAAATACTGAGTTGTACTAAGTTCAGATGCCCCACTTCCAGGGACTTATGGTGTATGAAGAATATACACCTACCAACAGGCACCCCACAAGAAGGAAGTCAAAGTGGGGTAGTATGGCCTCAGGGCTCTAAAAGTGGCAGGGAGATTTGCACACAGCCAAACAGAGCTGTGCGTGCATATCTACCTGGTTACTTGTTGGCCTTAAGAAAATCCACTACCCTGCATATCTGCAAAACCATTCCACTTGCTTCCCAAGATTGCTTACCCCCTTTCTCTCAAAACATTTAGGCTTTTATGGCTCCAAACACAGAGATGTAATCCCTCTGGAAGTTTAAACTACAAACAGTCACGGTCTCACAACACCTTGCACATTGGTCTTCAGGTATCATAATCTTCATGGACATAGGCACAGAATTCTTTCTTAACCCTTGACTGGATTGATTTTCCCTTGGTTCACAGAAGGTTTATTGGAAAGTATGTCATGAGATCAAGGTCCTAGCAAGTGAAAAGATGGTTCTAGAACCCAGCCATGGAGATTGGTGAGGCAGAGGACAGGAAGAAGAGACATATATGAGTTCTGAAAAGAATGTGGGACATTTGCAGAGCCGTGGGACATACAGAAAGGGCAGAGTGGAGAGGGAGAAATGGGTCTGGTGCAGTGGGCTTTGAGCAGATGGGAATGGCTACCCTGAGGACCTTTGTGTTTTCCCAAATACTGTAGAAAGTAATCCAGTGTTTTCTAATCTTGCTTAAATTACGCTGTTCAACTTCTACCGATTCTCCCATGATGGCTGATCTTCATTGTCAACTTGAGTTTGCACAGAGGTTTAATTGAGGTGAGAAGACCCACCTTGAATGTGGGTGGCAGGATTCCAGGAGACAGGACCTCAGACTGAATAAAAGGAGCAAGTGAATTGAGGACCAGTGTCCATCTGTTCTTGACCGCTAGCACACTGCGTGATAGCTGTGTCATATGCTCGCCGCCATGGCTTCCCTGATATGGCCTCCTTAAATTTGGGCCCAATATACTCTGCCTCAAGTTGATTCTTGTCAGGTATTTTGTCACAAGTGGCAAGTAATGTTAACATTCCTGTAGCCCTCCACGCTCTCCGACAGGAGCATGAGTAGTCATCACATCCACAAACGGTTACTTGTACAAGTGTGTCAGACTATTGGGTTTTGGTATTATTTTTATTTTTACATGTTTCCCCATACATTCTTCCTATTTTCCTCAGAAACTCCATGGGTATTTATGTTGTCCTTTTTACCTTCGTGAACAAACAATTATTGTTGTTATTATTGTATTAGCTAAAGTCCTTTCTTTACTTTGTATGTACTATGTATGTGTACTTGTCTGTATATTCTCTTAAATATAATATGGAATTCATAAAAATAGGTTGTCTGGTACATTCCTATGAATTCCGGGGCTTCTTATTACTAGAGCAGGATGGAATTCACAAAAAGCAGCAGCTATGGTGAAGGAAGTTGGCTCAAATCCTCCCAAGTCCCTGAGTGCTGGCTTTCAGAAGGCTGAGGTTAGTGGTAAACTGAAGGCAACTCCTTTCCTTTTCTTTTTCTTTGTTCCCATAGGAACTCAATTCCCAGGAGCTCACTATGTAGTGGAGGATGCCCTTGAACTTCCGGCCCCCTTGCCTCTACTTTCTGAGTGCAAGGTTATCAGTACACTAGCACATCTGGCTCAGGTGGTGCTGAGTTTAGAATTCAGGCCTCAAGCACTCTACTACCTGAGCTCCATCCCTGGCCCCAATACAATTGTTTAAAAAGAAATGTTTTAAGAGTGAAAATCTTGTTACCACAGAGAAAAAAAATCACAGCATAAAACCAGGAACTGTTGGAAAAGGACGGTGACAAAGTTGCATGCAAGCCCATGCTTTCCACCCCAAGGACAGGACAGGACAGGACAGGACAGTTACCATTCCCCAGCAAGCAAGACAGGCAAGACACACGAGACATGCTGGGCGGCATGCACAGGCTCCCTGAGGTCAAGCACCTCACTCCAGGCAGCCCACACTCACATAGAATTCTAGCAGGGCCTTGGGGTTCAGGCTGAGGGAAGGCAGGTCACCGACAGAGTGGTTGTGGTGCAACGTGGTAAAGAAAGTGTCTCGCAAGGCACTCAAGACAGACAGCCGCAACCATCTCTTCAGAAGGCAGGGTGAGAAGGGCAAGTTAGTGGAAAGAAGCAGGTTAATGGGTTTCCCTTGGTAGTTAGCAGGGCTCAACGAAGTCAAGCAGGCGTCATTCAAGTACACTTGAAAAGATTCCTGTCGAAGAATGCTTGGAAAACCTGCATGCCTTTTCCCATCTTTCCAAAAGTGAAGTGGAGTGAGGGAGAGACAGGCAGAGGAAGCCCCAGCCCTGTTCTCAGACCATGGTATCCTTAGTCACCACACAATTAGGGTGACCTCTAGGAATCAATCCTTCTTTTCATGTGTTTATGAGTGTGGTATGCATGCATGTGCAGATATATGTGCACGCGTAAATGCATAGGTGAGGGATCCATCAGGACTCTTGTTTAATTATTTTCCCATCTTATTCACTGAGGTAGGTTCTCTCAATTAAACCCAGAGCTCTATGTCTCACAAGGTAGCCCGCTCTAGAGATTCCCATCTGAGGCATTCCAGGCTGGAGTCACACACCCACCCAGCGCTTATGAGTGTTTTGTTGATCCAAATTCTAGCCCTGATGCTTGCATAGCAAGCATGAACTTTAACTGCAGAGCCATCTGCCCTGTTCTTGAAAGTCTCTGATGTGGGTGATACACACTTCAAATTCTATTGGAACACCCCAGCTTTATCATTTCTATGCCAGAAATCACACTGAACTTACAAAGAAGGACTGGTCTTTGAAGGTAGGTGTTTCTGGGGTGCCCTGGCTGTACATGGACATCCTCCGCTGGAGAGCAGCTGTCTTGTTCCCAGGGCCTGAAGACGGGGTTGTGTCCTCCACGTCAAAAGGACTGCAGAACAATAGGTTCTTAGGTTAGCATATGTATTAAAATCACCTGTCATCCCAGGATGGGGGAAGATGGCTTCTCATTATGATAGTATCAGCTTAGTCCAATTGGAACGGGCTGGTTTGCAACAGCCTAGGTTGTCAGAAAATAAAGAAAAAAGGTGCAGCAGAAGGCTGACTCTAGACCTGCTTGTAAGGCCAGATAGAAGATGCTTTAGATATGTCAGTTTCCCCTCCAGTGTTAGAAACACGAGTGGATTTTAGCTGCTTACTTGTAACAGGATGTCGGGGAAACAGGGAAACTTTCCTCAGAACTTCGTCTGTGAAGTCTGCGAAGTCTGCGTCTGCGCAGTCGCAGTGGTTTTAAATGTATTGGTCAATAGTCACTGACATCCCATCACCTATCAGGAACAGTGACCTTTGACATGTTTGTTAACAACCACAGCTTGTGAGCCCAGAAAAGACAGACACTGGGTGCTGTTTCTGTGACAGGACAACAGCATCTTGGCTGACTTTGATTTGTAACAGAGCCTTCCAACACAAATATCAACATGGCATCTTTACTCACAACCAAGGGCTGGGATCTTTTTCATCAGGTGACTTTTAAAAAGAACATAAGAATCTTGTGTGTGTGTGTGTGTGTGTGTGTGTGTGTGTAGGGGGTACAGTGTGCATGTAAAGGTCAGAGGACAACCACAGTCTCAGTCCTCTTCTTGAATCTTATCTGAGATGGTGTTTCTTGTTGGCTGCTGTGTGTAGCAGGCTAGCTGGCCCATGAGCTTCCTGTGATTATCTTGTCTTACTGTAGGAGTTCCGGGGTTATAGACATATGCTACTGAGTCTGGCTTTACATGGGTCATAGAGATCTAAATTCAGCTCCTAACACTTGTGTGGCAGGTGGTATCACAAAGCTATCTCCCAGACCTTATTTTATTTTATTTTTTGAGACAGGTCTCCTATGACTCAGGCTGGCCTGATATTTGCTATGAAACTGAGGTCAACCTTAAACTTCTGGCCCACCTGCTTCTACCTTCTACATGCTGGAGTTACAGACATGTGTCCCCACACCAGATTATAATAAAATGTTTAAAAGTAAGCAATGGAAAAGGAGAGATATGTGGACATGATACCCGGTGAGCTTAAAAGATTCGGATTTAGCAGTTTGGGAGTGACCATTGCTCCATGCTGATACTGTGGTTTGAGCACTAGGCCAGAACAACATTAGCCATCAGCCCTTGCCTTTGCATGATGAACTTGAAAAAAAAGGAACTTACTACCAGGTGATTTCCAGGTTCAGCTTGATGGTACCAAGGTCATTGATATCAACAGCTACCACCTGGGGTCGGGCTGCAAACAGCTCTTTGGTCTCACAGGTCACACTGCCTACTAGGATGTGAGTTGCCAGTCCTTTGAGTTCTGTGACCTGGTAGGGAAGGTGAGGGGAGGGGAGGAGAAATGTCTTATCTTCCTTTTTTTTCTTAGTCAGTTGATTCCTTATTTTAGAAATACATCTGTCAGGTATTAAAAAAATGTTACTTTGTTCCAGTTACGTTATCTCCAGGCTTTGAGAGCGTCTCAACTAAAAGAGGCTTTGTGCAGAGAGTTGCCTATGGGATGGAGGGTCCCCACCAAGGGATCGTTCAGCCAGGACACAGGGAGGAAGGAGAGACAACAAAGGCCCGGACACACTGTACCTTGATGGAGATGAGCCCCACGATGAGGGGCAGGAAGACGGTCTCCTCGCCATCCCAGCTCTGTTTGCCGTTCACTTCGATTTTGCCCTTCAGTTTCCACCGCTGCCGGCCATACTTCATGAAAATCTGGGGTGAAGACATTAGAGAGCCCCCTTTTTCACCAGACTCCACCTTCCCTCCCAACTGCCCAGATCTAAGGGCCAGGAAATGGGCCCACACCCTTCATTCCCCTCCCTGCCCCCAGTCTGGGTTCTCAGTGGAGCCCATGAGGGCTGTAGAGATCTAACTTGATTTATTTACTTGAAACAAGAGTCTCACTATGTAGCCCTGGTTACCCCACTGGAACTGGAACTCACTAAGTAGATTTGGTAGGTCTCCAACTCACAGACCTCTGCCTGTGTGCAAATATTCAAGCTATATTGTAGCACATCTGGACTAGTTAAGGGGTGCATTCTGGTTCTCTAGCTGAGGGTGTGGACATTTCTTTAGTAAAAGGTTAGAGCAGGAGCTGGATCGTTGGTTCAGAGGCCAAGAGCACTTGCTGCTCTTGTAGAGAACTGAGGTTTGGTTCCCAGAATGCAGACCGTGGCTTATAGTGACTTTAATTCTAGTTCCAGGGGGAACCAATACCCTCTTCTGTCTTTTTTTAGGCATCACACACACACACAAACACACACACACACACACACACACACACGGTGTACAGACATACATGGAGGGAAGCAGTCACAAAATAAAAATAAATACATCTACATAGATATTTTAAAAAGTGGTCATAGCTCTCTGTCAGTCTGCCCACTCATAAAATCCATCTTCCTTTTCTTTTCTTGTCTTGTCTTGTCTTGTCTTCTCTTTTCTTTTCTTTTGCCCTACATCAACCCATCAACCATCAGAACTGGAGCTCTGCTGACCCCAACTCCTTTAGAGAGAGAAGAACCATCTCCAATTCTACTTGTAGCCAGCAGAGAGAAATAAAGACCTCTCCCTGGTGATGCTAGTAAGGATTGGGACCTTCCATACTCTGGGCAGAGGAGGGCAGTTGGGGTGAATGGCCCCAGAGCCTCTGCAAGGAGATGAAATTATTAGCAGTGGGTTAGAGCCCACTGCTTGCCCTTGCACAAGCTGGGAAATCCTGTTGTCCGCCCTCCTTCTCCCAGCCCAGTCTACACTGAGAAAACTCTGAACAAAGAAATGTCATCAAAAGCCTAGTTCTGTATTTTTGGCAGTTGATGCAGCCTACCTTTGTAACATGGCCAGTCCATTCAAGTGCTGGTCCAAGGGCTTAGAGTTTGATGACACTTGGGCACTGTCCCTGTTCCTGGCTGACATGTCATCACCCCTTGCCTAAGATCCATAAAACCCCTTGCCTTAGCCCAGCTGTGACTTCCTTAGCCCTGTTCTCTGGGACAGAGAAACACACCAAGGAGCAGCACCCAATAAACCTGCATTTCTCTGCTTTTAATTTGGTCTAATCTGACCAGAGAAATTAACTAATAAAGATCTTATGAAAGATCATCCTTTCAGTGTTGGGAAAGGAACTCAGGGATGAAGGGTCATGATTGGCAGTGAGTGATGCAGCATGAGGCTGGTAATGGGGGGGGGGGATATGGAACCACCATGTTCCACATGAGGGAGTCAGTTCTCAGATTAAGCAAAAGTAATAACTGGACCCAGGCCTGGTGGTACCTGCCTGACATCCAAACTGAGGCAGGGGGATCACAAATTCAAGGTTAGTCTGAGCAACTTTATGAACTGCTGTTTTAAAAATAAAAGTAGGAGTGGAGAAATGGCTCAGCTGCTAAGAGCACATACTATTCTTGCAGAGGACCCAGGTTTAGTTCCCAGCATCTACACAAGGCTCACAATGGCCCAAACCTCAAGCTTTGGTCTCTGTAGGCCCCTACACTCCTGTGAACATACCCACACAGAAATATATAGGCACTCTCCTACACCACACACACACACACACACACACACACACACGCACACACACACACACACACACACACAGTTGTAAAAGTAAAACATTGACTGAAGATGTAGCTCAGTGGTAGAGCACTTGTTTAGCACGTACACGTTCCTTGGTTAGTAGTACCAAAACACCACCAGCAGCAACAGCAACAGCAGCAACAACAGCAATAGCAGCAGCAACAACAGCAACAGCAGCAGCAACAACAACAGCAACAGCAGCAACAACAGCAACAACAACAACCAAAACTATAGCCAGCTCCTGCCTTTAAGCCTGCAATGCTAATACGCAGACCGACATATTACTTACTTCATATTGATCTCCAGGACAGAGGCGGGCAAAACCGGCTAGACCTGTGAACAAGAGATTGGGCTGTGAGTTGCAGAACACATTTTTTATTTATTTATTTATTTTTTGGTTTTTTGAGACAAGGTTTCTCTGTGTAGTCCTGGCTGTCCTGGAACTTACTCTGAAGACCAGGCTGGCCTTGAACTCAGAAATCCACCTGCCTCTTCCTCTCAAGTGCTGGGACTAAAGGCATGCGCCACCACTGCCAGGCACACACTTCCTTTCTTTAAAGACCCAGTTTTTTCATGGGTTAAAAACTCGTATCATATGTGAAAGTGGAGAAAATTCAGGTAGCAGGTTTAGGAGCATCTTCAGTGGATAGCCTTTGAGGGTGTGTTGAGGGAGTCTATCCATTACAGCTAGCAGGACACGCCCTGAAAGGGTGGGGAGGAAGTTTCCAGGACCAGGAGGCTGTTGTACCTTTGGCAGATTTCAGGATAAGGGCAGCAGGACCAGAAAGACCTATTCTTTCGCTGACCAAAATATTCCCACGAAAATAAACTGGCCTCTTGTTTTTCCTTCTCTCCCAAGATCTGTGACACTAAATACTTCCCTGCTTGTCCTTGTCCCCACGCCTATTGCTTGTCTGCAGCACAGTCATTCCTCTGGTTCTCTCATTCTTCTTCTTCTTCTTTTTTTTTTTTTTTGGATTTGGATTTTTCCGAGGCAGGGTTTCTCTGTGTAGCCCTAGCTGTCCTGGAGCTTACTCTGTAGACCAGGCTGGCCTCCAACTCAGAAATCCACCTGCCTCTGCCTCCCAGAGTGCTGGGATTACAGGCGTGCGCCACCACCGCCCGGCTTCTCTCATTCTTCTTATATGGCAGTGATGCTACTGTTGAAGCTTACAAACTTGCTAGAAACAGACTGTCATGTACCCCAAACTGGAGATCAAGAAAACAAACCAAGGGGCTAGAAAGATGGTTCAGCGGTTGCTCTTCTGGAGTACCTGGGTTCAATTCCCAGCCCGCATGTGGCAGCTCACAACCAGCTGCAACTCCAGGATCTGACGCCCTCACACAGACATACATGAGGGCAGAACTCAAATGCTCATAAAAATAAATATAAATAAAGAAATGAAAACAAAGCCAATCTAATCAGCCAATTGCCAATAGCCTGTTCCTTCTAAAGAAGAGGTGTGTCTTAGGGTTGTCAGTGCTGTGATGACCATGATCAAAGCAGCTTGGGGAGGAAAGGGTTTGTTTAGCTAAAGCTTCATTGTCACTGTTCACGGAATGGAAGTCAGGACAGGAACTCAAACAGGGCAGGAACCTAGGGTCAGGAGCTGATACAGAGGTCATGGGATACAGAGGCATGGAGGGTTTCTGCTTATTAGCTTTCTCGACCTGCTTTCTTACAGCACCCAGGACTCCCAGTCCAGGGATGGCACCACCCACGATGGGCTGGGCCCTTCCCCATCAATCACAAATGAAGAAAACGTTCTATGGCTGTATCTTACGGAAGCATTTTCTCCAGTGAGGTGCCCTCCTTTCAGATGACGGAAGCCTGCAGTGATTGACAGATCCAGTTAGCACAGGGTGGCTTTCCTTCCCCTGTGCCACCTGCAAGTCACTTTGGAGTGCTCCACTTGAGGCCTACCGCTTCAGCAGTAACACCTTGGCAGAGTACATGGCCGCCACCCTGGGACAGCTCTGGAGTCCCAACATTCGTCACCCTTTTTCCCTTCCTATAGATATTTACCAACAGCCCACTGTGTGAGGGTGAAGATATTGACATTTTAAATTTCCTCATGAAAAAAATTTATGACAAAACTGCAGTGGAAAATTTAGCACAGGTGTTTTCCATTTCCAACCTTTGAGTCCTGGGGCATGTTTCTCATGTGTTTGTACATGCTTGTGCATGTATGCATGTGCACATGTATGCCTATGCTTTCGGATACCAGAGTTCAATACTGATACTGATATTGTCTTCCTCAGTTGCTTCACACACACACCTTTTTTTTTTTTTTTTTTTTTTTTTGAGATAGGATCCCCTTACTGAACCTGGATGTTGCTGTTTGGTTAAATTGGTTGGCCAGAAAACCCAGGGACCCACTACCTGTATCGATTCCCTTCCCCTCCGAGGCCAAGTTGGGATTATAATCACACGGCACTATTTCCAGCTTTTTCTGTGGATTCTGCAGATCCAAACCCATATCCTTTTTCTTGTTTTATGCTGTCTTCCCTGCCCTGGGTTGTGTTTCTAGCAAACAAGATTTTACTCATGTAGACATAACAAAGATGATGCCACACTGTATGTTTTACCTTCAATGAATGGCTCAGTTTATCTCGAATGGACAAATCTACCTCCCATTGGCCCGTGGGCATGGTTATGATAGGATGAATCCAGGGAAACTTCAAAATGGACTCTTACCATCATCCGTCACTAGATGGCAGCAGTTCCCCAACTTGGCAAGCCTTTCAGTTGGCGAGCCCAGCCATCCAGGACCAGCTCTCACTAACACTTAGAAGCTAGTGAGCCACCTAGGAGGACCCACTACTGAAAGCAGGAGTGGAGGAAGCTATTTTCATGAAGAGTTCTGGAGCATTTAGGCTTTTTTTCCTCCCCACCCCCACAAAAATACATCTGGAAGAAAGCGCTGCTGGCTGGCTTTTATGAATCTGAAGCCTGGTGCACTAATTCTAACACAACCCGGTTTCCCCTTTGGAACCCTACAAATGATCAGCTCCTGGTTAATCCACTGCCTGTTTACATATGAGGTGACAATAGAGACCCTGCTTCAGGGACGCTGACCTGTGCACCATGATGGATAAGCTGAGAAGAGTGGGGGATTCTTTGACAATCTCCCTTTTCAACATCACCAGAAATTTCATATCACGGGAGAGGGAGGGCTGTGGTTGTGATGGATTTTGGGTCTCAGTGTCCATGGAATAAAAGCACCTTATTGGCATTCCTTATAAGGCATCTCCCAGTCTCTGGTGACGATGATAATGGCCGAAGGGCAGCAGGCAAGAGGAGCCAGTTCCAGGCAATTCTCTCCTGGAGATGGTGCTCACAGTCCAGGCTGCGGGGTAAGCACCATGCTGGAGCACCAGCAGTGAGCACCATGCTGGAGCACCAGCAGTGAAAGCCAGACTTTGGGGCCTGGCTCAGTTCTCCCAACTCTGGCCAGAGGCCCCGCTGGCATTTCTACAGCTGCAGAACGCTCAGTGTTTTCTCAGCTGCTTGGTGGTAACTGCTGTATCAGCTACATTTCCATTTTGGCTACGCAGAAACCAACCCTGGGTTCCCCCACATGGGTCCTTTTTGATTGTTTGCCATGCTCCTGTGTTGCTGACCTGACAGCTCTTCCACAGCCTGAATGGAGGACAGGGTGCGGCCCGGTGTGACTGTGAATAAATGACACACACACACACACACACACACACACGCTCATGTTTGCATATGTAGGCATCACGCTGGGTAGTTCTGTTTGGGAGCTTGTGGAGTCTTTAAGAGTTAGGGCCTAGCTTGGGGGAATCAGACGCAAGAGAAAAGTTCTTGAGGTTTATAGCCCTGCTCTGCTTCCAGTCTCTGCTTGGCTTCCTGACCCACCCTAACCCTGTCTTAGCTGCAAGCCCCTCCAACTACCACAGCTCCCCTTCCCACAGTGGACTAAATTCCTCCAAATCTTAAGCTATAATGGATCCGTTTCCTCTTAAGTTGCTTCTTTCAGAGAATTTATCACAGTGGAGCAAATTATACAGCCTCACAGCTACACACAGCCTCACAGCTATATGACCACACAGCTACAGACAGCTACATGGCTACCTACAGCCACATATCTATACAGTCCCATAGCTACAGATAGCCTCACAGCTACAGACAGTCTCACAGCTACAGACAGCCTCACAGCTACAGACAGCCTCACAGCCACAGACAGCCTCACAGCTACACACAGCCTCACAGCTACAGACAGCCTCACAGCTACAGACAGCCTCACAGCCACAGACAGCCTCACAGCTACACACAGCCTCACAGCTACAGACAGCCTCACAGCTACAGACAGCCTCACAGCCACAGACAGCCTCACAGCCACAGACAGCCTCACAGCTACAGACAGCCTCACAGCTACGGACAGCCTCACAGCTACACACAGCCTCACAGCTACAGACAGCCACACAGCTACAGACAGCCTCACAGCCACAGACAGCCTCACAGCTACAGACAGCCTCACAGCTACGGACAGCCTCACAGCCACGGACAGCCTCACAGCTACAGACAGCCGCACAGCTACAGACAACCTCACAGCTACAGACAGCCTCACAGCTACAGACAGCCTCACAGCTACAGACAGCCTCACAGCTACAGACAGCCTCACAGCTACAGACAGCCTCACAGCTACAGACAGCCTCACAGCCACAGACAGCCTCACAGCCACGGACAGCCTCACAGCTACAGACAGCCTCACAGCTACAGACAGCCTCACAGCCACGGACAACCTCACAGCTACAGACAGCCTCACAGCCACAGACAGCCTCACAGCTATAGACAACCTCACAGCTACAGACAGCCACACAGCTACAGACAGCCTCACAGCCACAGACAGCCTCACAGCTACAGACAGCCTCACAACTACAGACAGCCTCACAGCCACAGACAGCCGCACAGCCACAGACAGCCTCACAGCCACAGACAGCCTCACAGCCACAGACAGCCTCACAGCCACAGACAGCCTCACAGCCACAGACAGCCTCACAGCTACAGACAGCCTCACAGCCACAGACAGCCTCACAGCTGCTCACCTGGCCCCCTGTCCCACTGGCTCCCTTTGCTTAGACACGGTTCCGGTCAGAGAAATACTCCATTGTTTCCCAGTTCTGCTGTGACCTTCCTGTGAGAGTGCACCTCAGACTGCAAGGCAAGTGGCCAAGTAGCAGACAGCTGGGCGTCTTAATACTGGCCTTCCCCGGGCAGGTTTCCTAGCTCAGCAGAGGCTGGCCTTGCCCTAGAGGCAGGCCACAGTGACTAGCCAGCACTGACCCTGGACATGTGTTCTCCTGGAACTCATTTGAATGAGGTGATCATTGGGAAGAAAAGCAGTTTTCTGCAAGAGACTGCAATTCTTAGCTTCTTTCCTGGTTTGGAGTCCTGAACCCAGCTGTCCTATTACCAGTTTTCAGAATCTGGACTAAATAGCCCCTCCCCCCCCCCCCCCCCCCCACTGCACTTTCACAGAGCACAGGGATCACAACACTCTTCCTGACAGCTTTGAGCAGCATCCTGCCTTCAGGAGGGACTTTCAGTTTAGCTGTTCTAGCCAAAGGTTAGCCCAGGAAGCTCTCTATACCCCTCCAACCCTCTCCTCAGTGGGAACCTTCTCTTAAAGTTTTTAGTTTTTCTTTTCTTCTTTTTTTCCTGTCTGTCCCCCCTCCCTCCTCCTTCCTCTCCCTCCTTCCCCCTCCCTCTCTTTTCTCTCTTTCTTGATAGTGTCTGACTCTGAAGCGTAGGCTAGCCACAACCTCACAATCCTCCTGCCTCAGCCTCAAGAGTGCTAAGATAGGCATGGACCACCAAACCTGATTTAATTTTTCTTTTTTCTTTTGAGACAGTTTACTATGTAGCCCAAGCTAGCTTGCACTCACATCTTCCTGCCCTGCCCTAGACACCCCTCCATTCATGCTGGGCTTAGACAATAGTCTGGTCACGTGATTGGTCGGTCCACTTGCTCACGTATGCCCACTGACTGAGGATGTGCCACTCAGAGGCTCCCCTCCAGCCTGAATCTCCAGACACCTGTGGTGTCCAGGGGTCATGAGGTGGCAAAGGCTGGTGTGCGTAGCTTAGCAGCTCTTGTCCCCATGTCTTTTATCCCCATTGTCTTTTATCCCCATTGTCTTTTATCACCATTGCCAGGACAACTGCCTTTTATATTGTAGCTAGTTGTGGGGTTGAGCAAAAGGGAAGGTGGGAGGGTGTGTCAGGAGGAACTTAGGGGTTGTCAGATCTGAGAATGTGATGCAAGTGCTTGGTTTTGGGAACAGGGGTGGAGGTGGGGGTTGGGGTGCATACTAATCAAACATAATGGGCAGCAGTGACTTATAGCAATCTGGGATCATCTGGGAGGTCTTCTCACTCCTTTTGTGGAGGGAGAAAAGGATGGGGCATTCGTGTGCATGATGTGTGTGTGTGTATGTGTGTGTGTGTGTGTGTATGTGTGTGTGTGTGACCATAGCTGCAGTTTGTGGGTTCTTTACTTTAGGAGGGTAGAGGTGGTAGAAGCTGAGTTTGTGGCAACCAAGGAGACATAAGAGAAAAGTGGGCAAGGGACACAAAGCAGATGGTACCCACTCCCTCAGCCCAAGTCACTCAGTTCACAGTTGGTGACCTGGGCATCCCCACCAGCGGCAGAAGCTTACGACCTCCAGGCCTGAGGTTTGGATTTACAGGTGGGTGTGCAGTCCCACGCCATGCCTTTTAGGTGCCTATGTTTTAGGTTGAAGGGAATCCCATCTCTCGGGAAAATTGGCATCTGAGCAATGGTTGATGGTGTCTGCTCAATTATTAGAACTTCTTCATAATGTGGCATTGAGGTGGTCATGTACCGGCAGCTGTGACAGTTAATTTCCATGGTCAAATGGCTTGAATAAAAAATGGCTAGACGTGAGTATGGTGGTGGCTGACTGCAATGAGCACAGTAAGAAATGCCTTTCAGACATGTAAAAGAAGCTTAGTCAGGAACCTACGAGGCCGGGGAGTCTCCCGAGCCAGGACTACTGCTAGAGACTGAAACCGACCCTTGGCTAAAACACGTCACAGGCGAGCAGATCTGAGGAGACAGGCTGAGGACCATAGTTAAGAATGTAGAGTGTGAACCTTGTGTGATGACCCTTGGCATAATAAAATATAACTTTTGTTATTTAAACTACGTATGCCTACCTTATTGCTCGAGACAGTGACTATAACCCTAGCACTCAGTGAGTACTAGGTAGTGAGTGGTAAGAATATCAAGAGTTCGAGGCCAGCTTCAGCTATATAGCAAATACTACATGAGACCCCTGTCCAGAAAGAAGGAAAGGAAGGGATACTGAGAATTAATGAAACATAACCCTTTGGATATATCGATGAAGGTGTTTCCAAAGTCAATTACTTTAGAAGTTAAGCCACACCCCGAATGCAGACTTGGGTACTAGACTGATAAAACAAACAAACAAACAAACAGGGTCATGGTGAGGTGAGCACCAGCACTGCCCTTCTCTGCTCCTGGTTTTAGGAAACTTGAGTAGTCTTTGCTGCAGACCCCCATAGCTTTGAGCTCTTTTATTCCCTTCCTGCATGACCAACTGTCCCCCACTCAAGCCATAAACCACAGTAAACCCTTTCTCCCCAAACATCTCTTTTAAATCAGGAATTTGTCATAGAGATGGGAAAAGTAACTTAATGCAGGAGCCAGGACCCCAGGATTCAGCTTCAAGTCTGACATGAGCTTCCCGGGTGACCTTGGAAAAGTCATCTAATGTCTTTTGGCTACTGGTGTCCACACATGAACTAGAAGAAATTATCCCTCTCATCAAAAATGGAAGCATCTGATACCAATGAACAACAGAAACAGGACCTGAGCAGTTTTTATGTTAACAGGCGTGGTGGCCTCAGTCTCCGTGTGCTGGCCTACATGCCATGGGACATGGGCAATCCTTGTGTTGACAGTAGCAGAGTAACTTCACTTGGTATGCTAGGCTGCAATGAACCAGGCTGCTGACAGAATCATCCTGAAGCTTAAAGAGACCTCTAGAACCTCCATCCTGGCTGTGCAGGTTCTGACCTGCTGAGAGGGAGCATGGATCCAGAGTGGTTTCGAACCACTGACTCGGGTAGAGACCTACGTGGAAGCAAATGGACCTGGAGAGTCAGAAAGATGCAGATGACCAACACAGGCAGGGTGTTGTGTATGTGCATCACATATTTGCCTGAGGAGGCAAGGTATCAGATCCCGGGGCATTAGAGTTACCAGTGGTTGTAAGCTGCCATGTAGGCACTGGGAACTGAACCCACATCCTCTGCAAGAACCACTGGCGTTCTTACCTACTATGCAATCTCTCCTGCTCCACCCAGAACCACTTTTAGAGGGGAGATTTCCCCCTTTTCACTCTTCTTATTACAAGAAGGAGGTAAGGTAATAATCTCCATTAGGATCAAACTGTTAAACAAGCAAATAAACCCAGAGAAAGGACTGCAGGGGCCCAGCTGCTCAGCTATAAACGAGCCAAACATGGGAGAGCAAAGGGCTGGCTGTGATGCCACTGTCCCATAGCCCTGACAGGCACTGTGGACACTGCAGCATAAGTCTCCCCATGTCTAGGTGGAGTTCTCCTTTCTTTTTTTTTTGTGCTGCAGGGGCTGTAGTCTAAAGCAACAATGCTGTCGATTAGAACAGACTCACAGCAACATGGGAACAGAGGGACAAATGAGACGATAGATGTGGCAGCGGGCCACGGTGAGCGGGGTATGGTGAGGTGGGCCTGTAATCCCAGTGCTTGGAGGAGGATTGAGTGCCATGAGTTTGAAACCAGTCTGAATTACACACAAGAAATTTGTCTTTGAACTAAGAATAAAATACTCAAAGTAAATAAATAAACAGATGGCTAAGAGACAACGGAAAGAGGCTGCCAGGCAAGTCTAGAAGGCCGGACGGGGGGTTTGTGTAAGATGAAAGGGAGCCCAACTGACAACTGATGATAACACATGGGCCTTGTGTGGGTCCTAATTGAAGCAAGGCAACTCTAGGAAGCATTCATGAGACAGCTGGGGATATCTGCAAACGAACTAGGTTAATAACAAAGGTTTGCTAATTTTGTTAGATGTGATAATGAGACAATGGGCCTGGCGGCTGCGGTTACATAAGATGGCCCTATTCTTTCAGAACTGTCCTGAAGTTTACAGGCGCCGCTGACATATCTGGCTTTTCTTCCTCTGGAGTTTTCTAGTTCATCAAAGGGAAAAGAAAAAGTAGCAAAGCCTTGGTGATTACTGAGTCGTGGGATGGATTCTGAGGTTTGCCATTTTGAAATTCAATAAACACCATTTTCAAATGTGAAGGCAAGGTTCAAGAAGCGACTCATCAAGAAATGAGCATGAGTAGAAGGCCCAAGAGGAGGTGATCTTATGTCTTTGCAATAGCATGCACGAAGCTCTGTGGACATAACACCTTTATCCCTCTCTGAACAAGGACAGGTTACCTTTCATCTTGATGGAGAATTCACCCAGCAGACTCTCCAACTCTGCTTCAATGGTGCACATGTTCTGCAAAGAGCGTAGGAAATGATGTTAGATCCCCATTCCCCTGTACGGTGGCACAAGGCCTTTCAACAGTGATGGCACTGAACAAGAGGCATGTTCCTGTTTTCCGTGAGTACACGGTACCCGCTGCAGGACGGGCGGAACTACATAATGCTTCCAGTGTGTGGGATAGCCGGGGCTTAGATGAACACGTTAGATGATATCAAAGTCGTCAGACAACTCTAGAATGCGGATGTTCTAGGAACAGACTTGGGTGGGACTGTACAAAAAGGCGGTACTGTTGTGACTGGGACTCAGCCATGTGCACTACTACTCATGCGCAAGGGCTGTTCTTCCTGAGATCCTGTGATCAGTTCCCAGCACCTATACTATGACTCCTCATAATTACACTCATGCTATCGCTACAGCTCTTAATTATTTTGAGACATGTTCTTACTATGTAGTCCTTACTGGCCTGGTAGTCACATTCAGCCCAGGGTGACCTCAAACTTGCAGTAATTCTCCTGCTTCAGCCTCCAAGTGTTGGAATTACACTAAGTCCAGCTTATTTTATGAAATTAAAAATATTCTTTGGACTGTAGGCAAAGAAGGGCCTAATGTTAAATCATGAAGTGAGAAAGACTTATTTGGTTCAAGCAACCCTGTGGTGAGCATAAAGGGACCCTACGACAGATGCTCGGCTCTGCGAAGTGCCCGCTAGACCCTGCTCGAGCCATGACTTCATTGGTGACATCTGATCTCTGAATGAAGTCTCCAGGGACAGTGAGAAGTGCAGCCTTAATAATTCAGCCTCTTCACGAAGGGCATGCATTAGTGTTAGGTGACCCCAGGGGTGAAACCCTCTCCGTCTGACGATACTTGGACCCCAGAGACCGTCAGAAACCAGGAAGATACATTTCGGTTCATGACTCTTTGTCTTAGATAAATCTCTGACTCTGTCTCTGTCTCTGTCTCTCTCTCTCTCACACACACACACAACACACACAGGCACAAAACTGTAAGCAGAATGGAGTCCAATATCAAAACTGTATGTGGGCTAGCCATCTTCTCATGGAGTCTACTCTCCCTTCAGGGCACACTGTAGGATTTAGAAGTGAATTTAGATGATGAAGTATTAGGCCTCATGGCTTAGTTTCGACAATTCCACCACTGCTTTGCTTGCGGCCTTTTTTTTCCCCCATATATGAGGGGAGGGGTCTCGTGTCTGACAGGTAAAGAACTGCTCTGGCTCTGGGACTGACCTACTTTCCCAGTTCCCTTTTAACTTTGTTGTTCTTGTTTACATTTGGAGCCATGGTCTCACTGAACAGCCCAGCCTGGCCTTGTTCAGTAGCCCAAGGTCACACACTTGAACTTGCAATCCCTCTGCCTCAACTTCCTGAGTAGCTGGGACTACAGGCCTGTGTCATGGCATGAGACTGCAGGATTTACCTCTGTGTACTCCTTGTAGCTGCGGTTGATCTCAGACAGACTCTCCCGGGCAGCCTTGCTGGCAGGGGACGTAGCAAAGGCTTGCTTCATTTTGCTGGCACCATCTTGGAGCCGCCGTTGGATACAATAGGCTTCATAGAGCTCATCTACCTGCCAGACCCCAAACAGGAAACAGAAAAATAACTGTCACGCTCGAGAGAAGTCCCATAGGTTGTTGTCATGCCCTTTCTGTTCTGGAGAAGCAGAGAATTGTCAAGGGCAATTTCTTTAGATCAGTCACTGATTCATTTTCAACACTGTTACCCATTTGTTTGTTTGTTTGTTTGTTTGTTTGTTTTTGTTTCAAAGCAGATTTTGCTTGGATCCTGTTTCCAAATTACACAAGTTGAAAACGCCCTGTCACGTCTTTGAGGCTGCCATTGGGATTGTTTAAGTTGGCTTAGATAGCTGGCCAAGCTCATGCCTATAATCCCAGCACTTGCGAGGCTGAGATAGGAGGGTTATGGGTTCTAGGCCACTTAGATCCTGCTTCTAAAAGAAACAGAGATAAAGGGAGGGATGGGGTTAGAGAGGGGTTCTGGGGAGACACAGAGAAGTAAGAGCACACTTTGGAAAGTGTTTAGGTCTCTGCTGGACTGTGGGGTTAGACAATGAGGACAGGGGCCCTCTACATGTGGAATAAGCATCGGGAAGGTCCTAGTTCTATGTCAACGAAAAAAAAAGTGTAGTATGCAAAGCTATTATCATTTTAAGAGGTATTATTATCAACAGGTGATATCTACATTTTGAGTCGGTATTTTATCTATGCATTTATGAATGAGTATGTGTGTGAGTGTAAGTGTGTGTGTGTCTAGGCAGGAGCCAGAAGATGGTGCCAACTGAATTTATCTATTACTCTCAACCTATTCCTTTGAAGCAGGAGGGGTTGCTCCCTGAACCTATAGCTCAGATTTTCTCAGTTACACCGGAGGGCCAGCAAGCCCCACCCACCCTCTGGTCTTTGCCTCAATTGGAGCTAGGTTACAGGCAGTCTTGGGGATACCCAGCTTGTGGCACGGGTGCTGGGATCCACACTCTGGTCCTCTTGATTGTGTAAATGTGTAGCAGGTACTCTTAACCACAGATCCATCTTTCTAAGCCTAGGCTCAGCCTTTTCTTTTTCTTTTAAAGATTGCTTTATTTTAAATCATGTGTCTATTGTGTATGTCTGTCTATCTGCAGGTATGGGTTCTTGAGTGCAAGTGCCCTTGGAAGCCAGAAGAAGGTATCAAATCCCCTGGTGCTGGAGTTATAGGCAGTTGTGAGCTAAGGGATGTGAGTTTTTCAAGAGCAGTATGTGCTTTTAAACACTGAGTCATCTCCCCTGCCCCAGGATTAAGCATTTAAAAAAAATTTAAAAATGAGGTTATTTACTGAAAACAATTTTGTGAATCATGGCTCAACAGTAGAGAAAAATTCAGTTAAGTTGTTCACACTTATGAGAGTGAAGTCCAAACAGTGTCAGATAATCAGGCTTCGAGTTCTTATTTCTCCCATCTCTCGTCCCCCTTCCCCTCCCCCTTACTTAATTCCTCTCTTTCTTCCCGATTTTACTTACCTATATTTTATGTGATTAGGTGTTTTGCTTGCATGTATGCCTGTGTACTACATGCATGTGCCTGGTATTTAGGGAAGTCAGAAGGTGTCAGATCTCCTGGAACTGGAGTTAAAATTGTTTGGGAACCACCCTGTGGGGCTGGGAACTGAACCTGGGTCTGCAGCATGAGCTCTAATTACGGTGCCGTTTTTCCAGCCCCAAGGTTGTAATTTCTAAGTTCATCAGAGGCATCTAGTTAAGGCCATCCACTCAGGGCTTGGATGCACGGGGCAGTTACAGAGACAAGAGCAGAGCTGGTTACCTTACTAATGTGAAACTCCAGGCGTCGCGTGTATCTCTCAATCGTTTTAATTTGCTGGAATTAAAAAAGAGAAGCTTGAAGGAAGGACAGCCATTCACAGTGCAATTGATTAGGCTCCTGAGAGAAATTTCACCAGCCTATCCGCTGCACAAGTCCCGCAAGGACTTCCTGATTCCCCTTTCCTTCTACCTTGGCCACTATTTTAGAGTTGTCCTAACGTTAATTTGGAAAATATTTTTCAACACACCGACTGGCCTGAGAGATGAGCTTGAACTAATTATGGTCATCCCATGGTAAACACCAAGGTAACCAAGCCATTTGATTTCTGGTGGAGCAGTACCATTTGGACAATATCTAAATGTCTTCATAGTTTGCATGTTTTAAATGTGCTTCTGCATGCTGAATTATGCAATTGAATCTAGAACTGGGGTATGCTTTATAATTGTTATTTGCTCATTGTAACAGCTGTCCTTTTGGGCTCGCAGATACAGCTGGTCGTGCCATCCCTATGAGTTATAAATACTGTAACATAGATTTGATTTAATGGCCCTTTAAAATATCTTTGTGGAGAATGCCGTGCTTAGATTAGGCATTGAAATAAAGCGATGCATACAGATCGGCATGGAGAGTGACGTTGTGTACGACTAAAAAGGAAGACACAAAAGTCTCCCTTCTAAAAGGCCTGGAGGAATTTTGTCAATAAGAATATATAATTTTCATGAAAAGGAAGAACTAGATTTTACTGGAATCATTCCTTTCTACTTTTGTATTTTTGAAACATTATGTTATATACATACATATACATATACATCATTTTAGTGGCACATAATAAGTAACTATGACATTTTCTAATCAGAAATGTCTCAGATTGATGTAAAGGGCAGTTACACAGTGAGGATCTCCAAACACAAGCTCCAGACTCAGAAACCAGAGCAAACCACATCCTGGAGACCTTGTTTCCCCCTCGTGCTCTTCGATTCTGTGGGCCCTGATGCTCATAGACGCCCCCCCCATCATCCTTTATCAGGAATCTTTCTGTCCCCCAAAGGGCCTCTACAGAGATTCTGACACCTGCTCTGAGTGCAGAGCTTCATTTCTCAGCAACACCCCGACACACAACACAAGCCTACCTTGTCTAGGTCATAGAGCACACCCTGAAACGGAAAGAAGATTCCTCAGTTACAACACATCCTCCTTAGAAATCCTGCCCACTTTAATAAACGCTCAGCTCCCATCTATACATTGCTCAAGGGAATCACCAGCCCTGTCAAATTCTACTGGAGTTTTGGCATTCACTTCTAATGAGTAAAACTCTAGGTTATTTGGGGTACTCTTCGGAGTCAGCGTCACATGACCTCTGTGGTTCTCTACAGTTGCACCCTGTTCATGTGGCCTCTTGGCAACTTGAAGGGTTCATAAACAAAACCCCAAAAGCATTTTAGTCTACATGCCAATGGCGTGAAAGGCAAACACATGTTAAATGCAGCTGTCAGGTTTGCATATGCAGACTCTCCCTGGGTTTCCTGCAGCTTTGAAATGTTAAGGGGTAATAAGTAACACTTTGAAATGAACAAAATTAATCCTCGCACACTCATCAGAAGAGAGGACATTATCATACAGCATGGATTCTAATGGGGCTCAACAGTGCTTTCGCACTGGCCTCTTAGAGACCTTCCTCCCTTCCTTCCCCGCCTGCTGCCGCTGACTGTGGTGGCGAACTTTCAGTCAGGTTGACACAAGTCAGGGTCATCTGCAAAGAGGGATTGTCAATTAAGAAAACACCCTCAGATTGGCAGGTAGGAAAGTCTGTGGGGGCATTTTCTTAACTGATGATTAAGATGGGTGTGTCCTGTCCATTTTGGGTGGTGCCACTCATGACCTCGTGGTCCCGAGGACTATAAGAAAGCAGGCTGAGCAAGCCACAGGAGGAAGCCAGTAAGCAGTGCTCCTCCTTGGCCTCTGCTAATGTCCCTGCCTCCAGGTTCCTGCCTAACTTCTTCCTATTATGGCATATACAACCTGTGAGCTGAAATAAACCTTTTTTTTTTTTTAACTCCAAGTTACATTTACCACAGCAATAGCAAGCAAACTAGGACACTGGCCTACATTTTCAAATTGAAGACAAAGCAAATGTTCTCATTTCTGAATACACTAAGGAGATGCTAGGAAAACAACAACAGGTCATTTTGTTATATTATTTAGAGTTTTCTTTTAAAGATGTAATTATGTATCTTAGTATGTGAGTGTTCATCTGTATGTATGTCTGTAAACCAGAAGAGGGCATCAGATCATGAACTGCCAAATGGGTGCTAGGAATTGAACTCAGGACCTTTGGAAGTATTAAGAATAAAGCATTTAAAAGAAAAACATTATTATTGTTTTTGTTGTTGTTTGTTTGTTTGTTTTGTGAGACAAGGCTTCCTTATATGAGGCTGGCTATCTTCCTGCCTCCTCCTCCCTCCTTCTGGGGTTCCAGGTGTGAGCCGCCAGGCTCAGCAATTCTTCCTTCCAGAATACACACCAGGAGGCAATAGCTTTGCTCCTTGCATCTGTTTTCTTTAACATTCCTCTTCTCCTGCCTGCTCTCCCCTCCAGTAAGTGAGGAGAGGAACTCCCCACCTTCTATCCCACGTTAGCATCCTCAGGATCAGAGGTACCTACCAGGCGAGAGTTTCTCTTCATATCTTTTAACTGAGCGGTCAACTTGTCCAGCTCCGTCTGGTGGAACTCCAGGTACTCACTGCAAAGGTAAGACACCAGGGTGAGCGCTCGCTTCAAGAGCCACCTGGGCAGTCGCTGACCTTTGCCTTCTGAGAGGATTTAAGACCAGTGATGGGGGCCAGGCGGTGGCTCACACCTGTAAGCTCAGCCCTTGGGAGACTAAAGCAGGGCTAGTATGCATTTCTAGGCCAGGCTGGGTTTCATAGTAACTCTCAGACCAGCCTGGGCTCTAGAGTGAGACCCTGCCTCTCTCTTGAAAAAGAATCAAAATTTTGATTTGTGGCTGGGGAACATTTTGGAAGTCTAGTAGCTGCATCTGATCCTGTCTAGTCTGGAAGAAAGGAAACAGAGGTGGCCAGAGAGCCCCCTTGAGGATGAAAATGCAGAAGAGAAAAGTCAATGGAAGGGAAGGGTTAGGCAGGACCTGGGTCACACAGTTTTGTCTAGTTAAACCCGGTAGTTACTGTAGGTGTCTTAACAAATGCTAGGCAAGTTTTCTTCAGGACAAACTGTCCTTATAACTCATTCAGGAAGGTTCCAGAACCCTTTACAAACTGGTTGCATGTATGTCTGTTCGGGTCAATTTATATACTAGTCACCCAGGCTGACTTTGAACTTCTGATGATCCTCCTGCCTTGGCCTCCTGAGCTCTAGGTAGGATTACAAGTGTGACCCACACCACGCCTGGCTCAGAACCCTTCTTTAGCAATCTCTAGTTCAGCTATTGTCTAAGTGAAGTCCAACAGTCCAGGGGGTTAGCTATAAGCACATTACTGCGTCAAGCTGACTGTGGGGTCATGATACGATGTGCAAATACAACCTGTCTCCCATCCGTGAGACATATAAAAAGCTGCCCCAAAGATAGAGCAAGAAGGAAACACCCAGGAACGTGTGCAGGCACACATTTTTCCCCCCTGCAATCCCAGCATTTGATAGGTGGAGACGGATCGTAACTGCAAGGTCTACATAAGGTGTTCAAGCCCAGCCTGAGCTGCATGAGATCCCACCTCAGATAGAAACCAAAGAATAAAGCAGCCGTGGCTCACATGGCCCTTTCAAAACTGAAGGAAACATGTCCTTTAGGGAAGAAGCAGCTCTTTCCTAAAGGCGCACAGTTAGGGCACACAGTTCTTACTCAAGGCCGTTTTTCAAGGCACGGTAGACCTCCTCCACCCTCCTGGGCTGAGGCTCTTTCGGAGTGTTGTTATTTTTGTGTCCTAGATTGTGCATTTTCTTCAGCTTGGCCTGAGGCTTCTTGACAGCAGAGGCATTTTCAATGAAGGAGTTACACCTGAAGAAAGAGAACAGAAAGGAAACCGTTAGCTTCAGGCATCAAAAGACCCACTGTAGACATGCCTTTTAAACCTTCTTGCCTTCATCTTAGTGCCTGGAGGAATGAGACATGGCCTTGAACAGCTCTGTACTGAGAGTTGTTTGCTGAAAGCTTTGCAGAGCAGAAGCGCTACCCTGCAGGCGTAGCCTGGCTTGCTGTGTTTGCCTTTTGAGGGTGTGCTTGTGGCCTAGCTCATAGAGAGCCAGGGATAAATGGTTTCAGGTGGAAACAAGGAACAGGTAGAAGTTATATCCAACCAAAGGAAAAGAAAAGTCATTGCATAATATCAGATACAAACTTATGTCTTGTTAGGATATGAGTGATACCCTCTGGGTAAGTGTTCAAAGCCCAGAAAATAGCTAACTTTCTAGGGCACTAAACTAAAACTCGGAGCTTGGCCTTGAAGTCTTAGCTTACTTTTTAATTATTTGTTCTCATCGGGGTCTACTAGTGCATGTGTGCACTCATGTATCTGGAAGCTGACTTTGGGGTATCGTCCTTTGTCACTCTTCACATTATTTTTTTTTTTGAGGCAGAGTCTCTCTCTAAACCTGGAGCTCCGCTTGGAAAGAGAGAACTTTGTCCATGAGGGCGACTTCTCTTGCGTGTTACCCATTCACTCTCTGACCTTCTTTGGTTTTATGAGAGGAGATTCTAGGGAACCGAGAGCCTAGTTTCCCAGCCTCCACCCAAATGATATCAGCTCTCCAGAGGCATAGTCTTTATCACTGAACAATTTCATATCAATCCAGTCTCAGAAACAGGAGGGTAAAGGAAAGTGGGCTTTAAAGGGACTTGGGAGTGAGACCGGAAGGAAGGAGTCTACCACCAACTGTGGTGCCTATTAGCATAGCAAAGTATACTAATTAGCATAACGCTGGCCTCCCGGCTTCTTCAGGCTGGAATCTGGGCTGGATTCCCAGAGCTCCCGACCCTAAACGTCTGCAGCTCATAGGCTTCCCTTCCCCTAGCTCCTGATTCCTAGAGAACCCTGCCATTTCAGACAAGTGACTTCTTGGTCTTCTTTTTGTCCTCTCTCTCTCTCTCTCTCTCTCTCTCTCTCTCTCTCTCTCTCTCTCTCTCTCTCTGTCTCTCTCTCTGTCCCCTCTTCTTGTCCCCCCTCTCACAGCCCTCTCTCACTCCCTCCACTCCCCACCCCATTTCATGGCCCAGTTCACTCTGGTGGCCATGTCCAGTGTATGACTTTCTCTCCTGGCTCTGGACTCTTCCAGATGCCTTGGCTGTACTGCTGTTCTCGCCCTCATTTCTACATTGAAAACCTTCCCCTCAACCACAACTTGGAGTGATCACGTAATCAATAGTGAGGGCATGGCCTCTCATAATAGCTAGGAAAAGCTAGCCAAATGTGTATGTATACTTGTATACACACACACACACACACACGTAAAGGGCTAGCTCATCCTAAATGCTCAGATATCTTTGCACAAGGAATTGTAAATGATAGGAATAGTCACACTTAATATTGGACGTGTTATCTTTTCCACGAAGACCTGACATTAGTTGCTACACACGTGTGCATCAGCAAGGCACACACGGCCCCTTTCTGCTGCATCCCAAGAGGAGTGCCCAGCACTTGCCTGGATCGCCTTTCCTGCAGCCCACTAAAACCTGCGAAGGACTGGCTCCGGATGATGCCATTGGGCCCACCAGGAGAGAAGGACTGGGATCCCACCAGCATGGTTTCTGGGAGTCTGGTTGGCAGTCCTGTAGACAGAGGGAAAATCATGGTGAGTGTCAGGCTTCTCAACATTCAGAGGGGTAACAAAGAGATCCTGGTCATGACATGCTTCTGAGACTGTCCTAAAAAGATACTCATCTATTTAGACCAAAATAAATACAAACACAGAATTGCTGCCACTAAGGTTTCCTTGGGGGTCGGGGAAATTGGCTACATGGCTGCGTACTTAGCCAGTCTGCTCCAAGGATCCCACTTTTCACCTTCCCAGTGCAGGGATTAGAGGCCAGCTGCTATGGCTGCCTAGCACGAATGTGGGTTCTGGTGCCTGACACTTCATCCTCCAGCCTGCAGAGCAAGTGTTTTATCCACGGAGCTGTTCTGCATCTCCCCAAGCCAAGGTATATTTTCTTTAAGAGTTCTTTTCCTTGTTTCCTTCCTCCCCTCTCCTTTCTCCTTCTTCTCCTTCTCCTCCTCCTCCTCCTTCTTCTTCTCCTTCTTCTCCTTCTTTTTAAAGATTTATTTATTTATTATATGTAAGAACACTGTAGCTGTCTCAAGCACTCCAGAAGAGGGTGTCAGATCTCATTATGGATGGTCGAGAGCCACCATGTGGTTGCTGGGATTTGAACTCAGGACCTTCAGAAGAGTAGTCAGTGCTCCTAACTGCTGAGCCATCTCTCCAGCCCCCTCCTTCCTTCTTTTCTCCTCTCTCCTGCTTTCCTTTTCTTTTCTCCCCCTCCTTCCTCTTCTCCCCGCCCCCTTCTTTCTTAGGCTCAACCTAAGAAAGTTGAAGACTTTAGAAACCTAAGGTTTACTACAGATGAGAAGATTTGTGATGGTTCAGTCCATTCAATGACAACAGCACTGCATAAATGAGCCACCATCAAAGTTTCAGATAGTCCAACCTGAAACTCAAAACGTAGTTAGGCCTGTGGATCAGATTTTTTTATGTGTAAGGCTGCAAATATGAGGTTTCTTTAAAGATGAACTTACTTAAACTCTTTCCCCTTTCACTCCTTATTTTGATAGGTAAGTGTCACTGCAATGTCTGGAAAAATAAGCAAGGACAGAAGGAGCGACCACAAAAGAACTGATAATCTGGGCTAGACGAGAACACAAGGGAGGCAGGAGGCCCACGGAGGGCTGCATCCTTTTTGATCTCTTCTTAGGTTCTCTGGCTTTGTGAAGATTCCCTGTGACAGACCAAGTTGCAGTGTCAAGTGCAACTTCAGCTGGACAGAAGCCCAAGGTTAGTCCCCCAAGGGACTGCCCTAGAACTGTGAGGTAACCCTACCCACTGTCAACCAGACAGATTGTCTCAGCAGGTGATGTCATCCCAGGCAGGGGCTGAGCTCACAGGAAAGCACAGGAATAGGAGAGTGTACACACTGAAACCTCCAAAGGTGGACACACACCAACTAGTGTGTTTGGGAACCATCACCCACCGTTCTTTTTTGGATTTTGGTTTTTTTTTTTGAGACAGGGTTTCTCTGTATAGCCCTGGCTGTCCTGGAACTCACTCTGTAGACTAGGCTGGCCTCGAACTCAGAAATCTGCCTGCCTCTCTGCCTCCCAGAGTGCTGGGATTACAGGCATGCGCCGCCACCACCACCTGGCCCCACTGTTCTTTAAGGACACTAGGAGAAAGAGAGAACAGCTAAACCCCCAAAAGCAGACTCCCCTCCACACTGTCACAGGGGTTTAAGTCTCTACTCTCTGGGAGAAGTGTGCCTTAATCCTGGGGACAAGGTGCTCACTCACAGGGAGGCCAGTCTGCAGACAGGTAGGTAGCAGCAGGCTGACTTTTTCATGGAATGGGACAAAAACCTCATAGCTACCAAAGCCAGAAGGATTCTCTCTAATTTTAAATGTAATGAGATAGAACTATGTAAGATTGAGTTTAAAAGAAACAAGCAAAACATACAGTTTCATCATACTTAAATCCTAGCACACAGGGCAAAGGTGCCAGGCTCAGCCAAGTGTGAGACCAGCTTTCTCTATGCAGCAAGTTATAGGCCAGCCAGGACTGCATGGCAAGATTCTGCCTGCAATTTCAACTGCTAAGGCAGGAGAATTGCTATGAGTTCAAAGTCACCCTGGGTGGCTTAGTCTTAAGCCAGTCTGGGCTACATAGTGAGACTCCCTCTCAAAGCACCCACACCAAAACAAAGCAAAAATACATACACACATACATACATACATACATATATAATACATAAATATATAATTTCTAGAAACTCTGAGACACTTAAATATTTTAAATAGTATAATGGCCATTACTGACTGTCAACTTGACTATATCTAGAATGAATTACAATCCAGAATTGGAGGGATCACCTGTGATCCAGATCTTGAGGCTGGAAGACACAAGTTTCTGACCTGGATCATGGCATGGAGATCTTGAGGCATAGTGGCTATGAAAAGCTTAGGCCCAGACAAGGTCTCCTGAATGCTGAAATTATTTAACACCATGTCTGGCTTATTATTCAGTCTTAAGCCTCTGCCTGTAATATTCTGGTGTCACATGTGTAATCTGCTGATCTCTTCTCTGTCACAGGGATGAAAGCATCTAAGAGCAGGTGCTTGTGAAGGATTTTAGGATATACATGCATTGGAAGATGAAATGTTACTCAGAAACTTTTTACTAACTTCCCATGGGGGATGTGTGACTGTTAGGAGTGTGGCTGGCAAGGGGTTAACTCCGAATCATCTCTTCTATCCCAGCAAGGATCATCATCTACCAGGAAAGAATTTGTGAGCTTGTTTAGGTTGAAATCTCTATTCTTTCATCAGTTCCCCTGCCCGCCCCTACATGCACACACCCATGCATGAACGAATGCACGTACACACCCACCCACGAATAAATGTATGCATGCATGTGCTCACGTACATGCACATTCACGTGGATACACATACCAAATTCTTAAAGAAATGGAGTGGGTTGTGCAGGGTCGGGAGCAAGTGACCATTGTAGAGGGAACAAAACACCCTCCCCCAACCCCTGCAGGTCTCCAGACGCAGAATGACCAGTGACAAATCTTGTTTGTTTGTTTGTTGGTTGGTTTTTGAGAGAGGGCCTCACACTTGCTACATAGTGGAGACTGGCTTAGACCTCCTGCTCCTTCTGCAGCTCCCTCTGCAGTACTGGGATTGCAGGTGGAACCAGCATGCCTGTCCGGGGTGACAGTTCTTTACTGCATTTCTTTCAGCTTCTGCAGCCTTTAGTCTGTGGAGATGACCTTGTGACTCTGCATCTTTGAGCACCTTTTTAAATCACTCCACTCCTCCTCTGGATATTTGAATGTCGCATCTGAATGTGAAATGTCGCTCATGGACAAATATACTTGACACTAGGTCTCCAGCTGGTGGCTCCGTTTGGAAAGGCTGTTGAACTTTGAGGAGGTGGCGCTTCACTGGAGGAAGTGGGTTACTGCAAGAGAGCCTTGGGATTGGATAGCTTGGTTCTCCGCTTCCTGTTCTGTTTGGCTTTCAGACCCCAGGCACATGTGACTGTCACTATGTCTCTACCCTGCCCTGATGAGCAATATTTCTTTGAACTACAACCCAACATAAACTTCTGTAAGTTGCTTTGTTTCAGGTATTTGGTCAGTGCAAGAAGTATGAGGACCATCTATTTTTTAGGGTCCTCTGCCTTTAGACAGCTTACTGCCTTCCTATGAAGTCCTGCAAGTTTACTCAGTTTCTGAATCTGCCCTAAACACTGTCCTCTCTACTGTCCAACATAGTGTAAGATTCTGAGCATTTAACTACCTACCCTGGAAGAAATTTGCATTTTGATAGCAGATACTTGATTAGGCCAAATGTCTTAACTTAAAAAAAGGACTCGAGCCGGGCGGTGGTGTTGCACGCCTGTAATCCCAGCACTCTGGGAAGCAGAGGCAGGCGGATTTCTGAGTTCGAGGCCAGCCTGGTCTACAGAGTGAGTTCCAGGACAGCCAGGGCTACACAGAGAAACCCTGTCTCCAAAAAACCAAATCCCAAAAACCAAAAAAAAAAAAAAAAAAGGACTTGAAGAGTTGGAAGGGACACATGTCGGTGTGGAAATGTAAAATATACTCATCCTTTCATGTGGCTTGAGGGAGATACCTTAGAGCACAGAGAGGCGTATAAGAGGTGTTCCTTCCACGCTGTTTGTAACACTGAGAAATAGTATCCATGCTAATTACTAGGCCCCGTGGAGTGCTTGCCTATCATTCACAGGACCCTGAGTTCAATACTCAGCGTCAAACATACACACAAATCATCACAGACATACGTGGTGAGTGCACTGTGGCCTAACCACCAAGGTAGAGAACTATGACAGTGAAGATAATGTCAGGCCGAGTGGTGCATGCAAGTCATCTCAGCACCGCAGAGGCTGGAGCAGGAGCAGGAGCAGTGAATTCAAGGCCTATCTTGAGTTCTATAGTAAGATCCTGTCTCAAACCCAGTAATAATAGTAAGTAATAATGCTAAGGTGCCATATATTTCTCTTAAAGAAAAACCTTTAGGACATAGTAGGCAACAGTATAATCCCAGGAATGGTAAAGACAAAACCATAGGAAACTATGTACAGTGATAGAAAAGTTGCGGAGGCATAGACAGTGGTCCACGGATAAGCAGGACTGAGTGGTAGTCAGCAACATTTTGGTATGTCTGCATTTTATTCTTACAGAGATTAATACATGTATTATTCATAAATGCAAAAATTCCTTTTCTTGAGGTTTCCTGGGATTGCATTGGAGTTGGGGGTGAAGAGAGGACAGGTTGTCCCAGAAATCATGTAAGAGAGCTGTTGGGTGCCAACTTTATTTCCTTATGTTGTATAGAGAAGAAATAAGTTGCTAAGAAACAATGCAGTAGATTTCATAAATTTTGAGTAGATTCAAGAAAGCCACAATCCCCCTGATGTCCTTGTTTTGAATTATGTAAGAACTTCTTGACTTTTATTCAAAAGACCATCAGATTACACCAGATCTACATTTCTAAGCTTCATCAAAAGCATTTCCAATAAGCAGAGTTCCTTTCATGCACACAAATCATCAGCAGATAAACAGATTTGCTTTTGGACGCTGTTATTCATCTTCAGGACTGCTGGGTTTGCAAAAAGACTTCTTGGGGCTGGAGGGATGTCTCAGCTGTTCCAAACACTGGCTGCTCTTTAAGAGGACCAGGGTTTGAGAACTAGGATTTGATCCCCAGCAATTATAACTCCAGTACCAGGGACTGGATTCCCTCTTCTGGTCCCTCTGAACATTGCCTATATGTGGTACACATACATGTATGTCTGTGATGCATATACATACAAACAAACACTTACATACATAAAAATAATGAAAAAACGTAAAAGACTGGTTCTTCTAAAAACTACAGCAGAATCAATATTTATCTTTCTGCTGGCCTAGAAAAGGGTTTGTGTATGTGGAGAGATGGCTCAGCAGCAGCTAAGGGCAATTGCTTTTCTTTCAGAGGACCCAGCACCTGTACTTATATGGCTTACAACCATCTGTAACTCCAGCTCCAGGGTACCTAGTAGTTTCTTTTGGTATCAACATACACACAGACACACACACACACACACACACACACATAGATGCCCCCCCCATACATCTTTTGAAATTAAAATGATGAGATTTTGCACATTCTCTTATAAGTGCTATGACATCATTGGCCACTCCTCAAACCTAGACATGACATCAGAAGGAGTCTCATCAGGCGGGTTCAGGACAGGAGCACTGGGCCAGGAGGTAGAGAAGAGGTTACGGTAGAGAGATTAAAGTGGCTGGCAGATTTCCCCTCACTCCACCAAGTCTCACATTGTGACTGGTCCAGAAAGGACAGGTAAGAAAACCAATGACAATTAGGACTACCTGGAGAACTTAGAAATAATGTGATGTCAAAGAGCCAGGTATGGGAATCACCATTGGAAGGCTGCCTGCTTGGAGACTATGGAGAATGCCTAGACAGGGTAGCCCCAGCAGTAGCTCATTAATGACGCCAGAAGTGATGGGATGACGGATGGGATTCTGGTCTGGATGGCAGGTCTACTCTTGTTTTTGTTTTTGTTTTTGTTTTTGTTTTGTTTTGTTTTTTTGAGACAGGGTTTCTCTGTGTAGTCCTGGCTGTCCTGGAACTCACTATGTAGACCAGGCTGGCCTCGAACTCAGAAATCTGCCTGCCTCTGTCTCCCGAATGTTGGGATTGAAGGCGTGCGCCACCACCGCCCGGCTGGCAGGTCTACTCTTACTGTACTTTTATTAGCTGGCCTTCCACATGTGGTGCTTAGGTTAGCTTGTGTTTACAGACTTCTCTCCTTAAATGTCAACGGCTCCTCTAGGACTAACAAGGTCAGGTGTGACAAGGAGCAGATCTCCAACAGGCTCGCTCACCCCTGCCAGGCCTGCATCTCCACACTGAGGCCCTCAAAGCAGAAGTGCTTCCAGGCTTTGCTGAGTGAGAGCAAGCAGCACCCCAGCCAGCCAGAAGGAAGGCCTGGCTGACCCAGCAGCACTCAGTGAGACTCCAGAAGGAGAACAGGAGCAGTTAGGTTTGTGCTTTTTTTTTTTTAACCATTGTAAAAGGATATACACAGGTTAATCCCGGTGAGGAAAGCCTGTGTTACATATGTTTCTACTTCTGGCTTTAAGATGGAGGATTTGGCCAAAGGCAAAGTGGAGCTCTGCAAGGATAAGTGGTGGGGGTTGGGATGGGTGGGGAGGGGGGGTGGAGAGGTTTCCATGGAAATTAAGAGTGCATCATCACACGTGCTCGTCCTTCAGCTGTAAGATAGCACATTGTGGAATCTGAGAAGTGGCAGGTGCTGAACCTGAACACCTTGACCCTCACGGGGTTCTCCTTCTCTTCGGTAAGCAAATCCCCCCAGGACCATAGACGGGTAGGCAATCATGAAACCTTTACGATGAGAGAAAATGGACATCTATGATGTCCAAGTGAGATGAGGAAGGACATCTCTGCTCCCACTAAAGCACTGCTCATGGGCAAAGGGCCTCTAAGAAACTAAACCTGACAAAGTTCTGAAGCTACAGGAGCTCCACAGATCAGACTGAAATCAGCTCTCTGTGTGGAGAGAACACAGTCGACAAGCTAACAACACTAAACAATTCCGTGATCACTTTGACTGATTTCCGAGGTCAGGGCTAGAAATACCCAGGGAAGTCCGAGAACTTCTAGGTATGGTAGAAGCTGGAAGTCTATGGTGATAGGCTGGGGACTGGCTGATCCTGGAGCTCTTGACTGGGATGTGCAAAGCCTTAGGTTCCATGCCCTACAATGTAGGGAAATGTCAAAATATGGGATTATGTACATCTATTAAGACGTGCTGGAAACACAAGATGAGTAAATGTTGTGGCAGAGCCACTTCAGATCAATAATGCTGATTGAAAAATCATTGATTTCCAGAAAGAAGTCATCATTCCTTCTACAAGAAAAAGACCCAAGACATCAGGATGAGGAAAGGAAACACTTGGGTGAGATGGATGGGTGCTCCCCCTGAGTATAGATTAACCCAGTAAGTGAGCCTTCTAGTAAGGCCAAGGCCCAGGCAGCCCTCGGCCCACTGGTCTCTGAGTCATTTCTCCATGCCTGACAGGTCCCTCCTTCTAACAGTGCGCCCTTCTGTTTATGCTCCGCCACATCTCGGTCAAGAGCAGAAGTATAATTCAGTTGTCTCAACGAGCATGTGAGTCTGATGTAAATAGCCTGCTATGCTAAATGATTATGTGAAATGAGTCCTAAAAATAGGACTCTGCTTATTATACATCTACAAGGCACCTATTACAGAGTTGACTAATCTTTAGAAAAAGGAGATATATTTAAGGCATTGCCTACATTTTTAGATTTATTTTATTTTTATTATGCGTTTGGGTGTTTTGCCTGAATGTGTCTGTGCATGTGCCTGTGGAGGACAGAAGGGGGCTTTGAATCCCCTGTAATTGGAATCACAGATGGTTGTGAACTGTTGGTGGCTTCTGGGAGACCTTGGGTCATCCGGAAGAGCAACTGTCTCTCCAGGCCCATTGCCTACCTCTTTAAAGTGTGAATGCGCCACAGTAAACCAAGGCAGTGTCGATAACTGTGTCTCGAATGTCAGCACTGTTAAGCAGACAACCAATCCCAACCAAGATAAGTAATACACATGAATGGAAAAATTTATAAATGACTTTGTGTAATCTCCCTCCTTAGCAAGCAGATGGAGGGACAAAGGCAGGTGCCCTCGGCCTCTTAAGCAAGTGTCACTTGAGCAGCTATGGACACTGTGTTTGTGAAACAGAGAAAGCAATTCTTCATTTTATTATTTATTTTATTCATTCATTCATTCATTCATGCATTAATTCTTTTATGTGTGTATGTGTGTGTGTGTGTATATATGTATGAGCTCCCATGTATGTACTTTCCATGGCACATGTATGAGAAAGTCTGAGGCCAACTTGGAAGAGTAGGCTCTCTCCTTCCATGTGGGTCCTAGCAATCAAACTCAGGTCATTCGGCTTTGCAGCAAGCATCTGTTAGCCAGTAGTCTCTATTTTAATGCAAGCATTAAGCATTTCAACTGAGAATGAAACTTCCTTCAGTCTTGAAGTCAATCTTGTCAAGACTGCTTGGGTCTTTGCTAAACTGTAGACATCCACACAGATGGGAAGGCTTCTGTTTAGAAATACAGAGAGGGTGGAAAGATAACACAGTTGGTAAAGTGCTTGAGGTACAAGCACGAGGACTTGAGTTTTATTCACAGCCAGCCTGTGAGTGTTAAAAAGCCAGCCACGGTGGTGTATACTTTAATAATCAAAGTGCTGGGGAGACAGAGGCAGGTGGATTCTTGGGGCTCACTCTCCAGTCAGCCCAGCTAAACTGGTAAGCCATTTTCTGACTATTGCCCCAGTTGGTTATAATCATGATGGTTATCATGGCCATCTTTGAATCCTATCATTCTTTGGTATGTAAGAAGGGACTTTTCCTACTGCTTATATTCATTAATGGGTTTATTGTTAATATGAACTCATAGGCTTTTGTTTTCAATGGGTTATAATTTACTACTATCATCTTAAGAAAGTAGCAACTGATGTTTGTTTGTTTGTTTGCTTGTTTTTCTATTAACGTTTTTTGAGACAGGGATAGCTGTACCCTGGGCTGGTGCTGAATCTACAGTCCTGTTTCAGATTCCAAATGCAGGAATTACAAGCATGTACCATCATGCCTGGCTCAGCTGTTTCTAGAAGCATTTTCCAAGCAGCCCAGCCATAACCTAGCATCTTTAGGGACTCCATCATTATTTTTTCCAAATGTCTTATGTCTTTAACCAAGCCCCACCTTTTTTGAGGGTTCCCAGCTGTCTTTTAAGCTATCTTTGATTGTCAGTACAGGGCAAGACCAAAGAAATAAGCCAGAAATCCACAAACAGACAAAAGCTTGGCTTTGGGACCAGGTTGACTAGTTTCACTCAGTTTACTTTTCTAAGCCCTGCTCTTTCTTTTCCTAACTTACCAAGGTTGCTTCAAGGAGACGAGCATGGCTAGTGTGGGGCAACGGTCCTCCCACCACCTAGAATTCAGTGTAAAGACCCTTGGCGTTTCATCCATCAAACGGAGCATGCCCATTATAAGGCACAAGCATTCGATAGCTGAGAAAATGCACAGTGAGGAGGTACTGGGCTGCCCCCAGTCTCTCTCCTAAGTTCCCTCCCCAAAGGTGACAGCACAGTACAGTATGTGGAAGCTATTTTAAGTGTCTGCCTGAGTCATGTGAAGAGAAGA
Source organism: Apodemus sylvaticus (assembly GCF_947179515.1). Lineage (NCBI taxonomy): Eukaryota > Metazoa > Chordata > Mammalia > Rodentia > Muridae > Apodemus > Apodemus sylvaticus. The sequence goes on from NC_067485.1 coordinate 42,257,420, forward strand.
AATGATAACAGCCCGACTATTCATTGGGTTAGTCAATCGTAGGAACTTCTAGATAATTGGCCGTGCTTCAGCCCTGGGGAAAATGACAATTCTGCTCCTTCTTCCGTTCTGGTGGATTAAATAAATGCGGGGAGCAGCAGCTGGCCCCACAATAATTAGACGAGAAATGATTCAGGACACAAAACCCACTTAAATCTCTAGAGGGGTTGGGTTGATTCTGACTAATGTTGGCATTACTCATTTTAAAATGCAAAGCCTAGAACACTCACAGGACTTCAGAGCGCACGATACACATCAAAGCTGGTTAGAAGGCAAGAGCACTTTGCACTTAAAGGAGGCTCAGGCTGTTTGTAATAATAAGTAATTTTGTCCCCACCCCCACCTTTTTTTTTTTTTTAAACACGTGAGTATCAAAACGGGAATGTGTCTTGGGAACATGGTTTTGGAGACAGCTTGGCTGATCCTGCTGAGAGAAAAATACACCCACCATGCCCCCCCCCTTTTGATCATCAGATTGAAAAGCAACACTCTGATGTAGAAGAAAGTCAGCTCCTCCCAGAGTATCTGCATTCAGACTGATCATCCCCAGGGCTTGGCCACTCCTTTAGGTCGCAGTTTCTTTATAACAACCTCAAAATGATACTGACATGTTCTCTTCCATTCTATTTGGCTTTACTAAAATTATCTTTTTTTTTTAAACAAGTGCCTGTGTTTTATTGTTCTCACCAGAACTGACCTCCATCTTTGAAACCTTAGGTACAAACGGCTGTTGGGTTCTAGGAGAACACGCCCAATAGTGTGCTTAGCACTTGCATATTGTAGGCTTGACAAACACTGGCACTCATTGATGGGACAAGAGTCAGGCAGAAAATGAATTTGGGTTCTTATACAAAAAGCTATATGCTGTATTTCATGTTAGAGAATGGGCAGGAAATCAAAATTGTTTTAGAGTAGGTGCATAAAATCAAACTGATAGATTTTTCATAGGACCCACTATTTTTTCTGTAGCCATATTTTTTCATATCCTCTTAGTTTTCTATGTTACATTATGCATTTATTCTTAGAGAATTTCATATATGTATACAAATGCATTATGATCATACACATCTCCTCTCCCCAACTGCACCAGCCACCCCACAGCAGGTCCCCCTTGCGACCTCATTATTTCCTTTTTTTTGAAGATTTATTATATGACAACACTTCAAAAGCAGCATCTCAATGCCAATAAACTGCTTAATTGCAGAACAACCTGGCTTTAGAATTAGTCTTTTTTTTTTTTTTTTTGAGAGAGAGAGAGAGGATCTCACTGTCTCACTGTGTAATTCACTATGGAGCTTACTATGTAGGTTAGGCTGGCTTCAAACTCAGAGATCTACTGATCTGCATCCTGAGAGCTGAGATTAAAAGTGTGTGTATCTATGCCCAACTAGTTAGCCTGAGGCAGGGCTCTCTCTCTCTCTCTCTCTCTCTCTCTCTCTCTCTCTGTGTGTGTGTGTGTGTGTGTGTGTGTGTCTGTCCCATCATATGCCAGTAGGTTCAAAGTTAAGTGGCTTCCCAGAGGCTTATACACATGCTCTCTTTGTGGTAATTTTAGCACATTAATCTGCTATAATTGGGGTGGTTTCTGCTGTCCTTGCTACTGCATACCAAAAAGTGGCCGGGTGCAGAACATCTGCACAGTTATTCTCGGCTGCCAAAGCCAAATTATTTATCATCGAAATGCAGAGCAGCTATGTGCCAGAGCACAGATGATCCACAGCAGAATAATGTGCCTTCCCACTGGACAGCGAGGCTTCCAGGGATTTCTTAGTATCTTTCGTCTTGTTCAAAGGATATGAAACTGTAAAACAGTAAAAACCCATCTCTTTTTTTTTTTTTTTTTTTATTATTCGATATAATTTATTTACATTTCAAATGATTTCCCCTTTTCTAGCCCCCCCACTCCCCGAAAGTCCCGCAAGCCCCCTTCTCTTCCCCTGTCCTCCCACCCACCCCTTCCCACTTCCCCGTTCTGGTTTTGCTGAATACTGTTTCACTGAGTCTTTCCAGAACCAGGGGCCACTCCTCCTTTCTTCTTGTACCTCATTTGATGTGTGGATTATGTTTTGGGTATTCCAGTTTTCTAGGTTAATATCCACTTATTAGTGACCCATCTCTTTCTTAAGCTTTAAGAACAGTGGTGTGTAAAGGAGGAACCCGGCACTAGATTTAATGACACTGAGAAAATCCCCAGCACCAGAGACAAAAGAACACATTAGAGCGCAATTAGTGCACACATGGAAGCCATATTGCTTGTATGTTGAATTCAGAAGGCCTTGTCACCTCGTCTTTCATGAGCCTACAGAACTCCTAGTCAGTCACATCACATCAGGCTGACACTTGGGTAAGGATATTCTTCTTTCTTCCCTTTCTTCCATGCTTATTACACACACACACACACACACACACACACACACACACAGAGAGAGAGAGAGAGAGAGAGAGAGAGAGGTAGAGAGAGAGGCAAAGAGGCAGAGGAGTCATAGGAGATCCTTCTATGTAGCTCAGGTTAGTTGGAGCTTGCCATGATCCTCCTGTCTCAGCCCCTAAAGCACTGGAATGCCTGCCTTGCCCAGTTTTTGTCTTCAGTCAATTTACCTAGATGGGAGCCACATCTATTTTTATGGAGTAGGAAATTGAGGATGACTTTTCCTAAGGCTTCTGGAAGCCCTGGTGTGAAGCTTGGCTACCTCCCTGTCGCTGTCTTGAAATGCTGATCTCTCCTACCCCCACACCACCATCATGGCCTGCTCGCGGCCCTCTAGACCAGATCAGGCCATTGATGGACTGCTTTTGCTTTCTGGGGACTCGGTCCTCACTCTGCAATGCTTTTGTCCCTTTTCATCATGACAAGCTAATGAGGAGTCACTTTTGATATGCTTGGGCATTTAATATAGTTTAGATATTAAACAATAGGAGGGAAAGTTTACATATTTCATTGGGTATGAAATGACATTGGAGTTATCCAAGAAAAAAACATCCTTAGTTTCAAAATACAAATGACATGAGGTCTGGTTTGGCTTTTGCAGTTACAAAAGCTAAACAGATGTATCAAGTAAATATAGAAATCTTGAACAATTTTTGCAACTGGATGATGGAAATTCAAGAATTTTCCTTATGCATTCTACTTATATGCATGTTTGAATAATTAGTTAATTTTATTTATTTAATCATGTGAATACTCCAGTGCATGTGTGCCCATGAGAATATGTGGGGGGCAGAGGTCTGACTTGGTGTCACTTCCCAGGAACCACCCACCCAAGCTATGTCTTCCCTACACAACACTTCCTAACCTTTCCAATCCTTATGAGTTCATCAGGGCACAGTAAACCCTGTGGGGGACCAAAGATAAAGGTAGTACATGAAAACCTGCACCCCCAGATGCGAAGCAGGTGAAGATGAATTCACAGCGATGAGAAATTTGTCTATTTTCTCTAGAGGAGGAAGGAGAATTGGTTTGGCCTTTTAGATTGATGGATCAACCCTATACAACTTCAAAGAAAACAAGAAGGCCACACGGGTGGTAAAATTAGCTGGCTTTAATGATTTCCACATCCATGTAACTTTCCACTCCACGTGGGTGGACATCTGTATAAACACAGAAAGCCCAAGCTTGGGACCAGTGGAATTGGAAGAGACCAACAGAGGAATGGGAGCTGCCTTTAGGGAGCGCCTGACTCTCTTCCTGTCCTCCAAAAGCATGCTTTCTAGAAGGAGCTTTCTAGGACTTTAGTCATGGCTAAGAGGGCAGAGAAGTCTTACGTTGACAGAACTTGCAGAAACACACACATTTTTAGCAGACTGGCAACATTAAGCTAGATAACATCAGCCCTGGAAAAATGAAATGATGTTTCAGTATAGGGAAGTCATCGATACTACCTGACAGAGGCATTCTCTGTCATATTGAATTTCTAAAATGCCTGGAACTAAATACGTTTAGGAGCAGACAGCCCAGTGGGTATCAAAATTAACAGAAAGACGGCTTCTGTCTTGGCTACAAGGCTGTATATATCTCACATATCAGTAAAGGGCCTCATCAATGAGCCTAGCTCTTCACCATAGCTCATGAGTATAGCCTGCATGTTCCCAAGTACTTTGGCATCCTAACAGCCTGTGAATTGGGAGGGACAGCTATTAGCATTCCTTTACACATAAGGAAACGGGTCTTCAGGCAACTGTTCTAATAAGATGGATTGCAAAATTAAAACCAGAATCAGCCCATCCTTTCACCCTTCATGCCCACTGTCCCTTAGCTGAGATATACAAATCCTACTACAGCTTTCATGGTTTTGTTGTTTCTTCTTTCTCCCACCCCCTCCCCCCACCCCCCTACCCCATTCCCCTACCCCCCCCCACCTCCCCCAATCCCCCAACCCAGGAAGGGTCTTCTGTAGTCCTAGATGGCTTTGAGTTTCCTACATAGTTGAAGATGACCTTGACCTCCTAATCTTCCTGTCTCTACCTCTGGAGAGCTGGGATTACAGGTATGTGCCATCATGCCTGTTTTATTTTCCTGTTCCTTAAGGAGATTTTCCACCAACCTGAAACATAGGGTTGTCAGATTACAAACGTCATGAGTCTCTACTAAGCCATTGGAGAAGACTAGGTGGGTCTCATATGGCTCCCCTAGATTTTACTCCTTTATTCTTCAACCATTCCCTACCACGAGGTTGCCAATTAGGTATAGATTGCCCCGGTGTGGTGATGAAAACATTTTTGATTCAGCAAAAATGAGCAGGAAGTCTCTGCTGCTCAAGGGGCAATACCCTATATCTTATCTCTTATATTAAATCCAGAAAGTCACACGCATTCTTAGAAACTGAATTACTGGATTTACCTGCACTAAAATAAGGCCCCTATGTCCCAGCCACTGTCCCTTGATGTCACCAGCAAACATGAGAGCCAAAAGAGCATTCTTCAAACTGACTGCAATTAGGATTTCCTGGGGATATATACATATACATATATGTATGTATGTATGTATATATATGTTTGTGCATATATATGTGTATATACATCATATACATACACATACACATGCACATACATCATATACATATACATATAATGTTGTATTTTGAGACTCAGTCCCTGATTGTCCAATTTAGGTAATCTGGACTGGGACTCCAGCATAAGATTTTAGAAACCTCTTCCTAGGGCTTAGGTTTTCTTCCTGCTCACAGGCTGCAGTAAGCAGAGTCACATTTGACTTCGGGATCCTTACCAGTGTCTGGTCATCTGATTCCAACTTCACTCAAGATGCTTTACAAATATTTATTTGCAAGTCTTTTACTAGGATTCTAGCAATGTCTGAAATGGCGCTAAACATACTTCTGCTCTTCTGTACTATGTAAGTATGAAAAGTGGCATTCTCAGCATTCATGATTATAAAATCAGAATTTTGGTCAACTCCAAATCACTGAAGACTCTCTGTCTTACAGAATCAAATTTTCTGCCAAAGTTTAATTCCTTCTGTGAATAAATAAGCTCATCCATTTTCTTCATATGCGAGTTTGTTTTCACCAGGAAATGGCAAAATTATATGTATATGAAGGGATTTTTTTCAAGATTTATTTTCTTAGTATTTTGAATTATATATGCTTGTATGTGTCAGGGCTGTGGTATGGACATATGAGGGCTTGTGCCCTTAGAGGTCAGAGGTGCTGGATCTGCTGGAGCTGGAGTTCCAGGTGGTTGTGAGCAGCCAGCTGTGGGTGCTAAGAATGAAAGCAGAGGCCTCTGCAAGAGCAATACGTGCTCCTCTGCAAGAACAATACGTGCTCTTCACCACCGAGTTACTTCTCTAGCTCCTGAAGGAGTTGTTTTAAAAATTAATTTCTTTATGATTTGTTATCAGCAAACATCTGATCTCTCCTCTTATTTTGTATATCTATATGCTTGGGAGTGCATCAATCTTCCTCTGGCAAAGAGGGACTGTGGGCGGGGAAGCTCTCAGAGTCTCTGTTCTACGGCGCCATTTGTCAGGTCTTCAGTGAACCACCCTCAGGCAGGCAGCTGGCACATTCATCTTGCATGCTTCTGAAAGCTCATCCCAGATTTTGGAATTGAAAAGTACTGAGGGTGCTGAAATGTAGGCGTTGAAGACAGTCAAATGGGATGAGTAGAATTCAGAATGTGAACCAGGCAACTTTCTTTTTAAAAAAAATGACACACATTCTAGTAAGAATGTATTTTGATCCCTAGGAGGGACAGGATTTTTCTCTGTACCAAAAATACATTGTTTGGCAGGCTGGGCCTATTGTTTTCGAGGCAGCAGCGCGGGTGTTCCAGAGCCGAGGGCAGATGCCCTCCAACTGTTCAGACTTGGGTATTTGGGGCCGAGAGAGAAGAGGCCACCACTTGAACAGGTGCTGGACACAGCCAGTCACTGCAATCTCCCCTCCTCCTTCTGCCACCTCCAGCATAGCACTGGACAGGGTGGTTGGCAGGGAAGGGATTACTGTGTGACACAATTAATATTCGCAGCAGGAAAGTATCTGCATCTACCAACTTTACTTTCCTTAGTACCGCCAGAGTCAGCACAAAGCACCGAAGTAGAAGCTTAGTCTCAGAGTGTGCCAAAGCGGCTTGGCTTTAGACAAGTGTCCACCACCTCTCTCTTGACTAACCACAGCTCTCACCAATAGAGGCCTTGAGTTACAGAGACTTAGAGATGGCCCTTAAGAGCAGGTCAAGAGAGGTAGGAAGCACAAACTAGGAAGCAGACAGCTCTGCAAGGTTAGGAACATCCGCATAGCATGTGAGGCAGTGGCTTGCTGTCACCCTGCTGCTGTGTGTCCTCTCTTTGGACGAGGGCCCTCTATTCGGCCTCCTCTTCTGTAAGATGTCAAGTGTAACATTGGCATCCTAATTTCTAAGGATTAAAAGACATCAGGCTTGCCAAGTGGAAGCTCCAGCAAATAGATGCCCAGCTGAACCAACGCCTGGTGCTCGCACCCTCACGTTCACCAGAGCCAAGGCTGCAGAGATGAAGGACCTTGCCTAGCAGTGAAAATTGTGTGCCTTGACACTGACAAGTTTTGCTAATCAGCTTAGTCTTCTCAGAACTTTAAAGTGTCAGATAGCAAATTCTGGCACCGTCTTGAGACCAATGAGCAGCCTGGGTCTCATGTACAGGCTGCCCCCCTCCCCCAAGGGCTGTGGGGCTAGGGTCAACCAGCTTCAACACCTCTTGCCAATATTTGCTGAAAACAAGATCTGACTATGGTGTGAAATTTTGGCCTAGATTAAATTATATTGCTTTTCCCAGAAAAGGGCAATTGATAGCCAAATATAGACATTTCTTTTTCTTTTCTTTTTTTAAATAATATTTCTTTCCCTTGCCATTTTTAGACCTTGGGAAGCACTTCAGGGAGAGATAAGAAAACAAGAGTGAAGAGCAGTGAGCACGGGGCTGCTGTCTTTGAACCTTGCTGTTGTGCTTTGGATCCAGTAATTTCCCCCACTAAGATATCTCTTCATAATTCATCACTTGAAAGGGTTGCCCTCCAAGGAACTAATATATATGTTATTATATATAATATATTAACTAATATATATCATATACCAACATCTATATATAAGATCTCTCATTATATTGAGAGAAGACTAAGGTTTTGATAATGTTGACTTAAAAACTGGGATTACACACCCATCATCGCAATTTGAGGCCAGCCCTGTCTGTATATATTCCTGGCCAGCTTCTATACATACAAGCACATATGTATGTGTGTGTGTGTGTGTATCTATATATGAATATGTATATGCATATATATACATACACACAAAGGTATATGCATATATCTATACATACACACATATGTTTCTGATCACAACAACTTAAGTAGTAACTTGCTATGTTGCCTTTTTTGCCTGGCTGTAAGGAAGCTTAGATCAGAGCCTGTCACTGAACAAGACCTTTGTGTTGGAGATCAGAGCAGTCCCAGGCAAGTGCTCCATACCAAGTTACCTCTGCAGCCTGCAGGCTTTTTGTTATTTATTAAGATAGCATCTCATTATGTAGCCCTAGCTGGCCAGGAACTTCTAATACAGACAGGGCTGGCCTCAAATTCGCAGCCAACCCCCCTTTCCTCTACTGAGTGTTGTGATGACAGGTGTGTAAACCCGTTTTTAAATCAACTTTATCCAAGCCTTAGTCTCCTCTCAACACAATGAGAGAGTCCCCAGAGGCTTTATCAGCCTGGCTCAAGTCATCAGGAAATTTCCATTGGTGTTCTTTCGTGGACCCATAATTTTTTCCAGCTGCTTGTTTGAGTTTCAGATTTCGGAAGCCACTGCTTTGTGTAGGTTCTGGGACAATGTGGGAAGCAGTTACTGATGGAAACTGGAAATATCCCATGAATCTTGATAAAGGAAATCACCGTCAATCCCACCAAGTTATCCTCAGAAGAGAAATTATGCTCAGGCTGATGTGGAGCCACGAAGACAACTTCTCCTGTACTGATTTGAAAAATGGGAACTTCTGGAACAGATCAAATACACATTAAATTGGTGAATCACAGCTATTGTTCTAGAAATAATATTCAAATCTCGTCAGTCTCAATCTGAGAACTCTATTTGTGATGCAAATCAAAGGGTATATACCAAAAAAATACTTCTGCTTGCAAACCAACGCCGTTTTGCATATCATTTAGGTTGGTTACCACTTTAAATCTTTTCAGATAAAGACACAGAAGGGTGAAGTGCGCATGTATTACCCGGATTTGACAGTATTCATTTTTCTTCAACTGCAGGTAATTATCCTGTATAATTCTCTGATGCATAAATTAAAGCCACATCAATTAGCAATGGCCTTGTTTCCCTATATTCAGTAATTAAGATGACATTGATCAAGGGATATTTTATGTATAGACATGGAGCCAAAAATAAACCTCCTCACTGAAGAAGCACTGATTCCTCTTGTTTTGTTTTTCCTCCATTCCCCTCTCCTGCTCTGCGCTGGTTCATTTGACAGACAGTCAGTGCTACCAATATGGCATTGTTTGTCAGGACGCATTGCCAATGAGGCGGCAGAGAAAGCGCCCATTTCACCCCAATGGGGGTACCTTTGCAAGCCCTTGGCTGGAATGATGACCCTTTCCCCTAGATAATGTGAAAAGCCTCTCTGTGGTTGCAATAGACTCTGGAAGAGCCCCGTTAATTGTCTTGCTATCCACAGAAAACCTCGGCCCACAATGGCAGTCTGAGATTTTAGTTGCCAAGCTAAAAGACCTGGCAGCCACAACCTAGCTGAGCTATGTGGGAGAACTCTGGCTCTCCCAGCTCGCCGCTGACTGCTGGCTGCTGTGGGAGCTGTGACTCTGCCTTTGGAGTCTCTGTATTTACATTCATTGCCATCTCCTGGACTTGGATCCCACCTGGCCTGGGTTTAAAGCTGGGCTGCCTGCATTGTAATGGTTTTGTACTATCATTTTATCATCTATGAGATGGTAAAATCAATTCTTACAGGTTATCACAAAAACTTGATGAGTTAACACACATATCTGAGGCATCAGAAATGCTTTTGAACATTATTATTGTTGTTTAATAATGGTTATATTATTGTTAATAATAATTTGAATATTATTTGTAAATTATTGTTAATAATTATTTGAATATTATTATTGGTGTTATAGACTAATTTTTTATTTAGATTGCCTGTTTTAACATGGAAGAAGATTTATGTCAACATTCAACATGAGATATATATTCACAAAACTGTCACTCAAGATTTGTATTTATTGCTTCTTTTCCTCTTTTTTTCTTTTCATATCTTCCTCCTCTTTCCTCCCCATCTTTCTTGGGGGGGAGGCATGATGTATTTTAAGGCAAGGTTTTGCTGCGCAGCCCAAGCTGACCATCAGATCTGATACGATCCTACTACCTCTTCAACTTGAATGTGTTTTTTTCCCTTCTTCTTCTGTGTATAGGAACTTACATGGGTGCTAGAGAGATGACACAGGAATTGGGAAGGCACACTGCTCTTGTAGAGGATCAGAGGCTCCCAGCATCACCCGGGGTCGTTCACAACAGCCTGTACCTCTAGCTCCGGGGGCATCTTCCACCTCTCCAATGGCACCTGCACTCTCATTAACATACTTTCCAACACACACACACACACACACACACACACACACACACACACACACACACACGCGCGCGCGCGCGCACATAATATAATACACAAAATATTTTTTAAATGAAAATTTGCATGCATGGTTTAATCTTAGTTATTCTCTCCAGGTAGATCATCGAGGACTGAGGCCAGTCAGCCTCCTGCAGGAGGGACTGCTGTCCCCTTGCTGTCTCTCACTTAGTCCCCAGCCTGTGTCCACACGTAGGGAAACAGCTTGACACTGCTGCCCTTTAGCTTCTTCTAGGATTATTTTCTTCCATTAGCAGGGAAGAGATTTTTTTTTTTTTTTTTTGCAGCAGAAAGCAAAATAAGTAAATAAATAAGGGAACATCTGGAAAACATCTCACTGTGGAGAAACACACACCGAAGATCCCGAAAAAGAAAGTGACCCTCAAAGGAAAGAACACCACGTGTCACTGCTGTCCTATTTTAGGGCAAAGAGCAAGATGACATGATTCAAGGGACAAACTTTTTTTTTTTTTTTTTTTGAACATCATGGGAGCCTGAATAGGAGCAGTTCCTGACCCCTCTTCCATCTTTCACGGAACAAAGAACTCTGAAAGCATCAGATAGAAGATAGTCACCCCAGACCCACCCTGAAGTTTGGCCATAGTTGAGTTATTAAGTAGAAAGGGCAGGCAGAACAAATCAGCCTCCTCATTCCAGCCTAAGCAGGCTTTCACTGCCAAGGGTAGTGATGTGGGCAGGCCTAGGTGGAGAGAGCCCAGGGAGCAATTAGAGTCAGCGCTCACCCATCCTTTTCTACACATGGTCATTCAGATTTTGGACCAGACAGTTTACCTTTTACTTTTCTTTTGAGAGTGAATCTCATATATCCTTGGCTAGCAGCCAACACCCTCTGTAGCTGAGGACTACATTGCGCTCCTGAACCTACTGCTTTCCATGCTAAGTGCCGGGATTGTGTGTATGGACCACCACGTGTGGTCTATACTTTTTAATTTGTGAAACTGAAAGCATTGATATTATATCATGGGTTGTTCTATGTTTAGATGAATGGCAGAACAGACTGGGGAGAAGATTCAGTTAGGAATGTGTTTGCCCTTCAAGAATGAGGACCTGGGAATCTCATGTGTGGCATCCTGTGCCTGTAATCCAAGCAACGAGGAAGAAGAGACAGGAAAATTCCTGGTCTTGCAAGCCAGCTAACTACCTAACAGTATGTTCAGTAGTGAGTGCTAGGACAGTGCCAGATTCTGTCTCAAAAACACAAACTGGAGAAGTGATGACACTGACCTCTGGCCTCTACACATACTTCCACACATATGTTGATATGTACACACACACACACACACACACACACACACACACACACACCCTAAAGTAAATAGGACAATAGAGATAGGAATTATAAACTGTAAAAAACTGAATAAAACAGAAAGTCTCTTCACTCAGACTAATATGGTTATGTACTTCTCTAAGCGACAATACCTTGGATTCAATTTGAGGCACACCAAACTTGAAGCACCAAGGATGACACATAAACAGAAAGAAGCCATAAAAAGGGGGAAAATCAGCGAGTCTGGCAGGACAGTGGTACCGGCCTGAGGAGCTGTGCCTCTGGGGCTAAGTCACTTCCGGCCTATCTCCTTCCTCTTTCCCTTCTCAGAGGATGAGACCCTAGTTTGAGGATGTTCTCCAAAGCAAATATTTACACCCTCTGCATTTCCTACACAGGAAAAGTTGGACCTCAAGCAGTTCTCTGGAATCTGCTGGTTCAGTGTTGGATTGGTCAGTTTGACTCTCCTCATCCAGGCCGGCGTCTTCGCCCTCCTAACTGCCTCCTCTCCAGAAACCAACCATAGAGCACACCTGTCTGCTCTTTATGCAAAACTCAAGACTGAAGTCCAGCATCCTTGCTCAGACCAGTAATCTCTGAACTTTGGAGGCCAAGGCAGGATGCTTGATGTGAATTTGAGACCAGATGGACTTCAGAGTAATATCTTGTCCCAAGAGAAAGGGATGAGAGAGTGGGGTGCTGGCGGTGGTGGGGGTTCAGTTTCTTAGCCAATATCGAACTGGAGGAAGAGATGAGAGTCATATCTGAGCTGATTTCTACGACGGACCACTGACCTCTTTTCTACGTCAGTAAAGTCACCTGGGAACAACAAAGCTATGGTCTTCACTGACTTCACTCTACATTTGTTAGAACCAAGTGGGCTACCTACTGTGAGGCGACCAATCATTCCATACATGCAGTGACCTGCAACAACCACAACGAGTCACAAACTTCAGACGGTTGGGATCCACGTCTCCTAGCAGTCAGATGGCAGTAGGTTATAAAATATCAAAGACCAGTACTGCCGACGGCTGACAGGGACCCATTCTCTGTTCTCAGCGCCTCAGGGCTGTCTTTGTGGTCAGCTAGCCTGGGCTTCCTCACAGCACAGTGGTCTCAGCTCGCAGTGAGAGATTTGGAATGCCGGATCGCAGCTCCAGAAGCTTTGTTCCAGCTGACAGGAGTGGAAGCTGACTTATCTCTTAGGGTGAGGTGCGGTGCCGTTTGTAATCCCAGCACTCAGGAGACTGGACTAGGAGGACTGCCACACGTTTTGAGGCCATGAGGCTACATTTTAAGCCCAAGGCCAGCCTGGGTTATATGGTAAGTAAGATACTCTGCCAAGAAACAAACACAATTATATTTTGTGATCTGGTCTTAGAAGATATATTCTTAAACCAGGCCTAACAGTATGTTCCTGTTATTCTAGCTGATGGGTGGCTGGCTGATTGTGAGTTCAAGGCCCCCGAACAATTTCTAGGCTACCCTGGGATGCTCAGTGAGGCATCAGACAGCAACAGTGATGGGGATGACAACGATAACAACAACAGTAACAACAGCTGGTACCCAAAAGGTCATATTCGCTATTGATCAGGAATGTTGCAATGTTGAAGGAACAGACACAGGCCTTCATCTCTCCATTGGAGGGGTAGCAGGCAGAGTCTCTCTGGTAGGAAGATCCTGTGGGGAAGGAGGTAATGCTGAGGCCATCTGCACTGTGGCTCAGCGTAGAGCCGCAGTAAGTCAGCACTTGGCTCTAGTAATGCTAATGATGCTTTTGTGCAATGTGCTCACTCTCTGGACGGTAACTTCTACCAAGCTGAAGTGGACAGCTATTCGAAGCCTCCTTCCTCCCCTCCCCCTGTTGTATCTTCATGACTCAGAACATTTGTTAAACTACCTAAAAACTCAGGCATCCACTTCTGTTCTGCCAAATGCTACCATCCCTCACAGAAGGACAGGGTGTTGGACATATCCACCAGTGGGTCTCAAAAGCCTCTCGACGTCCTGTGGCAGCTGCAGGGGTTATGCTTGCTTGGCATTCAATGTCACATTGGCTACTGCCCCCAGTCTTTACGGTACCTCCCTGCATTGAATGCCATGTCTCAGAATCCTCTACAGCTAGATCTGTCCCACCCCCAATGAGGAGGAGCCACCATCAGATTTGTGAGCTCTGAAGGCAGATGTGAGTGGGAGGGTGAAAGTGTTGCTTTTCTATGGCCGTTGTAATAGATGACCATAAAGCTAGTGGTATCAAACACCAACACACACTTAGGAGCTTATTGATCTAGTGGACTGAGATCTGAAATAGGTCTTACTAGACACAAATCAAGAAACTCGAAAGCCTGTGTTTCCTTCTGGAGCCTCTATAAGAAAACCTGTTTCCTTATCTCTTCTAGCTTCCAGCATTCCTTCTCCCAGGTCTCCGTCCCTGTACTTCAAAGGCAATAACCGTGGAGTGATAGTTCTCAGAGAGCCATTTGTTTGCTTTGCTTTTAAGAACTAAATTAACTAGACTGGGCCCAGGTGGTAGGTAATCTAGGATTTTGCTAAATCCTTGACATAATCATATGGGCAAGGTCTTCTTTGTCATAAAGGAAATCGGATATTTAGGTGTCAGAGATTTGGCATGGGCATCTAGACAGACAGACAGACAGACAGACAGACAGACAGATAGATAGATAGATAGATAGATGGATGGATGGATAGAATCATTATTTTGTGTAGTATCCTAGACGAGCCACCGTACTAAGTATCTGTTTTTTCCTGTGGTAACTTCCTGGCAGTTGTTACCTGGCCATGCCAATAGCTTCTCAGATCATCAGGCAGCTTCTGGATTCTAAATCAGACAGTAGGGACATTTATAATTCAGTTACAAATGTGATCTACAAAGTGTAACCTGTGTGTGTTTGCTTAGCCTTCTTCAGTGTAGCACATAATTTTTGCAAGCCATCTTGACTGCCTGTCTCCTCTCGGCAACTGAACCCTGGTGAATGCTGGATCCTCTGGGTGCAGTCTGTCACCTGAGATCCACCTCTCCCTTTCTTTTCCAAGCTTCAGTTGTTCCTAATGAAGCCTCGGTAAGACAATTTTAAGTTGGGCTACAGACAATGAAGAACATGGAACACATCCACACGGCTAATGCTACCTGAGGAACTAATAGTATGGTGTGGTTTTGCCATTCGAGGATCAGCCTCGAGTCTGCCTGTCAGCAGGGGCCCCAGTGTTGGAAGGGAAACAGTTAAGGTCAAGGTTATTCTTGAACTTCATGTGTCGCAAAGAGCAAAGAAATTAAATGCCACGTGAGGAATAATCTCTTGGGAGTTGGTCTAGATCCAGGAATCTGTCCTGGACTGTGTATTGATCCCCATTGCTCTGTCTCCTTCTGCCCTTGTCCTCTTGAAGGGTGAAGAACTACACAGACAAGCCGGAGAGAATGTACTCATTGTTTCTTAGGTTCCTTTCAGAACAATCAGCTTGTGAAGAACCTCTTCCAGGGCTACAAGGGAAAGTCAGTTAACATTAAGCCCAAAGGGAAGCACAAACACAGAAACTGTTAAAAGACACTATTTGTGTATATTTAAGGTGCTTTGTAGTGTAGCCATGACCAACCTTTCTCTGACATCACCGTCATCACTGACAGCTTAGTTCACTACTGTTCCTAGGTGACCTTCATGAGTGACCTTCAGTACCAGGCTTGCAGTCTCACTGCTATGACTTTCACTATCTTCTTTTAGGTTCCTGCTCTTAAATTCTGGTTCACAAGTTGTTGATTCTCGTGGCTAGGCACAAACCACAAGGGCACAGGAAGAAGCCAAACAGCCCCTCAGAGCCCTCAGGGGCCAGCCTGCTGGTCTGTTTATTTGGTAGTTTCTCTTTCCCCTTCCATTCATCTCTCCTAAAAGGCCTGGCTTTCTCTGACCTACCTTAGCTTTTTGCCTAAGGTGATCATCCTCTTACTGTCCAAACCCCAAATGCTTCTGAGTGAAGGGGTGTGTCTGGTGTCAACACCTACCTTACGGGCAGCCTGTAGAAATGCAGGGCTGTGCTTTGAGTGTGGTTTCCAGGTTCTCTAAGAGGTGCACAATGGAAGTATTGGAAAGTGGTGGAAATGATCCCCAGGTTATCTGGGAGCATGCTCTCTGAAGGGAGTGTGGGATTCTAGTCTCTCCCTGCCCCTGGTTTAAGATGTCTTTGTTTGTGTAATACTTGCTCATTTAATAATTACTGGCCATGAGGTGATGTAGTCAAGTGGTGACTCTCACCAGGCCTCTATAATACCATCCAAATGGTGAGCTAGATACACCCTCTCCTTACTTCCTAAGCACTGTATATCAGGTATTTTGCTATCATGACAAAGAACTAATACATCGGACTAAACAAGTTACATAGTCACCCAGTTGTCTCTTCCTTCTTCTCTGTTGGATTAAACTTCCTGGAAGTTATAATTGATATTTTATGCTTTTACTATGAAGGAGAAATCTCACACTGGCAAAGATCCCAAGAACTTTGTTCAAGAAACACATGCATAAGCAGGAGAAAAAGAAAAAGTAGTATTACCCTACATTATTATTAATGGACATTAAAAATCCACTTCAGAATTAAAAGTGATTGGTAATCAATTTTTTATATGCATTTTAGAATAGTGTAACATCTGTATACTGTTTTAAAAGAATGTGATAAACCTTTCCCTTTGTTTAAGGCTTGCTTCTTGCTCTGGCTGGGAACTCAAGTTGGTCTTATGGAAGACAACATAGAAATACTGCATCTCATTTTCTTTCACTGTAAAAAAAAAAATTCCAATTTCCTTTTTCATTAGTGAAATGAATGTAATCAATGCCCTGCCCCCATCGGTATCATATAACCAAAGAACAATAAAATAAACTGGACCAGCTTCATCTCTTCACGAATGTCTGAATTTCCTTAGAAGGAGGAAACTCCTCAAGGACCTATGAGTAACAGATCCTGACCAGATAGCTGCCACACTCAGGAAAACATCTATTATTTCCAGGGAATGCTTCCAATCTAAGTAAGTGAAGGAGAAGCTTACTTGACCAAATCAACCAAACAAAGACCTAGACCGTTAGCCCAGAAAGGAAGCCTGTGGCTTCAGAGGGAAGGAGCACAAGAAGGACCAAAATCGTGGGTATTTCTGAATTAGCTCACTCAAGATGAAATGGACCATTTCATGGAGTCCCTGTGAAGGCTCCCATGCCTATCACTGAGAGGTTTTCACAGGGAAGATGCTGTCTGGAGAAACTGAATACAGTAAGACAGCCTGGAGGAATGAAGCTCAGAGCAGGGCTCCGCTGGGATATAGAGGTGCAGCTTCATAATCCTTTTCTGAACACATCTTCCCAATGGTCCCACTGTGGGCTGTTTACATGAGGACTGATGGGAGACCCCATTCCACACCGAGGTCTGCCTTTGTGGAACCAATTACTTGCTTATCTGTAGCTCCTCCCCCACCCCACCCCACCTCCCTTGACCCATTGTCTGATTTCAGTTGGTATTCTTTTCTGGTTGAATGGCTTCAGACACAAGCAGTACAACACCCCCACCCCACCCCACCCCCAGCCCCCGGGAGCTTTTCTTGGTAGATTAGGGTAACCAGTACAAGATCTGTTTGTAAGCATGAAGCCCCCCCTCAGAACCAGGCGCTGCCGGAAGCCCAGATGGAAAGCTGAGTCTGCCATTGCCTGGGGATCACCCATTGTGCAGATTAAATGACTTTCACTGCTTCCTCTCAAGGAAAGCAAGAGGCTGGTTTCAGACTTGTTGCTTCTTTTCAGAATAAAAATAAAACCGCATTTTAATTTTTTTCCAGCCCTTGACTGCGTGGATGTTAGAATAAAGCACTTGTTTGCAAGCTCTTTAACCCCAGAGGACCCTTGCAAGAAAGCCATGATCATTAAACCATGAAATCTGAAGGCTGATTGTCTACTCTCTACAGCTACCCTTTTCTGCTTGGGTCCTCTTAACAGAAGCGGGGTATAACAAAATGAGCTCAAAATGTAACAAGAGGGAGCGGGGAGAGGAGAGATGGCTCTTTCAGTAAAGTACTTGTCACACAAGCACGGGGACCTGAATTTGATGCCCAGTACCCATGTAAAAAGCGGGACATCGTAGTGCATGCATACCTGTAATCTTAAGGACAAGAAAGCAGCGACTGGGAAATCCCTAGAGCTCTCGGCCACTTAATTTTGCTGACTTGATGAGCTCCAGGTTCAGTGAAACTGTCTTAAATAATAAGATGAAGACCGACAGAGGAAGACACCTGAACACACACACAGGAGCTCTCTCTCTCTCTCTTTCTCTCTGTCTCTCTCTCTCACACACACAGAATGGAGGAGGGGCAGGAAGGGAGGGAGAGACAAAGACTAACAGAAGTGGTTTGGTTCATTTAGAAGGGGAGGCATGGGATCTATCCTCTCAGGGGTAGTTTCTCATCAGTGAAAGAAGATTCAGTCAGCACACCTGTCAGGACCTCATCCCAAAGCCTGGACACCTAAATAGGTGTAGTTCCCCAGATCCAAACATTAGGCATAAAAACCTCCTCCTAGTTCACTTGGGACAGTTCACCTCTGAAAGGGACAAGTCCCTTCTCTGCTGGAAATAGCTCTACTTTGTAATCAACAGAAGGAAAGGAATCATTTAGGGAACCTGTGCTTTGGCAAACAGGCTTCCAGGCAAGTCCTCCGGCCCTGCTAACAGCCTTCCCTTTGTCGGGTTCGGGTTTGGCGTTCTCTATATTTATATCGAGGGCAAAATAGTCCTAGCGAAAACATCTCACATCAGAGTGTCAGCGGAAGACAACACCCATCAGGGGGCTTGTGCAAAAGCAACACATGCACTGTGTTTTGACTAAACAGATTCTCCAATGTTCTCTTTCAGATGGTTGGGTGCAGTCAGCTTTTGGATAGGCAAATGCATTAGCTTCTAGGGCAAAGGGCAACTTGTGGCTGTATCTCCACTCTTGGGACATCAGCAGGAGCTCTGATGTTGGAGACTGGACTGAGCAGAGCCCCCTCCCACCAGATTTGTTCTCACAGAGGGAGGGTGCCCACTTTACATATAATTGCTGGGGACTGGATTGAGGGTGCTGCTGGTTCTCTGCAGGAGCTGTGCCCTGGCCTCTCTTGCTGTAACAGCAGATAGAAGACTCTGGTGGAGCTAAACCTTATGAATGGGACTCTCAGAGACTGCTCTAAGAGAAGTAGGCTAGTAGGAGGACTGGGTGAGGGTGGGAAGAAGGAGAGAGGCAAACCTGACCCAGAATGTTCTCCCCAAACAAAGCAAAACAAAACCAACCAACCAACCAACATCAAAAACAACAAAACAAAAAAGGGAAGAAATGACTATGTCAGGAAACAATGGGTGGGTGCTCATATTTGCAAGGGGAGCTGGGAGAAAAGACAGCCTGGTCTGTGTGTGTGTGTGTGTGTGTGTGTGTGTGAGAGAGAGAGAGAGAGAGAGAGAGAGAGAGAGAGAGAGAGAGAGAGACAATCACATTGTTTTACTTCAGTGTTGACATTTCTTCACAGTCACTCAGGCAACATATAGGTGTCCCCTAGACCAGAGCCCATGGGCTGTGACTCCTACTCTGCCCCACCCCCACTCCGCACACATAAAAACCACTGCCAGCTTCTCTAGGGTTTTGTCTTGTTTCTCACTCGAGAGCTGTGACTGTCCACAGTTCTGTCATTCTCTCACCTGAACGGCTCTGCTTAGTGAATTCCAATGCCTGCCCTCTTCTACAGCGATCCTTACCCACGAATCTGTGGGAGGGAGCTATGAGGTAATAAATAGCCTGAGGCAGAGGAACTACAGAAACCCACCTTCTCCCGCACGTTCAGTATCACAGACACCTGCTAGGGCTGGAGTGTCCTCAAGTGTGACCCCCGTACCCCAGTCTTTCCAAATACAGGTTGGCATCGAAAGCAACACATTTCTTCTGGCCGGCTTTCTTCCCGGTTCGCACCGGCTTCACGTGGCCAAACTGGAGCAGCTGGGTCCCAGCCAAGCTCAATCGCTCAGTCTGGAGGCACACGGAGCCTTTGGAAATTGCGATCCTTCCTCTGAGCTGGATCACCCATCGCTGCTGGGTGCCCGGAAGTCTTTCGGTAGCCAAGGTTCACCCACGATCCCACCCGCGGACGCTCACATTTCGGTTCCAGTCTCCTACCTCTCAGGTGATCCCCTGTCCCTGACAAGCCCCTACCTTAGGTAGTGCCACAGGCTTCTCCCAGTGTGGGAAGGACATCCTTTGGGTCTGCCTGCACGAAGTGCATGGCCCCTCTCCCTTAGCAACTTCTCTTCTCGTCCCAGCCTCCCCGGATTCACCAGGACACCCAAGGGTTCTTCTTAATATGCAAGGTTCATTCAAGCCCAGGACACTTCTCCATACACCCACTTCATGCCGGTGGAAACCAAAACCAGACGCAGAAAATGTCTTTTAGAGGCGCATGCACCTACCTGCCGAGAACGCTCCTAGTGCCCGGAGACGCTTAGTACCGGGTGGCATGTACCACCTCGGCACCCACGCACCGCCCCTCGCTGCCGTGCACCTCGGGATCCGCGGACAGCCGGTGCTCGTTCCTCCCAGCCAACAAGGAAAGGGCCGAGGGTGACAGTCGTGGTCCCAGCGCTCTGGCGTCGCACCAGCTGCCGCCACTCCGGGTGAAGTTGCGGGGCCAGCGGACGCGCGGGTGGCGGAGCGCGGAGCGAGCGCGGCAGCCGAGAGGGCGGTGGGGAGGCGCGCACGCGGGGGCTGGCACGTCACCGGTGCGGGGGGGGGGGAGGGGGAGGGCGGGTGGAGACAGCTGCTTGATGGTCCCTTCAGCCCGACTCCTTCAGGCTGCGCTTGGGTGCTTGCCTCCAGCTGATCGGCTGCCTGCACGCCAGGCTCTGGGACACTAGCTTGTGGCGCAGCTTAGGACGACTCCGCCACAGGGGAGTTGAGTGAGCCCAGCCGACACGGAGCATTAGAGGAGATCTCAGCAGAGACAAGAGTGTCTGTGCAGCCAGCCCTTTGGGTGGTGGTGGGGGGAATCTCAAAAAGGGCAGTGCATTGCAAATGATGAGATGGGGGAGGGTTGTGCACAGTGCTGGGGAGTAAAGTTCAAGGCTCAAGGCAGGAGTTAGGTTGAAAAGCCCGGTTGGAGAGGGCCTCTGGGTACGAGCACCCAACGACTTGTTTCTACAGAGGTCTCACTGTGATAGGGAGAAGCAAGACTTTTGTTTGGCTTTGAAACCCCTCTTTTTGTGTGAATTTGAATTATACATAAAGATTTAAAATGGAGGTGGGTCTGACAGACAAAAACATTCCATATAAAGGACATTTTGAAGCTGAGTGTGGTGGCATTCAAGAGGCTAAGGCAGGAAGACTGCTGTAAGGTCGATGCCAGCCTGGGTTATATATAGTAAATCCCAGGTCAGCATTGGTTACTAGGCTATTATATGAGACCCTGGCATCAATTTAAAAAACCCAAAGCAAAATACAAAAACAAAAAAACCAAACCAAACCAAACCAAACCAAACCAAACAAATTCTGTGAGTGAAGGGTATGAGATTGGCGTTCTAAGGACCTGGAGCCAAAGAGTGGCCTCTACATCCATCCTCAAGTGGACAATCTCCCAGGTCTCAGTTCCCTCATCTGTGAAACAGACTTATTCATACAACTGTATATTTACAATATGTAAAATCAAAGTGTCCTACAAATCCATCCATCACATCCCAAACTGAGATCTAGTCACTTTCTGAAGACATTAGAATCAAGAAGTATAAACGCTGACCAACAAAGATTAGGAGAGGAGTCTATGGCAGCACCAGGAAACTTGGACATCCTTAGACCTGGAAAACACAAGCCGCCCAGTCGCAGCCCAATCACTCCCCACATAAGAATACAGCCAGACTTCAGTGATCACCCAAGGAGGAGCGCTGGACAGGTCTCTCTCATCATGGCCTGAGAGGAGCTCTGACAGCCTGCCCTTTCCAGCTGCATTCTCCAGGGATTCCCTTCTCTCAACTCAACACACTTCCCATCCGCACGACCCCTTCCCAGGTGGACATTCCTTCCCAGGAGGAAAATGTCGACTACATGGCATGACAGCTTAGCACACGGAGGGCTGCTCTCTGTATGCCTCTTTGTGGATGTTGATGCAAGTCCCTAATGCATCAATCCTTACAAACATACAGTTATTAAAAATACAGTTTAGAATGATCTTCTTATCCCCTGGACTGTTTACACCTGCTTAAAATCTTTCAGTATTTTGATTCCTACTTCGTAGATGGGCAAACTAAGATTAAAAAGAGCATAACTTGTCCAAAATGACCCAGCTTAATCAACTTTAGAGCACATGCAAAATAAATAAATAAATAAATAAAAAGAAAAGAAAGAAAGAAAAAGAAAAAAGCCATGGCTTATGAGAGGCATTCTTCATGGCGCCCATTCTTCAGAGGATATCGCGAAGCTGGGCCTGAATTCTTGACTAGTGACTAGTGGAAGTTGCGAGTTAATACTGTGTGTTCTTTTAAATGGCTGTAGGTTGTTGATTTCTTAGGCAATGCTAGACAATTGTGCACCTTGCAGAAACAGTGGCCTTTGAAACACTGTAAACCACAGTGTGACCCATCTTTGACTTTAAATCCTGCTTCAGCTCCCCATATGGAATACAGAATAAAACCCAGAGTCCACACAGCTGGTGATGGTTAGCCTTCATCATCAGGTTGGTAGGATCTAAGCTCACCTAGGCAGCAGGCCCTTGGACCAGTCTGTAAAGGGTTCTCCAGATAAGTTACTTGCAGTGGAAAGGCCGGCCTCAGAGTGGACAGCACCTTCCATTCAAGGGCTGGGGTTCTGGTCTGAACACAAGGAGAGAAGGTGTTCACCACCAGCACCTCCTTGCCGTGACGGACAGTATCCCCTCAATTGGAGCCAGGTATTTATTTGATCCTAGCAACAAGAAAGATAACCACAGCACCACTGCTAACAAGATTCTGGTGAGCCCACCCTTTATAGATCTCTGCTATCTCCAGGGCCTCCCTCCAGTTCCTTAAACCTTCGTAGCCTTTTCCTGGTTATCACTGACCACTGACATCTTTAGCACATCCACGCCCCAGTGATCCTTTTCATCCCCACTTGTCTCCCAAAGCACTGACCACTCTTTGACTGTCTCTCTGTCACTAATCTGTGAGCTCATGGGGCAGGGACCATATCTGCCTTACACACTGTGTCCCAGGTCTATCAGATGGAAGATGGATAACTGCATTCTGAAGCAGTCCCTGACTCGTCAATCATTTTATTCCCCTTGTCAACCTGGCTTATTTCCAATGGAGAAACCTTTGCCCAAGTCAAAATAGCATTGGCCATTTATTCACACTCAGTTAAAAGACCCTGGCTATATCTGTTCCCTCAGGCTCCTTGTCCCTTTCCTGTCCTCTCATTTCTGAATTTCCTAACAGGTTGATCTCAAGATGCCTAGAACCTCTGTGTTGAATAATATTATAGGTACTGAACGAAATGTGATGTTGCAAACAGTGTTGCATTTCCTGTGCTCTGGAAAAAGAGCACTGCATGACAGGAATCCCCAAGGTATTTTGTTTAGCTTTACCTTGCAGATGCTCAACTTGAGGCAGAACTGAAATTGCAAATAAATAGGAAGTGGGTTGAGCAGTGCCTCTTTGAGCAGGCTCCCCAGGCAGGGAACCAGCGTGTAGAAGATGGAAGGGAGGATCCTGAACACAGGTCAGTTTCCTCTTTGGACTGGGATCTGTCCTAGATGATTTTGTAGCCCCCATGGATCCTAGCACAAGTCATCCTCAGACAGCAGGTAAGAACATGAGTTACAGACGGGGCATCATAGATCTAACAAGACAGAATGCATTCCTGATGGGGCCCTGTGGTTCACGTGCCAGAGAAGTTAAGTGCTTTGTCCAACAGGGCAACCAGATTAAGAGCACACACCAGACCAGGAATCTCAGTCCAAAGCTCTACAGCAGGCATCTCCATTCACTGTCTCTGCCGAGACCTCCAGAGTCCTCATTCTTGAAGGGGTGGCTTTCTCCTTATTCCTACCTTCACCTGTGGTGCTATTTACTGCTTCCAAAGCAGAATTCTTACATTCTCTGAATTTCTCTGAGCAGAGCATTCATATCTGCCAAGGGCATTCTTGGGACTTTACCCAGGGAACTATGACACACAGATCTCTTCCATTCATGGAGGCAGGGGTACTATGGGAACCTCCTTACTAGGAGACAGTTGCGTTTCCTCCTGCTGGCAGAAAGGAATGGTTCCTGAAGCAATAGATAAGCTGCCCCCTCAGTTTCTGACACCCCTCTTCTCTTAACACGAAGGAATCTAGACCACATTCATTCCTCTGATATTGTACTCAGATCCGTATGTAGGTTGTGTCAATGCTATATTGGTAAAGCAAAGCAAAACAAACAAACAAACCCCATCTCTTTATAATAAGACTTGTGCCTTCAATTCCAGGCTTCATGTTCAAAGTAGGAGCCTTGTCACGGATACCATCACCACTTAGCACTGTCACACTGTCATGGGTGTCTCTATCTCAGATGGAGAGAGAGCTCTGAAGTCATGAGAACGTTCTTCACTCACGTGGAAACAGAAGCAGCTCAAATGAGAGAAACGTGGGCGGACTGCGCGCCTGGACTGAGCATCGGTGCTTTTACAGCAGAGCTGTCTTAAAGTGTTGAGCTCTGCTTTGAAGGAACTAAGTGACCTTGATAGGCAGCAGGAGAGTGACATGCAAATTTCCCTAAGTAAAAATCTGTTGACTTGAAAAGAAAAGAATGGTTCCTTAAAACGCAGTCAAGCCCACCCCCTCACGTCAATTCTCCATCAAGAACACTCATAAATAAGATGGCAGCTATGATCAGTGAACGGTTGAGTGAGATCAGTATCAGGTAGTGGGCTAGGGGAGGGCCTCGGCAGCCACTCGACCTGCCTGGGCCGGTGGTCCTGGAGATGAGTAAGTGAGGTGTGCCACGGGAAAGAGGAAGTGCTCCGGGTGCTATGGGAACGGCTTTATTTTTGGTAGTACGAAACTGTTTTAACTTCAGCGGTACCGACAAGTTTCCCTTTCCAAAACAGTAAGGCTGTGTCATTCTCCTTCTGCAGAATTTTTAAGCTGATGTTTGGCTAACAGCATCAGCCCAGTAAGCCTGATCGAGTCTAAAAAATACACCGTTCATCGGAAGAAACGAGAAAAGCATCCAAAGCTGATTTGATTTCCCAATTTAGAACTCTATGCAGCTCAGAGCGAGGCATACGGCACGGCCGAGTGAGGCTGATGCTCTTGTCGGGATCTATCGGAAACCCGGCTCTGGCGGCCTTCTGTGTTTTATTTTCTGTGTATCTTGTGCCTACGGCACTGATGACTTCTGGCGTCTACTTCTGGCCTAGTTGACAGTTCCTGGAGAGGTGATCAGATCTAGCCTGAGATCTAGGCTTCCTTCCTAACTGGGATGACTCACGTCCACAAGAGGAGCCGAGTTCAGGATCTCACGTTGAAGGGCATTCTCTAATCACGTGACCCTCCCTTAGCAACATTCAACTATATCATAGCTTGAAATGCTGCTGGTCTTGAGATTTTTATTTTAGTTGAGATAGGTTCTCACTCAAGTAGTCCAAGTAGGCCTTGAATTTCCAATATACCCAAACATGACCTTGGACTGCTGATCCTCCTGCTTCTATCTCCAGGGTCCTAGAACTACTGGCATGCGCCATCATGCATATTTTATGCAGTGCTGGGATTTGAACTCAAGCTTCGTGAATGCTAGTCAAGCATCCGAGCTAGGCAAGCCACAACCCCAGCTCTGGGTCCCAGATGTTATTGTTTTGTTTTCTTGAAACAGGGTTTCCCTGACTGTCCTGGAACTCAATATTTAGAATAGGCTGGCCTTGAACTCAGAGATCCTCCTGCCTCTGTCTTCTGGGTGCTGAGATTAAAGACGTGCACCATGCCTGTCTTTGGTTCTGAGACTCCTGAACTCCTTCATCACACAACCTCACGAGGCATCAGGAGTGTGGTTTCAGAAGCCTTCCCAGATGGGTCCCCACCTTGCTGTCACCCTCACAGGCAGGGGACAGTCCCTAGAAGGATCCTCCATTTGAAGTTGAGAGACTTTACTGCTGAGGAGGAACTTGGTTAATTTCGGCCTCTGTGTCACATCTGTCATATGAAGGGTCTGTATAGCCAGGTAACCACACTTCCTGTTTTTTTTTCTTTTTTTTTTTTTACTGTTGTTTTGCTCAGGCCAATCCATTGCCTAGAAATTCTTAACTGATTCTCTGTCTATCAAGCATCCTCCTACCATTGAGGTTTATCTCTAAAATCGCCCCTGGTTTTGAAAGCCCTCATTCCCATCATGCCACTGGTCTTTTTTTAGGTCCTCTGTCCCCTGAACACAGACCCATGCACAACCTGCCTCTGGGAGAGCTGATCAGCGCACTTCTCACTATCAATAAGCTGTGTGTCGGGAGCTATGTTTTGTACCACGAGTCAATCGGCTGGCTCGGTGAGGAAGGTGAACATGACTTTTCTGCTGGCTTCTGCCACCTTCCCCTGAAGAGCCCCCTCCCCCACCCCAGGCCAGCATTTATGGGCACAGCAGCAGCTCCTGTGTCTGTGCTCATCACTAGTGGAAGTGCAGGGAGCCAGATCTCCTATGCATGTCTGGGGCCTTTGATAAGGTCCTCACAGAAGCAGACATCTCAGGCATTTCCTTCCCATTGTCACACGCATTTGCTTTTGCAATGGGAACATTCTTGGTCAACGCTGTTGTCATTTTAGTATGTCCCAGAACAAGTTGCTCAAAGGTACTGAAGTCAGGCCAATGAGTTCAGACAAATCCCCCTAAGCCTGTGCCCCATCTACAGATCTAGCTTCTGCACGGAGTGACTAGAAGGCTTCAGAGGCACAGACAACTGGATGCTCAGAGCCGATGGCGAAGAAAATGTGCTTCAAGTACAAAAATTTTCTCTTCAGAAACTTTGAGAAACATCATATTTCTTATACATGATTATTATATAACACCTTGAGGTCTTTTTCTGTAATATATATAATCTTGTACTATATAGTATAATCTTGACCAACATTCTATCCTTCTCTACTTTCTAAGAGAATGCTTTAACATTTAAAAAAAATACAGCGTAATGGTCCTAAGATCATTAGACCATTTTATGCTTTTTCGTAATACTGAAGCCAAGCATGGTGATGCGGAGTGTGTGTGTGTGTGTGTGTGTGTGTACCCAGTACAGTACCCAGGAGGACAAGGCAGGTGGAGTTCCATAAATTTGAGGTCAGACTGGAGTTTCCAGGTAGCCAGGGCTATCTCAAAAATAAACAAATAGACAAGAACTATGGAGGTGGGTCAGTGAGTAAGTGCTGCTATGCAAACATGAGGGAGGGGATTTGTATTCCAGCACATGTGTAAAATCTAGCTGTGGCAGCACACTCTGTGACCCCAGTGCTTGGGAGACGGAGACAGGTGGATTCTGGGCCTCACTGGCCAGTGTCTATCTGAAGCACTGAGCTACAGGTTCAGTGAGAGACAGTGTCTTACTTAAAAAAGGAGAGTAACAGAGAAAGAAAGTTGATATTAACCTCTGGCCTTCACATGTGCCTGCTCTGGAGAGAGCACCGTGCACGCATGCATGCATACACACACATACACACACACACACACACACACACACACACACACACACACGCATGCATGCATACACATTGAGGCTGCTACAGAACTTGAAAGGGCTTTGGTAAACCTCAAGGGTCCTCAGATTTCATTTTCAGAACCAGAAACAGAGACAGACAAAGATTTGGGCAGTGTGTTAAATCGACAATTCTTCTCAGTTCTGAATGCCAAGAGGTACAAAGTGAAGAATATATTTTTAATAGAAAAGTGTTAGGACACAACAGAACAGGTATAAAGGATTCCAAAACGTAGGTGGAAGCAGTTGGGAACTACTCGCATCTGTAAACAGAGTGCTAAGCACTGGGTAGATGGGCACTTTTGTTTTTAAGGTTGGAAATAAACTTTTACTTCTGAATAAGCCCCTTCCTTTTATGGAGCCATCAGAGGCACAGTAAAAAGAAAATCATCAAATCCTCCAGGGTGATGCAGTGAGTGCTCCCAGGTGGATGCAGTGAGTGCTCCCAGGTGGATGCAGTGAGTGCTCCCAGGTGGATGCAGTGAGTGCTCCCAGGTGGATGCAGTGAGTGCTCCCAGGTGGATGCAGTGAGTGCTCCCAGGTGGATGCTGTTTGTCCCAGGCTTTCAGTTTGGCCACTTCCTGTTCAGTCTCATTCCTCACGCTCCTCTCTCTGCCCTGTAGCTCATTGTAAATGGCATCCTTCAAGGTATGAATTCCAGACTCTTCCTCTTAAGGTCATCTTGGCTGGCTGTGTCCCTTTATAAAGGATAACTCCCACCCGCACCCCAGGGGAGGAGGATGGCCTTTATCTACTTCCTCCATAATGCTGTTGATTCCTAAACACCTGTACCCTCCGTGCTTCTGGGATTCATCTCTTTATTGATGAAACTTCTGATTATTCCAAATTGTGGCTTTCCTGGTGGATCCTCATTAAGAACTACCTACTGGGCTGGTTAGATGTACTCGCTCCACAAGCATGAGGAACGGAGGAACACTTGAGGAACCCTTGTAAGGAAGCTCAGCGTGGCGGTGCTCTCTTGTAATCCCACTGCTGTGGTGCTGAGACAGGCGTATCCTGGGGCCAGCCCACCCAGTGCTTGGGAAGCCCGAGGAACCTCAAGCTTATGCTCGTGGCTGGAGACACCATTCGGCCATGGCCACTGCAAACAGGTGAGTGTAGGTACCAGAGACCCTTACCACTGGCCCAGAAACAGCCTAGGTTGGTGGAGCTCGGAGCAGGGCTGAGCACAATGCCTGGAATCAGCAGAAAGAGATTGCTGAGGACTGAGTGACGTCTGTATAGACAAGAAGAAGAGCTAAAGAGAAAGTCGGACCGATAAGACATGGGATTTGCCTGTCAGCCATGCATTTAAACTGATACAAAGCTTCCCCCCCACCCGCACCGAATTTTGTAGGTTATTTGATGTAGTAGGAAGAATAACCAGTTAATCCAGTCCCTCAAGCTTCTCCAGGGTAAGGCTGGCTCCAAGAGATTAGGGACCGAAATGATTGCTGAATGACCTTCCCTGAGTACTTTACATCTGAGATCAATTAAAACACACACACACTCACACACACACACACACACACACACACACACACACACACGACTTTAAAAAGAGAACTCTTTAAAATCTCTTCTCTAATCCTTCATATTTTAAATATTTCTCACTCAGGTGGCCCTTTGCTGTAAATGGACTTTCCTCTTCTCCACGTCAGGTCAGGGCTGTTGTTCCTTTGTAATCTTGTTTAATCCCTTTTCCAGCTTGGCAGAGGTCTCCCCAAAGACCAGGTCCTTTCTAATTCCTGAATTCGAGCCCTTTGACGCCAGAGGTGGATTTGGGAGGAATGACAGGGACAGGAGCCTGATGACCCTTACCTCTAGGCTACGCTTCCTCTCCTCATACTTAGTTAGAAGTGTGATTTCTGTTTGGCCACATAGAGGTTAAGTGAGTTGCCATTACTCAAGCACAGCTGGAGAGAGCTAGAAGTACCTCAAAATGGCTTAAAACAGGGGGGCACCCATGAGGAAGAGCCTACTGAGGCTTCCCCCTCGCCTCCACGCCCCCTCACCCCCATGCAGTCTATGCCTCAGCTCTCATAGGAAAGGGAGCCTCTGAACTCAGCTCAGTCCCCGAGGATTGGAACCATTAGCAATCCTAACGAGCTCCAAGATCTAACATCTCTTTCCTTCCTAAGTCCCTTTCACAGCTCCCACCTCTCCCAGCTAACACACATGTGATGCAAAATCAGGATGCTGGATATCAGATCCATCCCAAGGGCTCTGCACAGCTTCGCTTTGCAGAGGTTCAGGTGGAAATCTATCCCCCTCGGAGACTTCTTTGGTTTAACAGTGGGAGCGAGGAGGCCTGGCCTAGTCCCCTCTTTCCCTTCCCTTCTCTTCCCTTTGCTCACACACAAGTCCCTCGTGGCTTCGCATAGGAGCTGTGACAACAGGACAGAACATCGTTGCCCTCCATAATTAGCCAGGCAAAGGAGAGAGCTATACTATCAGAGTGATGACAGCGTGCTCAGCTCATAAATTATTCACGCAGCTGAAGCCGCAATGCCTGTCACATTCAAAATAGGTCATTCATGCTTGAGCTGTTAGAGCTGAAAATTTCACAGCAACGGTAATAAAGCCAAGGATATTGGTTTAAGCAAATCTCCAAGCTTCTGCCAGCAATCTCCTACTGAACCCAGCTATTTTCATTAGGCAGTAAGGAGAGGCCAAAACAGCTGGCTTCTGGCTGGGCTGAAGCTGGGGATGGCTGGAAGGCTCTATTTCAGCCTCTTCTTTTGTGGACTCTGTTCCAAAGTGCCTCAAGAGGCTACTTGAGAAAGATAAATGTGAACACCTGCTCCAGTCTGCTCTCTGCACACACAGATGATGCTAAACCAGAATAAGGTTCAGCCCTTGGCGGGTTCTAAATAGTCAACCTTTCAGCCTTGGATGCCGAATTTACAGAGGAATTCAACTCCCACAGCTGAAGGCCTGGTGTCCTGGAGGTTCCGAGCTGATTCTCAGACATATGGGCCTCTTCCGGAACCAGAATGCACTGGCCTTTTGTTTGACAATAGATACATTATTCAACTCAAATGCTTGGTAATGGAAAAGTACTGGACTATCTATTTCAGAATTTGGGAGAGTTCCTGGTATGGTAATAGATTATTTTAATTTTTTTTCTAGGCTACAAAGAGGAAGGGGGCTATGGCTCAGTGATAAAGTACTTGCTTAGAGTTCTCTTTAAGGTCCTTAGTTTGATCTCCAGCACTGAAAAAGTAATGTGCTCCAACACAAAGCCATGCTGCAAAGGACCATCTTACAGAAAGATGACAATAAAGAGAAACAATGGAAAACAGCATGTGGGGGTTGAGTTGAAATAAGAGGGAGTAAGCTGGTTGCTACCTCTTGACTGTTTAATGGATGTGTGACTTAGGGAAGAGCAAAAGGTTAGTTTAAGAAGAGGGAGACACCCTTGCTTCCTTCTTTGAGGTGGAATAAATCAATAACTCCTGTAGGTCACCTCCAGCAGAGAACCTGTGAGGTACATACAACCTTGGACCCAAATGGCGGAAGGGCAAGCACTACAACTGGGTATGTAGAGCGTCAAAGCCTGAGAGTGCGTTCAGAGGCAGTTTGCGTACACACATCTACAATTAGCAGGTGTATGACACACAGCTCCCAGTGATACAAAGCTCTCACATCTGCAGGTGAGAACTCCTATACCTGCACAAGGTATTCTAGCCCTTTCTCCCTCGCCTTTCCATGGCCCTCCCTGGAGCGTTTCCAACAGTTAGTATTGCATTGCTGAACTCCGGTCTTCTGGAACAGGCTACAGAGATTTCTATAGCTTCGATTCCCACAAACTAGAGCTACATCTATGGATAATCTTTATGTATACTTAGGCTGCTCTACAGTCAACGTATCAACAGACATTTCTTGAGTCTCCACCATTTTGAGTACATAGAGGACTTCCCAAAGCCATCCCCATTTCTATGAGCTTGACTGCCCACACCTGACTCCAGTCTCTTCAGCCCACACTGGCTTTCCCAGCCCTCACCAGTTCTCTTAACAGCCACCGTCATCTCAAGAAACAAACAGCAGTGTTACCCTTCAAGATATTCAAGCCCAACTTGGTTTCATTCTTGCCTACTTGTCCCACTACACATACATATTCCTGGCTCAGACACAATAGGGTCTCGTAGAGTTTCTACCAGCTGTCATCTGGATTCCTCTAACAGTGTTCCAACTGGTTGCTTGCCTTTGGATTCTGCTTTTTTTTTTTTTTTTTTTTTTTTTTTTTTTTTTTTTTGGTCAGAGCCTATGTGTTCCAGGTTCCAGGCTGATCCAGATCTCATTATGTAGCCAAGGATGACCTTGAACTTCTGATTCGCTGGTTTCCATCACCTGATCGCTAGAATTACAGACTTGTATTACCATGCTTAGTTTACCAAACTCAGGGCTTCCTGCATGCTAAGCAGGCACTCCACCACCTGAGGTACATCCTGAGCCCTTCTTTACTGTCAAGGGAACAGCCAGCATGCGCCTTTGAGAAGGTAGGTATGATTACATCATTCAGCTGAGCCCTGGCCAATAAGCCCTGTCTTGTACAAAGTGAAAACTCGAGTCTTCACACACTCTTTAGGGCTCTGCAAGTGGCGGAGCTCCTCAAGCACCAAGTTCTTGGATCTCACCCCCCACTCTCTGCTGTTCCCACTGTGCTGCAGACACAGTGGCCTCTTTGCTATTCCTGGAACACTTCCCCTTTAGGCATCCACGGGGCCAGACTTCGACTTCCTTTAAGGTTCTGGCATTTGTCAGGCAATCCCTCCTGGGCGGCCATGCCTGATCCTTCCCATCCTGCACCTCATTTGTCAACAACACGTCTCTCCCCCAACATGGGACATTTCTGCATCTTTTCCTGTCTGTGTCTCCCCTTTCTAACACTGTGTGACTTCACCAGACCTGGGACTTTAGGGACTTTGAAGTCATTGCTGGATCCCAGGAGCCAGAATAGAACGGAGGCCAGCATATGGCAGGCTTCCAGTGACAGTCTTTCAGTGGTGGAAAAATAGTTCCGAAGTTCTTCAGGAGACCACATCTGCTGTGGGTGTCATCCGTCTCAGGAGCCTCCTTGAGGGCTAATCACAAAACATTTATGCAGAGATCCTTAGACCTGTTCCCAATTAGGCAGGAATTCATAGAAAGAATTCCCATTATCTAAAGCTTTCACATGCAAAAGTGCTGGCAAGAGCAAAGTTATTCTAAAGAGAAACACTTGGGTCTCACCCTTCAGCTTTGGGCTGTTGAGAGATGGGTCCCAGGAATCCCATGCTGACGGAAGGGAAAGGCTCAAGGCTTGACCTCAGCTACAGGAGGAACTTGCCTCTCAGGAAGAGATTCTACACAGTTCTGACAATCCACTAAACTACTTTGCAAAACAGACAGAATTAGAGACAAGATGGGTCAGTGATGGGATGGACCAGCCCTTGACCAGGACTGATAAACAGTTTATACTCCTATTTAACCAGAAACCCCATGACTATGCCCCTGAAGACAGACGTGAGGGCTGGTAGATCTCTTTGTTCCTGCTCCCAATGTGGCTATATTGAATAAATATCGATTCTCTGCTTTTTGTTCATACTTGTCTCTGTAAGCCTGATGATTGATGGCCATGGCTAGCTTGGTGGGGTAGGCTGCCACACCCAAGACTTTGATCCTAAAACTTCAGAAACACCAGAAAGAATGATATTGTTCTAAAATTGTGTCAGATAGCGTCCACCTTGATTTGGACTAGCTCCCTAGAATCAAATTTGTCTTTTGTGGAAATTTGGTTCTTTTATGTTAGAGTTATGAGGTTCAAAAGAAAGGCTGCCCAGAATTTTGAACTAACTTTTCAAATACTGATATGTATATACATCTCTCTCTCTCTCTCTCTCTCTCTCTCTCTATATATATATATATATATATATATATATATAGTTACACACACAAATAGTTGTGGTAAAACTTGCATAACATACTATTTAGCATCTCAGTCCAGAAGTGAAGAATACTTGATGGTCTTTCAGAAGGCCAGAGTTGGGGTTCCAGCTGATATGCTGGGCAGCTTGCAACTGCCCGTAACCCCAGCTCCAGGGGACCTGACACCCCCCGCTAGCCTCCTGAGGCAAGCCCACACTTAATGAGCCATTTTCAATGCAGAGTTCAGTATGTTTGTTTCCAGTGTCTAGCATCCAATCTCCAGAGCTTTGCAAAACCCAAACTGTAAGCCTTTTAAGCAATATTATTTACTTTTTATCTTTTTCTATCTTTTAATATATATCTTTCAACCATTCACTTTTTATCCAAGCCCTGGGAAGACTTATTGTTTCAATGAACTTGAAGACTGTAAATTCATCATATAAGTGGAATCATGCAGCATTTACATTTGTTGAGATTGATTTACTATCCATAATATAATGTCCTTAAGATTTATGTACACTGAGGCTTCATTGTTTTTGAAAAACAGTTAATATTCCATTGTCTGCACACACTATACCTTGTATCTCCATTTTCCCTCAGTGGATACTTGAGTTGCTTTGTACCTTTTGGGCATCTATGAATAATCATGTTGCACAAACATCTTAGACCCCACTTTCAGTTCCTGTATATGCAGAAGTGGGGGACCCAGATAGTATGGTCACTCCATTCCGAATGCTTTGAAGAGCTGTTACCCTGCTGCCCACAGCTGTGGGACCACTTGGATCACTTGGACTCCCACCAACAGTGCACAAGAGAGTTTCCTGTCTTTTTAGGGGCAGCGTTTTCTTCCCCTGCAGCCTGAGAGAACTTCCCAAAGATGCTTAATAGAACTAGACATTCCTGGTACTTCCAGTACTTAGCAACAGGGGGGTCTGTAACACACACACACACACACACACACTCTCTCTCTCTCTCTGTCTGTCTCTCTCTCTCTCTGTGTGTGTGTGTGCTTACGTTAGCTTTCTTTTGTCATGTCTATTTTGCAAAGGCTTCTTCATTCTCAAATTAACATGCACGTGAGCAGACATGCACGGATCTGCCTCACAGAATGGGGGTAGTGAAAGAGTTCTGAGCTGGTACTGTGTAGGGATGACAAAGACAGGGCTAACTCCATGTAATCCTTTAACAGAAAGATATCGTGGAAGATGTTGCATAAGATCTAGCACACTGCTCCTTGGTAAACTGGGGCATCTCATCATCAACTCCAAGCACAGAGGAAGAGAGCTTGGAGTTGTTCCTGCACAGCAGTCATTCATCACAAGGAAGTCCCAGGGACCTGTGAGCCCAGAGTCAAGGGGAGAGAGAAATCTAAGAGGAGCAACCAAGAAAAATCCTGAGCCCCTCCCTCAAACGGGACATTTCCTTCCAGCTTATCTCCTTCCGGCTACTTTATCACTGGAGTGGGAGAAGAGAGCGTTGGTCCTCCTGGGTTTTTTCTTTCACGATATTGACTTCTCTCTCCTCCCCTGTCCAAAACAGGACAGTCTGTTTTGAAATACCAACTTTTTAAAATCACCTTTCCAAGTGGTATTAAAAGGCAACACAATTTGATGACACATATTCCCTCTAAGAGGAAATAAAATTAAGCTCAGGGGATCAATCCTCCTCACATGGGAACTTCATAGAGAGAAGGCACAGATGTAAGACAGTGCTACAGAAAAAAAGGTACCTGAGAAACTCAGTGACCCTAAGAGAGGCAGCGTGACTTGAAAGGAGCTGGACGGTCAGCTCAGCTGTTTAGAGAACTTGCTGCTCTTGCAGAAGACCAGGGTTCAGTTCTCACCATCCATTTTGGGCAGCTCACAATCACCTTTAACTCCAGTTCCAGGAAATCCAACACCTTCTGGCTTCTGAGGGTACCTGCACACACTGTGTACATATAGACTTCCAGACCAGTACACATAAATAAAAATAAGTATAGAAATGACTTTGAAATTAATGGCCTAACTAGACCAGAGACCAGCAGGCTTTTTCTCTACAGAAGAAGTTAGTAAATATTTTAGGCATTGTGGGGGAAGAGGTTAAAAATGAAAAAATGATCCAGAAACCACAATGATAGAAAAAACAGCAGATCACATGGTTCTTACTGACAAATTGAAAATACCATAGTAATCAAGAATTTCTAATAATAGCGTTCTTCTAAGACAAGAATATAATTCTTTGGGACAATGTTTTGCTTATTTGAGTTCAAGACTCTTGTCATCACATCAGCTATAGATGTTACTCTGTGAAAGCCTTCCCATTTTGCAGAAGTAGAAGCAGGCAATAGGCTACCTTCAGCCTGAAGGCTGAAGGCCCTGGCCAGACCAAGAGCACTGTAGAAAGCCACTGACTCACTGTGAGTAGTTCTGATGACTCATTGTTTTTTTTTATGTGCATGTGTGTCTGTCTGTGTGTGCATGTGTGTGTGTGTGTGTGTGTGTGTGTAAATGCACGTACAAGTACTTGTGTGTGTGTGTGTGTGTGTAAATGCACGTACAAGTACTTGTGTGTGTGTGCAGATGTGCAGAGACCAAGGTCAGTGTTGGATGTTTTCCTCTACCTTAATTTTAGATAGTCTATCTCTCCACCTGGTAATCATCAATTTGGCAAGGCTAGGTGGCCAATGAGCCTTGGATGCCTCTGTCTCTGTCCCTAGTGTTGGGATTCTAAGCATGTACTACTGCACCTGGGCTTTTTATACAGGTTCTGGGGATCAAAACTCAGGTCATGGCACTTGCATGGTGAGCACTAGAGTCATCTCCCCACCCCTCGTGGGCCCTTTTCTGTCCTGCACAATTCAATTCACACTGTCTTTCTACACAAAGAAGATCGATCTCTTAACCTGCCATCAGCTTTTTTTTTCTACTTTCTTTCCAGGTAGAGGGGGGAATTGTATTGATCCAGTTCTTATTTGTCTTGCTGCAGTGGGTGCCATTTTCAACCTCTCTAACCAGTCATATGTTCTGGTCAGAGCTGGCAGGTGACACTCTGAAAACCTCTGTTGGTTAGTTCCCATCTAGAGGATCAGTATGAGGTTCAAGTCACCTGCTCTTTTGTCTCTTGTAGTAGGAGTAGCACTAAGCAAGCAAATGTTTGTCATAAATACTGAACATATTTATACATAAATTCATAAAAACAAATTGTCAAGGTTTCCTCCAGGAAATTAAGGAGAAGCAAAAAACAAAATCCTGAGGGAACCTTATAGAGGCTTCACTGAAAATCTTAATTGTTCTAAAATCCTGGAAAGAAATGTTTTAAGTGTGTGCACCAACTTTGTATTAGAGGTGTTTTTCATAACTATGTAAAGTTTAGCCTTTCTCAAGTTACTTTTGTAAAAGCACTTAGTTAAGTGGTGATGGGAGAGGCAGTCACTGTGATGTAAACCAAGGAAATATTCACCAAGGAAATAGGTCCAAATACTGTTAAGAATACTGTTAAAGATGGGATTTCTCAATGCTGGCGTTTCTGAAGGAAACTGGGGCCTCTCCACTGGAGTGGAATGTTAGGTACACTGTGTGAAGGTATGTCCCTGTCCATCTTCCTAAGGCATTCTCTGATTGACTTTAATAAAAATCTGATGGGTAGGAAGTGGAAGCTGGGACTTCCTGGGAGGGAGAAAGGAACTCTGGGAAGAAGAAAGAGGATGGCCTTTCAAGAGGAGACACGAGAGGCGATGACGTGCCAATGGGCCTGGAAGGTATAGCTAGCGATGTGGCTGGATGGAAGTAGGTGGTTGGGTAAATTTAGATTAGCTAGTTGAGAGTCTGCCCAGCTAAGGCCTAAGCTTTGAAATATTAAAAGATCTCTGTGTGGTTATTTGGGGACTAGCTGGATAAGGAACAATCACTGTTATATTAATTTCTAGCACTAGTTAATATATTCAGGGTATTAATACTCTGTTTTCAGCGCTGTCACAGTATACATTGCTTTGGACAAGGAAAGCATTTTCAAGTGGAGACCAGATCAATGAAAGCAAGAAAAAATAGAGAAGCAATCATGAGCTTATTCTGTGCTGAGCACTGGGCTATTCTGAGCCGTACTTCAGCCACATGGTGAAAACCAGACGGCAGCAGGCTTCAGCTTTTGAGCCCGAGGGCGCGCTACAGTCCCAGGAAGCATCTGAAGGCAGCAGTCTCAATGGCTGTGCTCTCATCAGACCATGGCCCTCACTAAGCCCGCTCTCGATGGTTTGTGACAAAGGCCAAGAGTGGAAGAGGGAACTGAACAAACCCACTGTGCTGGGACAGCTGAGGAGACTAGAGGGAGAATGAGCTACTTCGAGATAGGAAGCCCTTGAGGATTTTGCATTATTTTATACATTCTTTCTTAAAAGAATTTATAAGCCATTTTTTTTGAGAGACAAACATCAGTATGACCATTACTGTTATCACTGTCACTATTATTTTTAGTACTATCACCATAATCATTACTTTTACCATGACCACCACTATGCCACCACTGCTGCTGCCACCACCACCACCACCGCCACCATTACCACCACCACCACCACCACCATCACGGCTAACTTCTGTCATCATCCCAACTACCTCTATCATTATGACTATCACCATATCACCATTACTACTACCACCATGATCGTTACCATTACCACACCATCAAGACCATGAGGACAACAACCATCATCATCCCCACCATAATCACCACCAATATCCTGTCTATCATTGTCATTATCATGACTACCATTATTAACAGGACCACTGTTGGCATCGAGACCTATGACAGCGCGACCTATACACCTGTTGCCAAGGCAACAGTCACCATGTTCCCAGAGTCCACTGGGCTCACCTTTACCTGTGACCATATCACCATCCATAGCAGCTCTCTCTCTCTCTCTCTCTCTCTCTCTCTCCCCCCCCTCTTTCTACCACCACTTTTGCCCTTTCCCTCCTCAATAAACCCCACGTGGAACTGTTTGGCCTGGTGTGGTCTCTCTGCTGCTGCCGCAGTCACCCTCGGGTCATAACAACCACCACCATCATGATTACCATAACAACAAACATTAAATATCATCACCACCACCATCACTAAAACCACTACCATCTTCATCTTCACTATCACCATAATCCCCACTAACATCATTGCCACCCCTATCAGCAGCACCAACATCATGACTCCATTACCATCATGATTACCATTGCTATCACCATGATCAGCACCACCATCATCATCACAACAGCCACCATCAGTTCCATCAGCACCGCCATCCCCACCAGGACTACCATTGTCCTCACCACCGTCCTCATCATCGCCATCATTAAAGTCATTATCATTACCTCTGACATCAGTATTTCTCATCATTCACACAGGGAACAGCTTACTGCTGCCTTACCTGAGTTCTAAGCCTGGGTGCTAAAAAGTCCACAATTTAAGACTAGCAGTGGCATCAGACACTCTGTGTGCAAGGTACTTACTGCAGCACTGTGTGTGCCAAAGTGCTTCCTCTTGAAGCCATTTGCTGATGAGCACGTGATGTCACACACTCTCAGAATAGCAGTGATTTTTTTAAAAGAAACATTTTTGTGCTTTATGATTTTATGATTTTAAACAATCTAGGCATAGATAACTCTAGAATCATACTACACAATAGAGATATGGACTTGAGTAAATACCTTTTATCAAAGAGGAAGGAAAGGCTAGACTCACAATTTATTTCAACATCTTAGTCATAATAACTACTTAACTATTAACTACTTTCTCTTTTCCTTTCCCTCCTTCCCTCTCTCCCTCCCTCCCTCTCTCTCCCTTCTTCTCTTTCCCTCCCTCCCTCTCTCCTTCCCTCTCTCTTTTCTCACTCCGTTGTCCTCTCTTGTCTATAATGGGTATGTACAGAAGTTTAGTTTTCAAGACAAGTTCTGTAAATAAGTGCTCAAATATATCTTCCAGTCTTCCTAAAATGTTCAGACTTTTCTGGCTGTTCACAAAATATTAAAATAAACATTTGGCATGCCCAGCTTGTACTATCAAACCCCTTTTAGCATCGGCAGATCTAAATAGGTCACTGTGAGGTCACTGAAGGCCATAAATCAGAGGGTAGACTGGTGGCTGGGCTGGCCTGCATAGCTTTAGTTCAGTGTGCTATTTTGGTTTGTGCCCCTGAAATGACACCATCTTGCTGGCACCAGCCAAAGAAAGCTTCCTAGACATCTATGGGAAGAGAATGTTCAGTAATCCAAGGCCGAGGTCACACAGGCATGAATAACTGTGGGGAGGTCTGTGTCTGCTCCGGACCCTGTGAGAGTGCAGGGAAATGATTTCCATCCAAACTGTTTATCCAGGAACCCAGGCTGGAAACGGATCCAAACAGTCTTGGCAAACAGTGAAAGCAGAGAGTATCCAATTCTTCTCACTCCGTCAAACTAAGACAGCCTCTTCCTGCCTGCTTTTCAATCCCATGTGGGTCCACTTGAGAACTCCAGATGTTTTTTTTGAGAAAGATTAAATACAGTTAATAATACAATTATCATATGTTTTTAGATGATATGGAATATAGAATTATTATAGAACACTGCCCCCTGCCCCAACACTTTCTACCAAGGCTTATATCCTATTTCCCTTACTTTTTCTGTGCAGTTTCAACCAGTCTGAGCTTCCTGGATTTAATTTTCCTTTCTTCCTCTCTCTTTCTCTTTCTCTCTCTCTCTCTCTCTCTCTCTCTCTCTCTCTCTCTCTGTCTCTCTCTCTTTCTCTCTCTCTCCTTCCCTCCTTCCCTTCATTCCTCTCTCTCTTTCTTCCTTCTCTATTTCTTACCTCTTCCTCCCTCCTTCATGTTTTAATGTTGCAAGGGACAAATGTAATTTACAAAACATCCTGGCTCATCATCATCATCTTCATCATGATTTTATATCTCAGCTGCAGTTTTCCCTCCCTCCTCTCCTCTCAGTCCCTGTCCCCACCTCTCCTTTGCACCTCCCCCACTCCTCCTCCATTTCTCTTGACCCTCTTGGACATCAACCAAACACGACATATCATGTAGCCGTAAGGCTAGGCACCTCCCCTCGTAGTAAGTCTGGACAAGACCATCCAGTATGAGGTAAAGGGTCCCAAAAGCCAGGAAAGGAGTCACAGACAGCCCCTACTCCCACTTCTAGGAGTCCCACAAGAAGATCAAGCTACACAACTGTAACATATGTGCAATGGGCCTAGGCTAGCCCCCTGCATGCTCCCTGGTTGGTGGTTCCTGCTCTGTGGGCCCCTAGGAGCCCAGGCTGGCCCATTCTGTGGGGTTTCTTGTGGTGCCCTTGAGTTCTCTGGCTCCTACAATCCTTTCCCCACATCTTCTGCAGGATTCTCTGAGC
Source organism: Apodemus sylvaticus (assembly GCF_947179515.1). NCBI lineage: Eukaryota > Metazoa > Chordata > Mammalia > Rodentia > Muridae > Apodemus > Apodemus sylvaticus. The sequence goes on from NC_067485.1 coordinate 42,297,895, forward strand.
TCTGCCTAATGTTTGGCTTTGGGCCTCTGCATCTGTTTCCCCCAGTTGCTGGATGAAGCCCCTCAGATGGCTACTGAGGTAGGCATCAACCCATGAGTATTGCAGAACATCACTAGGAATCATTTCATTAACTTTTTTTTTCTGGGCATCTTTGGTTCTATCCCAGGTCTCTGGCTATCCAGTCTGAGTCCTGACCCTCCAGTAGTGTCAGGGCTGGTGGGAAACCATGTAGTTTTAGAAACACTCTACATAGAGAGGCAAAACTTGACTTGCATTCTAATTACAAATTGTTGATACATTTTGAGAGCCTTTTGCTCTGAGGTAAAATTTCCTTTGGAAGGGAAAGCACACAGACCAACTTTCTTTCTTTTTTCCTTTTTAATGTTTAGTTTAACTCTATGTATGGGTATTTTGTCTACATACCACGCATGTGCCTGCCAGAAGAGGTTGTCAAACTCTGGAGTTACAGATGGTTGTGAGCCATCATATGGGTGCTGGGAATTGAACCTGGGTTCTTTGCAAGAATAGCAAGTGCTCCTAAGCCCTGAGCCATCTCTCCAGCCCCAAGACTGATGCCTTGGGGAAAGATGATATTTATTTTTAAAAATTGAATAAAGTTGTTCCAAACATCTGCCAGTTTCTTAAGTCTTAAGTGCTACTGGCATTTAATTCCTCTCTATATAAAAGCCTTCTCCCTCCTTAATTTATGTATTCACTTTACATTCTAACCAATGCCCCCATCCTTCCTCACTCAGCCCCTCCCCTCTCCTCTTCTGAGAAGGGGGAGGTACCCCTTGGGTATCACCCTACCCTGGCACGAGGTTACACCTAGAAGCCTTTGAGGAGACTGAAGAAGCCCCACCAGGATAGGAGAGATGTATACCCCTGCTAGTACCCCATGTGGTCTACCAGCTCTGGGAACAGAAAGAGCTGGCAAAACTTTTGCAGTTGGATATGGTCTTTAAGTGAGATCTTAACAGCTATGGGAATATAAGAGCCCAAGCGATACTTTGCACACACATTGTGAACTCGCGATGTTTTACTTGTGATGTTCTAATCATCACACTGGACTGCAGCCATTAAGCAGTTCTGAAAATGGAAGTGGAAGCTGAGGCTTCTAAAACAGGAGGCAACCAACGATTGCTAAGGTGCAGCTTTCATGCTAACAGGCTGACTGACCGCTACCTGAGAACTGAGTCTTCCTGCAGGAACCGTGTTCTGTCCTCTGAAAGATAACACATCCAGTGGTGTCCACTGCTGTCAAGACTGCTAGCAATGGCATGGATGAATGCCCTTTAATTTGGTAAGCATGAAACCATAAGAAGAAACAGCCAATAGTGCCAGCTGTTAGATTTTTCAATGCCTTGATAATCAAATCACCCACTTTTCTAAGAAAGTCCATGGCCTGATAGTAATTGTTTTCCAACGATACAAGGTGGTCGTGGATGTCTAGAAAGCATTCTTAAGGGTGCATGTGGGGGGGGGAGGGAGGGAAGAAAGAGAGGAAGGGAAGGGGAAGGAGGGAGGGAGAATTAGAGTTGTGGAAAAAATCTTGGGTGTTATATGTAGGTAAACATCTTCTCTCTCTCTCTCTCTCTCTCTCTCTCTCTCTCTCTCTCTCTCTCAAAATAACAGCAGAGCAGTACCCCATGCTTCTTAGCTCTGTGAACCTTAACATTTTCTCTAACCACAGAGAACAAACAGGATCTCACAGAGGCAGTGAGCAAACACCTTGTAAGCACTACTTGCTTTCCTTTTCCCTTTCCAGGTCTTTCTGCATCTGTACAAAACCTGTGAACCTGTATTTTTAGAGGGAAGATGTTTTCTTTAAAAAAAAAAAAAAAAACCAAACTGTGCCAGCTGGAAAGAAACAGGGTTGCCCTAACAACAAGCTTCCTGAGTGGCTCCCTTCTGTGCGTGGGAAGAGAACCACCGTGCAGGGACTGCGCTGCTTTCTCCCGCAGGTCAGAGAGCAGAGAGCCCTGGGAAACCTGGGTGGCCATGCACTCTCGGTGAAAATGCACTAGAGGTGAGGTCATTCCAAGGGGTGTAGAAATGATGTCTCAGCCAAAAGAGCCAAAGTGGGGACTGAGGGAGAGCTGGCGGGGGGCCGGGGGGAGGGGGTAACGAGCCAAGTGCAATATACACAAGTGTGCAAAAACAAAGCCCATCATTCCGTATGCTAGCTGAAATAGTTTAACAGAAAAATAGAAACAAAACGGAGAGGAACCTGCAACTATACGTGACAGGGGAAACAGAATCCCCATCCTATTACATGAGTGTATATTTGTTAATGCGGTCATAAGTACATTACTGTTCACGGAGTACTAGTCTAAGTACTTCCCCGTAATAGGATTTAATCTGCACACAGTCCTAGGAGGTTTGTGCTCCATTTGCCAAGTGAGAAAACTGGAGAACAAGGGGTTAGACAATCTGTTTGAGGTCACGAAGCAGATTAATGGGTAAAACCCAGGCGGAGCCTGCACTGCACTTCTTAAAGTGAGATACGACTTAAAAACCAGATCCCACACGAACTAGCAGCGAGCCCTGACTGTGAAAACCAATGAAAGCGCGCTGACCGGTGTTCTCGAAGGATTCGCTCTAAGTCTCTAAGGAGTAAGTTAAACAGTATGATCCACGGAAGAACAAGGCAAATAGTGGGGCCTTCCGTGAAGCTAATCAGTACAGCCAAACAGACGCTGCACTCTCATGTTGCCAATGAGAAAGCAGAAGTTTCATTGCAAATATTGCAAAACCTCTGCAAGACAGAATTACAAAAGTCGAAAGCTGGTCTGAAATGACACCGGTCACTGAGAATAAGATAATGGCGTTGAGGGGGATCAGCGTGGGGCTCACCTACTGATCTTCTAGAGGACCTGGATTTAATTCCCAGCACTGACTGGCATCTCACAACTGTCTGTTAAGTCCATGCCAGGGAATCAGACACTCTCTTCTGGTCTCCCCAGACATCAGGCATGTGGTACACAGACAGAGATGCAGGTAAACAACCCGTACACATAAAATACTAATTAATGAGTGCTCGGCAGAAAGATCTGCAGGTTCACGGAGCCCTGCAGTGTCAAGGGGTCTTACTAACCAGCCTTCCTTCCAGGATGGTCCCGTGCCTAATCCAGGTTGTGCACTAACCTGTAGATGGCGCTCTTCAGCACCAGACCCAGATAGAAAAAGAGAAAAATCCTTTCAGATAGGAAAATATCAACTGGACATTTTAGATTGTCACCCCTGGAAGGAAAAGCGGCTGAAAACGACGAGATTCTCCAATGTAGGTGAATTTCTAGTTGTAACTGTTAATCTGGTTTCTAAGTAAGTAATCACCAACTCCACGAGGGAAAGTCAAAGATCAGAGCCCAAGGCCTGACTTCAAGACACCTGCAGTTCTCAGCCTGTCAGTCCAGCAAAGCAGCAGACAGAAACCTTGGTCACCAGCAGCGAAGCTCTGCAGGAATCCCTCATCGATTGTGATAAAAGCCCAAACATGATTTTGTCTTGTTTTTGCTTTTTACTTATTTTTTCCTAACAAGGTCTCACTATGCAGCCCAAGCTGGCCTTGAACCCCTCACCTTTGCTTCCAAAGTGTTGAGATTAGAGGTGTGCCAACATGCCTGGCCTACATTATTATCGTACGACATCATTTACATTTTCTTTTGACACAGTGTCTCTCGTAGCTCAGGCTAGCCTCAGTGAACTCTGTAGCTGAGGATGCCCTTGACTCCTGATCCTCCAGCCTCTACCTGCCAGTGCTGGGATTACAAGTATGTGTCACCATGCCACAGTCAGAAATTCTGATTTTAAATATTTCTATGACTGAAACAAACTAAGTGTAAATAGCAAGTGTATCCTAGAAGGCTGGAGCACAGGGCTTCTCAGTACACACACTTTGTCCTTACCTGGTTGAACTTGTAATATTTAGGAGACAGGGTACACTCCTACATCCCAATTATCCTTTTATACTACTTGACCCATTTTTTTTTTTTTTTAAGAAAGCCAAGCAAGGTATTTTATGAAAAATCTGAGGTCCCTTAGTCCCAGTTCCCATCCATTTGGGCAATTCCAAATTCTAGAAAGGTTTTTGCCTATGGCCCAGTTTGTTGCAGCATTAGAGTAAGACATCTGGAGGTTACTACCTACATGTTTAAAACACTAAGCCTACGGTTAACTGAGGGTCTGTGAATGGAGATGGAAAGCTAAGCGACCCCAGAGGACTTCAGGTGTACCCAGGAGTCAACTGCACCCCCCCCCCCACACACACACAAGGAAAAGAAAACTGAAGAGCTGGCTAACAAATAAGTGTGACAGAGCAAAGGGGGGGCAGCCAAATAGAAGGAGGGAGGGAGGGAGAAGGGAGAAGGATCTAGGAACAGAAGGGGGTGAGTGGGGGGGGGTTGGCTGGTCACCAGGAGAAGCCTTCCAGCCCCATTCATTCAGTTCCTACCCCAGGTCCTGACATGCACAACGTACTGTGCCAGCCTTCCCTTTTGATGTCATCAAAGGCACACATATGAGGGACAAAGAATAAAATCTCAGTTCTCTTTTCTGGCCTAAAGCAGATTTTTACTTAGCTGTAATCCTTAAAAAAAAAAAAAAAAAAAAAACAAAAACAAAAACAAAAAACAAAATCTTTGGAACAATCTCTGAACTGCAATGTCCTTTCCTAGCTTTGTACGCCGTTATGACCACCTCACTCAGAATAGCTGTCTTCTCTGGCTCAAAATCCTTAAGTCCTTTGTACAAACCACTTGAAAGGTCCCCACGCTAGAGCAGACCAGGCTGGCTTCTGCCAGAGAGGTGTGGTTTACCTTCACCAAAAATGTCATCCTCTTCATCCACCAGAAGCTCCTCAGGGTCAAGGTACTGCATTGTGGGAAGGCAGGAAGCTGGAGGCACTCACAACCTGGGACAGACAGAGCCACCTTAGCTCTGAGCAGCCACACTGCCTGGGAGGATTTCCTTCCCCACAGAGGATTGCCCAAGCCCTGGGGAGGGCAGCTTCCGCATCTGCCCTGAGGAAAGCAGCTTCATTCATATGAAAAGCCTTCTGAAACTTTTTGCAGTGTGACCTCCAGGTGAGGTAATTCTTACCACTGAGAAGAAAAGACTCGTTCGGAAGGGGATGCAGTTGGATTTCAAGCATAGATATCACTCAGGCAGAGTTTGATAAGTTCTATTTCAAAACACCAACTTTCATATTTCTTTGAGAGGACGGTGGGCTCTTAGCTTTCCTGTTTATGACTCTCAACACAATGGGTAGTGTTGAAAGAGAGAGGCTCACATTTCTCATATCTTGCTTTTGCTTCAATGACAGTTTATCTGAAAGTAAAGCAAGCCTTTCGCTACACCAAAGCCTGCATTTGGAAGGCATGAGTTTCTTTGTTTCCCTTAGCAACAGTGGCGGTTTTTCTCTTTTGTAAAACCCATGCATTTAAAGGGAACTTTAGAGTAACACTTAAACCTGCTGTAGTATTCACCTAGGCTTTTTCTAGTTCTAACAAGCCCGCATCAGTGAGCAGATAATCAGTCTGTGTCAAGCAATGTCCTTTGCATAACATGTACTCATCCTGATACTTAGGACTTTCATCAATAAAGAAGAAAAATCAAAAACCAAAACAACGACGACGACAACAACAAAAAACACAGCGGTCCCTCCCAAAGGGAGAAGTTAAAGCCCAGCTTTCAGCTTTCACGTGACCACCTGCGGTTTGCATCACCACCCAGAACTACTCAACAGATTCCACCAGTGTGTGGTGTTACAACCGCATCTGGGGCTTTTCTAGAGTGAGAAGATGCAAATGAAGGTGTCAGTTGAGGGGCTATTGTCACATATGTGTGCCCAAAGTGTTTATTTTGAGAGTCTTGTTTACTGTGTGTTTTTGAAGACTCCCAGTGATACGTTTCCCCGCTGAGAGTCTGTTCCTTCATTCTGTAACTAACTGCCTTGGAGTTATGTCAGTTCCAAGGGGTAAGCCGAGCAGTTAATCCAGGGGTCAAGAATCGTTGAGGATGGACCAGCAGCACTGTGGAGGGACCCATCTGTGAACCAGTTCCTATGGGGAGGTCCCTCAAAAGCAGAGGACGTTCTGAGTCCTGCTGGGATCACTGGTCATCTCAAGCAGGGCTGAAACCGCCCTTCAGAGAGAGCCTGGAAATGCTGTGTGCTGGGATTGAGCAATGACTGGGGATCATTTATGGTACATGGTGTCTTGCCTCTTAGGGCAGGAAGTTTCCTGCAAATGGATAGGAACTGCCCATTAGGACAGGAGGAACTGACTTGTACCAAAAACCAATAGTGTTCACTTGAAAAACAGCACGAGGCAGACAGCTTGCCCTAGATCTCCATTGCTTCTGGCCATCCACCTCCTTACTCCAGTTCCTATGACAATGCTATTTCTGGTGAACTGCTATTTCTGGTGAGTGAAGTAGGTCCAGATGCAGGAGGCTGACTGTGGCCTAGAGTTCTATCTTGTGCAGTTGAGATAAAAGAGAGAACGGCAGCTGAGCCGTTGCCAGCCATTGTCCCATGCTCATGGCCTCATTGAGTGTGTCCCTAAGAAGAACTGTCTAAGAAAACAGTGCACAGAACGTTTTGCTTTTTGTTTTGTTGTGTTTGTTTCTGTTCTAATCATCTAACCTAAAAGCCCCAGGGGGCATCTTAGAGAACATCTCAAAGTCCCTGTGGGGATGGACAATGTACCTTTACTATGCCATGGTGGTTTTGGTAAGAAGGCTCCTGGAAGCTCATATAGTTGAATGCTCAGGGTGTAGCATTATTTGAAAGGATTAGAGGGTGGGCGTGGACTTTGAAGTTTCAAAAGCCTGGGCCGGGCCCAGCGTCTCTCTCTTCCTGCTGCCTGTAGATCTTGGTACAGAACTCTCAGCTACCTTTCCATCACCGTGTCTGCCTGCATGCCCCCATGCTTCCTGCATGATGATAATGGAGTAAGCCTCTGAAACTTTAAGCCAGCCTCAAGGAAATGCTTTCTTTTATAAGACTTGCCATGGGCATGGTGCCTCTTCACAGCAATACAACAGGGACCAAGACACATGTCCTACGTAAAATCTCAGTAACCCTCAGCGCTTGAGTCAGTCACTTTTCCTGCTGCCATAATAGATTGCTGTATCAGATGGAGGCAACGGCAGAAGCACTGTGAAGGAGGAAATTTCCGTTTTGGCTCTCACCATTCGAGAGGATGCAGTTCATCAGAGAGGAGGCTGGAAGCCATGATGGTGGGAACGGCTTATATTTGTGGCAGTAGAGTATGATGCTGCTGATGACATTGTCTCAGCTGTGAGGAAGCAGAGGGGACAGCTGGTGTATATCTCACAATGCTGTCTCACTGATCACTCCTTCCACGGAAGGCACACTTCGTAAAGGTCTCACAATCCTGCCAGAACAGTTCTACCAGCTGGGGGCCAAGTACTGGAACATGTGAGCCCATGGGAGATACTTTATATCCAAATCATCTTTCTTCCAGTCTCCTTTGCACCAATTGAGATGTCTTAAAAATAGCTAACAAGATCAGGATAGATGATACGAAGACTTTCTTGAATGCAAAGGTGCAGAAAACACAGCCTTTGTTTGGAGATTTTACAGTCACTTGACAGAGAAGCTGTGCATGCTTGATGGTTAGGTAAGGAGGAAAGTTAATGGAATACAGATAATGTATTTATATGTATGAATTTCATGAATATTATGCAAACTAAAAGAAATCTCACACAACACAAATAGTATGATTGAATTTATATAAATATCTCCAAGTGGGCAAAATGGAAAAAGAACATGTGTAAATAATAGCTAACATATATACAATGTTGGAAATACATCTAAACTCATTGGTTTACTGAACTTTTACACCAAGCCTATATACAGGTATAATTATCTGCAATTTAGTTTAAGGTCCAAAGAGTAAAGTGGCTTGCCCAAATCTTGAGTCTGGTAAGTGGTGGAAAGGCTGACATCTGACCTAGGCTTCAGAGTCTGCATCCTTAAATACTACACCATGCTGTCCAGAATATCTGTAAGGAATAAGGGTAATGGGCTTCATTTTCAGCTCCCCAACTGCAAACATTTCAAGTCTTTGCTTACATGGCTTCCTCTATCCAGAAGGCCCCTCTTCTCTTGTTTGGTCTCCCAACTGGGAAAATGTCTCCTCATCTTTGGAGCTTAGTTCAAGAGCTGTCTCTCTCATGAACTCTGAATGTGACCAAATCCCAGCTAAAAGGCAATGTCGGAGAGGGGAGGCATATTTGGGATCATGGCTTGTGAGTTATAGTGCACCAGGGAGGGTATGGTGATCGCCCGCTCCATGGCAGCGGGAGTCTGCGGCAGCCGCTTGCTCACATCTCAGTAGACAGGAAGCAGAGAGGATGGGACAGGAAGCAGAGAGGATGGGACAGGAAGCAGAGAGGATGGGACAGGAAGCAGAGAGGATGGGACAGGAAGCAGAGAGGACGGGACAGGAAGCAGAGAGGACGGGACAGGGAGATAGGAAGGAGAGGGATAGAGGAGTGCATTTGTTCCTGTTGAACACTTGACAGAAGTAACTTTAAGGGAGGAAGGATCATTAGGCACGCAAGGCATCATTTCCAGGAAGTCAAGGCTGGACTTCAGTCATCGGGAAGAGAAGAGAGAGAACGAGGCCTTGCTTTTGCTCAGGCTCCTCTCTACCTGTACACAGTCCAAGACCCAAACCCAAGGAATAGCACCACCTACATCGGTGGGCCTTCCCACCTAACAACACAATCAGGAAGAACCATCACATGCATGCTGATCTAGACAGGCCTGCATTGGGGCTCTCATTCCAGGTGATTCTAGACTGTGGCAGGTTAAGGACCAGAACTGATATTAGTTATTTATGTTTTCCATTTTGTCCTGTGTGTGTGTGTGTGTGTGTGTGTGTGTGTGTACACATGTTTGGAGACGTAAATTTGATGTTAGAAATCTTTCACTTTTCCTTTTAAGTCTCTCTAGCCACCTTTCTCTGGGGATCCCACGGGTTTGCCTTTCCAGGTCGGAAACCCAGTTGTGTGGTTTTAGGGATGTATACATGGGCCCCATGATTGCGTGGTAAGCATTTTAGCAGCTGAGAGCCATATCCCCAGCCCACAGTGCTAATCACACTTATTTTACAATATACTTTTGGCCATACTTGACATATAGCAATTATGTATTCTATGGAGTACATAGTGACATTTAAATACATGTATCCAACGCACAGTGATCAGATTGAAGTAATTGCCCTTTACCGTCCCAGACATTCGTCATTACTTTGTGCAGAGGGAGCTGTGACTAAGAAGGAAGGGATAAATCTGAAATGAAAGCAGAAGCCCAAGCTTCTCAGTGAGGCAAACAGCAGTCAAAGCCGTTTAAGAGGAGGATAACATAATTCGCTTCCAATCAATGTGAGGACGCACCTCAGTCACTTGGATCAAAGGCTGATTGGTCACACATGGGTTAAGTCTAAATGTAGGCCCTCACAAGGCCATAAGCACAGGGGTGGGCAACACTTGGGGGTCTCTAAACCCTTTGTGTTATATATGTCTGATGGCAAATGTGCAAGGCCTGCCTCTTGCCCTGAGAAACTGTTTCCTTCTTGCACTCATTCATTCATTCATTTGGAAAATAATAATCATATATCTACCAGAGCTTAGGTGCAGTGGGAAGCTCTGAGGTAATAATATCTGTGCTCGGTGTATCTATGCATAACCCAGGAATATTAACAAAAGATTATCATTTTTTGGTATGAAGAATTAGGTTGCAATAACCTCAGTCTGTAATTTATTTATATTTTGTGCATGTGTGTGTATATGTATGCACATGGGTTTTACCTGCATTATGTATAAATAGCATGTGCATGCCTGCTACCTATGGAGATCAGAAGAGGGCATCAGATTCCCTGGAACTGAAGTTTGGAAGGCTGTAAGGCCCCGTGTGGCTGTGGGGAATCAAACCCAGATCCTCTAGGAGAGCAGCCAGTGTTCTTGACCGCTGAACCATCTCTTCAGCAACAATTTTTTTGTTTGTTTGTTTCAGATTCACCAACTTAAAAGCTGAACTAAGTAGATGCAAACTAAGTAGAAAGAAGAACAAGGGAGGAGAGAGGAATTGAAACTGTGGAGTAGCTGGAATCACGGGGAATGAGGAAAAGATTGCAAACCCAGAAATAGCCTTTCCTTTGGGCGACTTCACCAGTAAAGATGCACATAAGATGTGTCTAATTGCAAAGTGCTGTGACCGCAAGATCATGGCCATCAACAGTATGGCTGTCCCAGTGTTTCAAAGAGGAGATAAAGCCCTCCCCAGGCCTTCGGGCTTCTTGCTTCTTGTTCAAACTTCAGGGTATCTGGACTTTCAGTAGGATTAACTGATCAGAGTTTGGAACGTTGCAGTCCAGAGTCAAATTATCTTCAGTTCTCTTAATAGCCATTTATTGCCCTTTTCTCTTCCTGACCTAGAGACTTTGTGAGCACTAGGAGAAGCATTGGGATGTACACACAAAGCGCTAGTTTTCCTTAGGAATGCATTAACTGAGCAGATCATTGGCTTCTTCTGGTCCAAAAGCTAAGAGTCATCACGTAGTATCTGAGGCTGGAGCTGAGGCCTCTCCACTTGGCTGTAACCTGCCTCCAAGACGATCGAGCCCACCAAAGAATTGGAAGTGTCTTGAAGTATGTCTTTCTTCATTCTGTTACTATAAAAACTTCATGATATTGCTTTCACATTGTATATGCAATTTGGGGTAATCTAAATCTTTGTTGCTAGGCCATGATCAGCCATATTTTCTCCAAAATAAACTTCCTTCCTTCCTTTTTCCTTTTTGTTTTTTGTCAGTAATGGATTTTCTTCAGTAAGATTACAAGGCAACTGCTCATTGAATAAATCTATTTGTTCCGTAGAAAGGAGAACAACTCATAAAAGCCTCTCAGGGCCGGGTGGTGGTGGCGCATGCCTGTAATCCCAGCACTCTGGGAGACAGAGGCAGGCGGATTTCTGAGTTCGAGGCCAGCCTGGTCTACAGAGTGAGTTCCAGGACAGCCAGGGCTATACAGAGAAACCCTGTTTCGAAAAAATCAAATCCAACCCCCCCCCCCAAAAGCCCCTCAGGAAAGACTAACGTTGGATATGGTCAGTCGATGAGCTCAGAACTGTGGGCTCAGGGTTTGATTGCTTGGAGTGGCTAGTGTTCAACTAATGACTTTTTGTTTGCTTTTGGGGGGGGTATTTTATTTTGTTTGGAGACAGGGTTTCTCTGTGCAGTACTGGCTGTCTAGGAACTCACTCTGTAGATCAGGCTGGCCTCACAGAGATCTACCTGCCTCTGCCTCTTGAGTGTTGGGAGTACTAAATCTGAACATGGAGTCTGTAAAATGGAATAATTATCAGTGGCTAAGCTAAGGGAGACCGCAGCCCTCTCCCAAGCTATCCCACACAAAACAATTTCCAACAATACTACTGCATGCGCTATCTCAACCAGAATATAGATCCAAAGCTTCTTCGGCAAAGGCCGATACAACCATTACTGATAATACAGTTGACCTTTCAAGAAAAAGATAAAGGACAAGGACCGAAATGGCAGAGGAAGCCCTGCATATTGAACACAAGCACACTGGGCAGTGACTCAAGAAAAAGGAGGAGAAAACAGTGAAGTAAGGACATTGTAAACCCAGAAGATGGGTGGGTGTGCTGTTGTTTCTAACTCTTCTCCTCATCCTATCTAAAATACAACTCATTAAACATTTACCATGTTACAGAGACATGATAGCTAAATATGCAAATTCTATGACAAAAGGAACAGACGGAGAAGAGGGTTGTAAAGGCTCAGATTGTGAATTTCCACTCTTGACATTAAGGCAATAAACCAAACCACACTGTTTTTAGCTAAGATAGTATAATACTCAGGACAATCACTTAAAAAAAAAAGAAATTTTAGATTTAGTAAAAGAGAAGATGCTGGTATTTGAGAGATGGCTCAGGGTTTAAGAATGCTGCTGCTGTCTTTCCAGAGGGCCCGTGTTTGCTTCCCAGCACCCACATCACAGTTATTGTAGCTGTTTCAGGAAGCTCACAAGAAGTTTAACATAATGCTTGGTCAGTATTTCTGGGATGCTGTTATAAAAATTAATTTAAAACTGCGGGGCTAAAATCGACCAGAAATGCAGATTTCATAAGCAAAAGAAATCATAATGTACATTTTCAAGTTTTAAAGAGTGTGGGTTTATTTTTATACAAATTATATATATATATCATTTGTATGATTGTATATGATACATATATTTATATATAATGGTGTGTATATATTTATATATAATGGTGTGTATATATTTATATATAATGGTATGTATATATTTATATATAATGATATATATATATATATATATGATACTAATATATAATACTACCTTAGAAATTTTATCCTGTTACTATTAAAATTTATGATAAGAGGTGGTAGATATGAGGACCAGTGTGATGGCTTACTGGGTAAAAGCCTCAGTTTGATTTTCAGGCCCCCCACAGAGGAAGGGGAGGACTAACTTTCACAAGTTGTCCTCTGACCTTCAAACATGGTGCTCTACATACCGCCTATAACACACACACACACACACACACAATCACTCACACACACACAGAGTAAATAAATACATGTAATAAGAAGTTTTAGATATAAAAAACATTTTTCAAAATTTACTCGGTGTTTAAAAATGAGACAGTTACAGATCTAACTGTAGCCCTTATACTGGGCAGGAGGATGCCCTTGGGGACCACAGGCCAGAAAGTGACATCGGTATCCCTGAAGACATGAGGGTCAAGAGCTGGGGACTGTAGATTTGGGCTTAGTAATTTCATTTTTGCCCACAGACTGAGCAACCATAATTGAAAATCACAGATCTGAACTCGCCCAAATCCCAAACTTCCTCCTCTGAGAAGCAAGAACTTGAGAATTCAGAATTCAGGACTTGAACATACTAATGCTTTGAAAATTCTAATTTTTGTTTACATTTATGTATTTGCTTGTTCAGGGGCAGGTAAAGATGGTGGCAGTGGGGGGAACCAAAGGGTTTGCATGGCGGTCAAAGGGCAACTCCCAGGAGTTGGCTCCCTTCTTCTACCATGTGGGTCCCAGGAGGAAGCACAGGTCCTCAGGGTAGGTAACAAGCACTTTATCTCTTAAGCCATTTCACCAGAGTGAGGAAACATCTTCCTTGTGTGACCTTTCTTCAATATTTGTATCTTAGTGACCTCTAAGTCACTAAGTGACATGCTGCAGACAGAAAAATAACTTGAAGGAAAAGTTTTTCAGTGATTCCAAAGAAGGGACTTGGGAGATGATGGTCCAGCAGTCAAGTTCATCCTGCTCTCACATGCGGGAGGACCCAGGCTTGGTGCGGAGACCCACGAGACCCACGAGACCCACGAGACCCACGAGACCCACGCTGAGTGGCTCACCCGCTAATTCCAGCCCAGGAGAGCCAACACCCTCTCTTGGCTTCCCAAAGCACTGCCCCCCATAGCTCTCTCTCTCTCTCTCTCTCTCTCTCTCTCTCTCTCTCTCTCACACACACACACACACACACACACACACACACACAAATAAAAAATAAATGTAAAAACAAAACCAAAACAACACCCACAACCCCATACCCAGATTCCATGGAAAAAATATTCCTCTTTTTTTGCATCTGGTTATTTCAAAGGTTCTGCTGGAAGAGGTCTAGAAACACTCCCTTATTTGAAAGGTCCACCATTTCAGAATCCTCAGTTGTCCGTGCTTGTCATTGCTGTGGGTAGAGGAGGGTGCTCTAGACAAGGCCCACTACTCTTGCCACACTACACTCTTAGGCTCCCTGCTCACTGGATGAGCCCTAAACCTGTGACATCCAGCACATGTAGACAGCTGAGCAGGCTGGAGCACTGCAGACAGAGAAACCCCCATTCTCCCTGACCTTGCACACTAACATGCTCAAGGGGACAACGGTAAGGGCTGCGGGTGCCGCTGCGCTGGAGTGACAAGGATGAAGCCCTTTACAGATCCCCAGCCCACAGAGACCAGGCCTTGGGGTAGGTGTACCCCTGTAATCCCAGCATTCAGAAGTGTCAGGATATCTCAGCTATATAACAGTGTTCTAGGCCAACATGGGATACATGAGACTGGTTTGAAAAACAGAACAAAATAAAGTAGCAATGAAAGGCTAAACACTTAACCAAAGAGCCCCAGCATTATGGAGGCCTTGCTCTGAGGAAGAGGTCCCAGGTCCCTTGGCTCTGGCCTCTTAACATCCCCTGCCTTGCCTTAGGTTGGCAGCAAGTTTTCAGCTTCTGAGAACCAGAGCAACAAAAGCTGTTTCCTCCCTGAAAACAGAGTGAGCTCCAATCCACCAGGTGGATTGGACCCCTGGTGGGGTGGGGTGGTGGGTGGTGGGTGGTGGGTGGTGGGTGGTGGGTGGTGGGGGTGGGGGGTGGGGGTGGGGAGGTAGGGTGGTGGGGGTGAACAGTTGCTTTGCTTTCCCACTCTTCCTGGGCCAGTCAGCGGCCTCGAACTTTAACAAAGAAGCTACTTCAAATGAAAACGAACTAAGGAACTAACCAACAGAGGAAGAGGAAATAAAAGGAGAGAGGTAAGGAAGGGGAAGAGAGGAGGGAGAGGGCAGGGAGGGAAAAGGAAGAGAAGAGAGAGGAGAGGGATAGGGAAGAGAGGAGGGAGAGGGGAAGGAGAAGGAGGGAGAAGGAGGGGGAGGGGAAGGGGGAGGGGAGAAAGAAGCAGGAAGAGAGGAGGGAGAGGGCAGGGAGGGAAAAGGAAGAGAAGAGAGAGGAGAGGGATAGGGAAGAGAGGAGGGAGAGGGGAGGGAGAAGGAGGGGGAGGGGGAGGGGAAAGGGGAGGGGGAGGGGGAAAGAAGCAGGAACAGAGGAGTGAGAGGGCAGGGAGGGAAGAAGAGGAGAGGAGAGAGAGGGTTGGGAAGAGGAAGAGTGGAGGGAGGGGGAGGGGAGAGGGAGGAGGAGGGAGGGGGAGGGGAGGAAGGACCGGGTGGACACAGTGCCAGCGGGCAGATCCCTGCCAGGCCTTGGAGAAAGCCTTCAGGCTGGAGATTCCTCAGGCCGGGTAACTTCCTTCCCTGCTCCCCTTGTCCATCCTCAGGTTAGGCGCAGAAGGGAGTCTATTTTCACCTTACCATCTAGAAGAAAGTTCTCCTTTTAGAAATGAGCTCAGGTTGCTATGGAAAAACTTTGTATTGCGCTGAAGCCTTTGCGGCTGGCTCTTGCCCCGGCCCCGCCCTAGGCTCCTTTCAGGGGTGGTCTCTGATTTCTGACAGCTGACAGGAATCAACAAAGGTGGTGGTTTCATCTCTACAAACAAAACCTCTGTTTCCTAGAAGCAGGTCTGTGTGTCACTCTGGGGCGTGCCACCCAGCTTCCAGGAGGCCACAAACAGCTGAACACACCAAACCCGGGTTCATAAACAAGGGTGTAAACCTGATAACAGGCGGGGGTGGGGGCTGGGGCAGGAGGTAAAAACAAAACAAAACAAAACAAAAAACAAAACAAGAAGGAAAAGCTACTTGGTTTTAAAGTGGGAGAGGGCAGAAGGCCTTAGAAACCAAGACTGCAAAATCAACTCTACCACCGGCACAAGGTGGGAGGTGTTCAGTCATTGTTATTGTAGATTTATTTATTTATTTTTCTTATTTATATGACATGGTCTTATTCCTAGGATGGCCTGGAACTCACTAAATAGTCTAGGATGGAATCTCCTGCCTCAGTTTTCCAAGTACAGGGATCACCAATGTAAGCCGAACAAACCCACATGGATTTACTAGAGTTTAGAATTCTCCCCAAAATCCCGGAGGTACCTGGTGTTAGCATTTTGTTTAGGCTCCGCCCCACAGTTACCTGGCAACAGTCAGGCTTGCCTGACTCACAAAAAAGGGGCTGCTTGACCCCTCCTCTCTTGCTTTCTAGCTCTGTCTCCTTGCTCCAGCTCCTCCTCTCTCCCCATTCCCCTCCCTCTCTCCCCATTCCCCTCCCTCTCTCCCCATTCCCCTCCCCCCTCCCCCGCGTGCTCGTGGCCAGCCTCTACATTCTCAGCTCCCCTTCTCAGGCCCTGAATAAACTCTTTTCTATACTATACCATACCACCCTGTGGCCGGTCCCTCAGTGGGAAGCGGTGCCTCAGCATGGACCCGCAGAGGCACTCCCTTCTCCCACACCTGACTACACATCCACCGAACAGATTACTTCTCTCCTTATCTTGTTATAAAACACAACGCCTGAAGGTTTTAAACCTGGCTATTAGCCTCACTTTTGGCAGGGCAAGGGCTGGAGTGTGTGCTCTCTGAAGGTGCGAGACACTCCTCCGTGTGTCTGCTCCGGAGGGGCCTCCTCAGTGCTTTTCAGGAAACCTTAGAGTAAGGTTTGTTGGGATAGATTGGGCCAGCTTCCTGAGGGTTTGATTCTGCCAAGAAATAAACAGGGAAAGCAGGAGAAGGAGCTGGCGCACAAGAAGAGGAGGCGGTGTGCCTCCAGCGGGGACTTGTCAGACGCCAGCTGTGCACTTCCTAACATCCTAGAGACTTGTTGCAGGAGGGCTCGCGGGGGTGGGGGTGAGGTGGGGTGGGGTGGGGGGGTGGGGATGTCACTAAGCATCCGAGGTGAAGGAGAGGATCCCGGCAGAGACCACACACAACTTAGCCAGCCAGTGTTGCTAAGCTCGGGGGTGGGGGTGGGGGCGGGGAGCTCAGTAGGTGGCCCACAGCATGGGAGAGTGGCTGCATTTTCCAGGGTCACCCAGAGAGTCTTATAGAGCACTGCAAAAGAGGGGAAGGCTCAAACATGGTGGGTGAAGAGAAGGAGGCAGCGGCTGGGCCGATGTGCAGCCAGTCTTTGTACTCGAGGCTGCACCACCGAGATATGACCCCATGTCAATGCCAAACAGCCTGCTTCCGGCCACACTGTGTTGTTATTTATAAACTGGTACAACTTCCTTGATGTTAGAACCAGGGTGCTGAGTGCCAATTGTTCCTGGAATGGCACTGGAAGCTTGTCTCTCACTGGGTGGTGTCTAATAAAGACACTGTGCTAACGTAACTTCTGTAGACTGTGCAGATATAATCGGGAAACAGTCCTGGTCAGTTCTTGTTCCGACTGGATGACTATGAAGGGGTGCGTTGACAAGGCCTGCCTTAGAAGAGAAATCCTTTCTGCTTGGTTTCATTTTGGTCTTAAATACACAGTCCTACCTTGTATTTCTGGCTGGATTAGTGTTGTCTGTGAAGACCACGCTAGCCTTGAATTTACAGCAATCTTCCTACCTCAACCTCCTTAACTGCTGAGAGTGCAGGTGTGCACCACCACGCCAGCCCAAGTAATTTGTTTGGGTTTTTGTTTGTTTTTTGTTGTGCTCAGGATTGACCCAGGGCCTCATGCGCGCATACAAGGCAAACACCCTCCTGCTGGTGTCTGTCCCCAGATCCTGAAACCATGCCTCTCTTCTGCCCTTTTCTTGGGAAAATGTGGGTCTTGCATTTGATGGTGCACTCCTGGGTCAAGGGTACTTTGTGATGATAGTATTAAAGAGGATAAAGGAAAATGATTTCCTAAGGACTCAGGGATACATAGTCCTTGATTTTCTGGCTTCTTTTGAGGTAAGGAAGGAAACTCATTTTACTCAAGGAAACTGGGTGACAGGATACGTGTCATGTGGCAGTGTCATTGAAATGAGCCAGCATATTTCCCAGGGCTAGTGACTAAAACTGTAGAGGCCTCCTACAGACATGACTGGACCATTCCATCTACATGAAAGGAAAATAAATTCAGGTGCAAAAAGCCCAAAGGGTGGCGTTCTGTGTCAGAGCAGGCACAGCTCAGAGTGCAGGGTTTGCTGCTTGGTTCTGGGTTTTCAAATTTCCTGCTTTCTTTGCTGATCCTTGGAACTTAGTCTCACAGCCTAGCCATGACATGGGACCCAAAATTCTAGGTCTCATCTCTCGGTTCCTAAGGCAGTCTACCCACTCTAGTGTGAGGCCTGTAAGACAAAGACTATTTGAGATTCTCACTGGAGGCCCGAGGCCAGTCTGTCGTCACAGACATTTTGGACATTTTCCAGATGCATAAACCACAAGTTCCCAGATATTCTCTGAGGATCACCAGACACTTTAGGAAGGTCACATCAAGGAGGGATGACATCTAAGAGAGCAGTGGCCACCAAACCATAGATCCGGATGGTTGGGAACATTCTTTACATATAGTAAACTTGATCACACTGCCCAACCTTGTGTGGAAGGTCCATCATTATACAAGGCCTGACCCAGAGAGTTCCAATGGAAAGATAGACTTCTAATTAGTTATCCTCTGTGCCCACAGAAACTGGATCCTGGATCCTTTGAGAAACCAAAACCCATGAGTGCTCATGTGTCTTCTATATATTAATTGCATATAACCAGCACCAACTTCTCTACAGTGTAGCCATCCCTAAGTCACTTATAACACTGAATAGCAAAAATGCTACGTGAATGCCATGTTGCTTGGGGAATAGTAGCAAGAAAAGACTGCACATGTTCAATGCAGATGCAATTTGCATTTCCAGTATATTTCTTTCCCCAGTGTGTATATGTGTGTGTTATGTATGCACGTATGTTTGTGTGTGTGAGCATGTGAGGTACCATGTGAATGCATGTATGTGTGTGTGCATGTGGAGAGCAGAGGTTGGTGTAGGGAATCATCCTTGTTGGCCTTCTGTGGTACTCACTGGGAAAAGGTCTTTCCATCAAACCCAGACTCTCAAGGCAATCCAGAGCTTACGGATATATCTATTAGTGGTAGCCAGGTTGCTCTGGGGCCCTCCTGTCGCTAATTTCTGAGGCTGAAATCGCAGGCAGGTCACTGCACCCACATGGTGTTTACATGGGTTTCTGGGGATCTGAACTTCCATTCTCACACACAGAGTTTGCTGGCAAGTGTTTAACCACGGGGACAGTTCTCCAGTCTCACAAGTATTTTGTCTGTCTGTCTGTCTGTCTGTCTGTCTGTCTGTCTATCCACCCACCCATCCATGCATGCATACATCTGTCTATCTGTCTATCTATCTATCTATCTATCTATCTATCTATCTATCATCTAAGAATCAGAGTATGCATATAGGATACTGAGGACACAGGTTGTGCCACCCCAGGAGGTCCTGGTGCGAGAGGGCTGAACAGACATGTTTTCATACTAATCAATCATCCAGTACATGAGCTGACATGATTTTGTCTGCCAAACATGGGACTAGGAACCTTCAAAGTTTATTAACAAAGATATTTCTCCTGGGAAAGGATGTTATTGAAAGCAGCTTGCTAAGGAATTCTAATCATGTTTGTAGAGATGGTACACGCTTCTCTGCCATCTTCTTTCCAGTCTTTGCTGTTGGCTTGGGATTCTGCCTCATTTTTCATTTTCCTAGTTATTCTCCCATTTTGATGTAACAAAAAGAAACTAGACCAAGGGTGGTAGCACAAACCCACGATTCTACCGTCTGGGAGACTGCGGTAAGGGAATCTTGAGTTTGAGACTGTCCTGGGCTACACAGTGGGTCCCTGTTTCAGAATCTGTTTTAGCTGCTTATAGTAGCTCATGTCTATAATCCCAACACTCAGGGGTCTGAGGCAAGAGTATTGTCATGTGTTCAAGCAAGGACAGCCTGGGTTACATAGTGAGTTTTTAGGCTAGCCTGGGATACATAACAAACCCTCCTTTAAAAAAAGAAAAGAAAACAAGAACAAAAACTGTTTAATATACACATATGCCTATGTGTATACATATGTATATCAGTATATGTATATATATATTTTTTTCAATAATGGGGATAAAAACTTGAGCTTTATGCATGCTAGGTGAGTATTCTACCAATGAGCCATATTCCTAGCCCTGAAAGCTGTACACATTGTACTGGCTGGTTGTGTGTGCCAACTTGACACAGGCTAGAGTTATGACAGAGAAAGGAACTTCAGTTGGGGAAGTGCCTCCATGAGATCCAGCTGTGGGGCATTTTCTCAATTAGTGATCAAGGCGGGAGGGCCCCTTGTGGGTGGTGCCATCTCTGGGTTGGTATTCTTGGGTTCTATAAGAGAGCAGGCTAAACAAGCCAGAGGATGCAAGCCAGTAAGAAACATACCTCCATGGCCTCTACATCAGCTCCTGCTTCCTGACCTGCTTGAGTTCCAGTTCTGACCTCTTTTGGTGATAAGCAGCAACTTGGAACTGTAAGCTGAATAAACCCTTTCCTTCCCAACTTGCTTTTGGACATGATGTTTGTGTAGGAATAGAAACCCTGACTAAGACAGACATATACATTACAAACGCTCTGAAGAAATACTGTCCATAAGCACTCATACAAAATGTTGGTGGTAATTATTTTGGCTTTGGCTTTAGCAGTTTCTGAATATAATTTCCACTGGTCTTTTGTGCACAGTAGCCAGCTTGGAGGGCACGATCTAGTTCTCTTTTCTGCACAGCACTGGAAAGAGGGCACATGGGAACGGAACTTGTGGTGAAGGCCACCTTGCCACAAAGTGTCCCCACCCTGCCTACCTTCCTCTGGATCTAGTAGTAAATACACCGTGTATGGTAAATACAGATTCTTCAGTGGGCATTGCCACATTGCTATCTCTAATGGAATGAACGGGATTGTAAAATTTACACCTCTTTTGAAATGTGATGAAGCAACAGAGTTCAGAAATAGGAAGCACACATTCGCTCGACCACATTGGGCTCTTTTGCACAATGTGCAGGAGTCAACATGAGAAAGCCGCAGCAGAGGAAACAGCACAGTTGAGGCTGCAGGCCCTGTGGTCGGCAAGGTGTGGGGGAGGGTGGGGGTAGGGGGTAGAGGGTGTTGGGGGGAGGAGTGGTGCCCCGCCCTCCCAGCATCCTCCTGTTGTCACTCTCAGCTTTGTCAACCCCGCATTATTCTTTTCTCCCTGCCATCCTTTCAGCATTCACTGGGCACTCAGCCCTGGAATCTGGTGATAATTCAGACTCCGAGTGCATGCTGATGGAGACTAAAGATGAGTTCTGACCAGGGGCCTTGATCTGCAGTGTGTACTGCTGTTTATAGCATGCATACTCTCTCCATTAATTTTGAAGTACCCTGGCCTTGCTGAACACAAGTCTGAGGAGGGGTGTACGGTAGCTCATCACTTGTCGGTGATTTCTTCTGGCAATGAAGTGGACAGAGTAAGTTAGAGTAATAACATGCCCAGGGATCATGACATTGATGACAAGAACAAAGCCCGAGAATGTCTTTGGGATGCCTTTGAGTGGCCGTGGAGACATTACATTCTTCCTAATTGAGACGTATTTGACCAAATATAAAACAGTATTGAGTTGTGTTCATTCCTAGCGTGGTTGGTAGGATGGGTAAGATCATATCTACCAGACAGTGTTGGCTAAAATGTCACCAAAGGGCATCTCCATGTAAATTCTGGGAGGAGAGTTTACTTTTATATATTTGCCTGGGTTGATTGCATTCTTTTTTTTTTTTTAAATACTTTTTTTTTTTTTTGGCTTTTTGAGACAGGGTTTCTCTGAATAGCCATGGCCATCCTGGAACTCACTCTGTAGACCAGGCTGGCCTCGAACTCAGAAATCTGCCTGCCTCTGCCTCCCAGAGTGCTGGGATTACAGGCGTGCGCCACCACAGCCTGGCTGGTTGATTGCATTCTTAAAAACTCCATCTATTTTGTTGCCAAAAAGTTAATCAATAACCAATACCAGTTATCTGAGATAGTTATATTTTTGTCACTATACTTGAGATAATTAGCTTGTAAAGAAGAAGGGGCTGTTTTGGATTTTAGCTTTACAGACTCAGGTCCATGCTTAGTTGTGTTGCATCTGAGCCTGTGATGATTCAAAGCATGTGGTGGGAACCCATTCCCAGAACAAACCTGCTTATCCGATAGCTGTAAAGCAAAAGAGAGGAGGAAGAAAAGAGGTTAGGGTCCCACAGTCTCTTCAGCGACATACTCCCCACAATTGAAAAGCCTACACTGGGCTTGGGGTGTACCTCCACGGTGGAGGGCTTGTCTAGTGCATCAGTTACACTTCTTATTGCTGTGACCAAAGACCTGACACAAAGCAACTGAAGGGAGGATGGTTTTATTTTGGCTCACGGTTTGAAGAGATATAGTCTATCATTGAAGGAAAGGCATGGTTTCAGGAGGCGGATGGTCATATTGTACCTACAGTTAAGAAGCAGAGCAGACAGGAAGTGGGACATGCTCTCAAACCTTAAACCCTGACCCACTTTCATCAGCAAGCCTTTACCTCCAGAGCTTCTAAGACCTTCTAAAACATGTCCATCAGCCAAGGACCAAGTGTTGGACTCATGAACATATAGGGACATTTCACATTTAAATCAACAAATACTCTGGGTTCGAAACCTAGCAACTCACACACATCCTTCTATCTCCCATGGCTCCACCGTCTTTCAATAGTGTGATTGGTGATAGGATCAAGGATTTAATACATAACCCTTTGGAGATACCATGCTATGGTCAACTATAACACCTCTCTGTGCTAGTCTGTTCTTCCACCATATTGTTTCTTTTGCTCGTTGGTTTATTTGTTTGACTCGAGGTCTTATTACATGATCCAGACTGTCTTCGAATTCATAATTCTCCTGCAGCAGCCTCTCAAGTACTAGGATTTCAAGGATGACCATGTGTGGCTGGCATCTGGCAACTCTCTAAAAGTCAAGTAAGATGAGAACTGCTGCCAGTGCTCTGAGAGGAAGCCCTCCAGATGTGCCCTGTGGTGTTTCCTGTGCAGCCTCTCATCAGCCTTAGATGAAACTCCCTATTCCCAGCCCTGTGCTGCCCCATGCTGGGAGCACTCGGCTCTAGTTCACACTATGAGGTTAGTCAGGTTTCCAACATGGGAGGCCTTCATCTGTGCTCCCTTGAAAGAAAAAAACTCTCTAATTAGACCTTTTCATTTCTCACAACTGTTTCAAAGCCTAAACCATTCTCTCCCTCACCTTCTATTGCCAAGAAAAATATAGGACCTTAGTTGGTACTCACTTTATTCTTTTTACCTTTTAATCTGGAACAAGCCTTTCTTTCCCCCCCCCCCCACTTTGAGATGAAAAGCTCTTTTTGATCTTGTTAAAAACCATACTGTTTTCTCCTTTTTAAAAAAAATCCATATTTCCCCCTGTAATTGCTAAGAATCACATCTTTGTGAAGAATTTGGGAAACAGAAGATAACAAGAAATAAAGTCAAAATCACATGTAACACAAACCTAAGACAGGGGTGGCTACTGTGAATTTTTTCATAATTCCCTGGAGGCTATCTATACAGGAATAATAAGTATTTTCATAATCCAAATTATCCTGCTTAGAAAACTCTTAATAGTAGATCATGAATATTTTTGTATGACCAAAAATATTCTCCAGTGATGAGATTCTTAAGTATTTTAAACTTAAAAATAACTTGTTTTCCTTTTTTATTTTTAAAAACAGAGTATGCCTATTGCAATTACTAGAACCTACAGTTAAAACGGAAAACCCTAAAGCCACAATCATACCCTTACCTCTGAGATATAATCAGCTGTCATCTTTTTAATATAAACCTCTAAAAACATATGCATTTTAGGTATTCCATAAAATCTGTGATATACAAGCATTATACCATTTAGTCCTCATAACATGCCTCCTTTAAAATGTTTGTTTGTTTGTTTGTTTGTTTATTTGAGACAAGCTCTCTTTGTGTAGTTCAGGCTAGACTTATATTCACCTCCTGCCTCAGCCTCCAGAGTACAGGTATTATAGGCTAGGCCGTCATCCCCAGAGTAAGAATCTGCATTTACCAGTGTGGAAATAAGGTCCAGAGAAGCCAGGTGCCCTGCCTTGAGCTGGGTGCTCAGCCTGGGACTTCAAGGGGCAGCACCATCCTGAGGATGCTTCCTGACTCACTGTCAGCTTCCAGTTCCAGGAGAGCATCTTCCCACATCGATGAATGAGCATAGATAGCGCTCAGAGCTGCCCAGGTCAGACAGGGAGCTTCTCTTCTTCTCTTCTCTTCTCTTCTCTTCTCTTCTCTTCTCTAAAGATGTATTTATTTATTTTTATGTATATGAGTATACTGTAGCTGTACAGATGGTTGTGAGACATCATGTGACTGCTGGGGTTGAACTCAGGACCTCTGCTTGCTCCTGTCCCCACTCACTTTGGCCCAAAGATTTATTTATTATTAAATGTAAGTACACTGTAGCTGTCTTTAGACACACCAGAAGAGGGCGTCAGATCTCATTATGGATGGTTGGGAGACACCATGTGGTTGCTGGGATTTGAACTCAGGACCTTCGGAAGGACAGACAGTGCTCTTAACCACTGAGCCATCTCACCAGCCCGGAGCTTTCTTGTGTTTTGACTTATTTTTTTTTTTTTTTCTTTTCTGTATCTAGCTGCTCATGGAACTGCTTTTGTTTTTGCTGTGAATGGAATCTCACTTCAGTTTTTTTTTCCCAAAAGTCTAATGGTAATGATCCAGATTTCATTTGTAAATAAGCTATTGCTTTGCTATGTATTTATTATTTATCATTTATTTAGGGACAATATTTCTCACTGTTTCCCAGGCTGGTCTGGAACTCACGAAGTAGCTCAGGCTAGCTTTCTTGTGGTTATCCTCCTGCTTCAGACTCTAGTGCTGGGATTACAGGTATGAGTAATCCCAGCATTACCAGCACTACAGGCCAACATACCAGATTTTTCTCTACTAATTTAAAAAGCCACCTCTATTTTATTTTCTTCTTGAAAAACATTTTGGAGACAGAGTCACTTGTAGTCCATATTGACCTTGAACTATGTAGGCAAGACTGGTCTTGAACCCATGATCCTCTCTAGCTTCTGCCTCTAAAGTGGTAGCACCACAGGCATTTTGCCTTTTGAAACTATTTTTGTGTATTACCCACTACCTATCCTGGATCTTGGAACCCTGAGATAGCTTTGAATTATCTGTACACTTGCCTGATTAATTAACTGACCAAAATCTTCCCTCAGTAACATTTACAGAGGATGTAGTTGTGACGAAAGTGGAAGTTGTCCCTTAGAATCTACAAAGGAACACAATGTTTTAAACAGGCACGGGTGTCATTCCTGTGATGCTCCGGCATTGTTCTTACTCAGATGCTGTCTCACCTGACCCTCACGGCAGCCCAGCGCTGCAGGTACTATTTTTTATCTGCTTCACTCACATGTGCCCTGAAGCATGGAGCACCACTCGGCTTTGGGGAGAGTCGGGGAAAGTTACAAGGCAATTCCAAGTTGATGCAACAGATGCTCTTTATCATAGGGGAAGCCCAGGGTTCTGCTCTTTGTAAGAGCATTTGTTGAGACCATGAGAACCAGGAAGGACTTATGGAGAAAGCGATTTCCCCATGATCCCTAAAAGATGGTGATTTGTCTTGCTCCGATGAATGTGGGGGTGAAGACAAAAATGGTGATTAGGCTGGCACAGACTTGAGAGAGGATGGTATGGAGGCAGATGAGGGTGGGTGATGAGATTTAAGCAGGAGAGCAGTAGTTCAAAGGTCCAGAGAAAAGAGAAGAGATGTATTTTTGTCTTAGGGTTTTACTACTGTGAACAGACACCATGACCAAGGCAAGTCGTATAAAGGACAACATTTAATTGGGGCTGGCTGGCTTACAGGTTCAGAGGTTCAGTCCATTATCATCAAGGTAGGAGCATGGCAGCATCCAAGCAGGCATGGTGCAGGCAGAGCTGAGAATTCTACATCTTCATCTGAAGGCTGCTAGTGGAAGACTGACTTCTAGACAGCTATGAGTAGGGTCTTAAAGTCCATGCCCACAGTGACACACCTACTGCAACAAGGCCACATCTCCAAATAACGCCACTCCCTGAGCCAAGCATATACAAACCATCACAGTGTGGCAGTATACATCTGTGATTTTAGCACTTGAGATGTAGAGGCTGGAGGACCCAGAGTACAAGGCCAGCCTCAGCTGATGGAAAGTTAGAAGCCAGCATAGATTACATGAGACCCTGTCTCCAAAAATCAAACCAAACCAAACCAAGCCAAAACCAACACAGCAACAAGAAAAATTAAATACAAAGCAAAACGAACAAAAACAGAAACAAAGAGAATGTTGCATCCTAGACATCGAGAAATGAAGCCTTTGAGTTCAGGGTTGGGTGGGAAGGAGCAGGCCAGGGAAATGCTTGTTTTGGGATGGTCAACATCACACCCAGCCTGTGAGACATTTTAAGAAAATTTACCTGCAATCTTAATATAGAAAGAGACATGCAACCAGTTTAACCAGAAGAGACATATATTCCTCTAGCTGGTGTGTGAAAGATGAATGTCACTCCAGCAACAGTATAGACAAAGCAAATATTAGGGGCCTCCTGCCACAGGAAATAGTGATGTTGTCTTTCACTAGAGCAGTGGGCATGGAGTTGGGTGTGCTAAAGACCCTTGATCAGTAGTTGATAAGACTGACCTGGTCTTGGTTTGGTCAATATTTCTTGTATCAGCACCCAAGGCTTTGATGAGAACATCCATGGTCAGTAGCTTAGGCTTGGCACGTGTGCTGCGTAGTTTTAGATCAACTTGACACAAATTAGAATCATTTTGGAAGAGAGAACCTTGAGAAGATGCCCCCATTAGATTGGCATGTGGGCAAGCCTATGGTACATTTTCTTAATTGGTGGTTATTGTAGGAGGGCCCAGCTCACTGTGGGTGGTGCCACCCTGGACTGGTGGTCCTGGATGCTTAGACAAAGCAGACTGCGCAATCCCAAAGGAGAGAGCCAGTGAGCAGCAGTCTTCTCTAGTCTCTGCGTTCACTCCTGCCTCCAGGTTCGAATCCTGCTTGATTTCTTGCCCTGATGCCCTGACTTCCTTCGATGATGGACTGTGATATAGAAATATAAGAAACAAAACAGAACAAAACCAACCAACCATCCAACCAACCAAACAAACAAACAAAAACCAACCAACCAAACCAAAGCAATCAAAACAAAACCCAAACCAAACAAAATCCCCTTTCTCCTCAAGTTGCTTGTGTTTAGGGTGCTTTATCACAGCAATAAAAACAGAAATTAAAAAAAAATAAAATATAAACAACAACAACAACAACAACAACAACAAAAAAACAGAAATAAAGGCAGAACTGGTATCAGGTGTGGAGTATTGCTATGACAGACCTGACCCTGTGTTTGGGGAGGATTGTGGAAGGAAGGACTCTGGAACTTTGGGCTAGAAAGCCATTCAGAACCAGAGCTTAATGAGCCATTGAGGGAACTTAGATAGTGATGCTGAGAGCAGAGCTGATGATGGAGTTGGGCTTGTGCATTCTCAGAGGAATGCTTAGAAGTTCCTTAAAGACTCTATGGAGGCCATTTGAAATTTTGAGCTGAGGTTTCTCAGGGTTGAAGCATTGGATGTGGTTAACAAGAAAACAGAACCATTAAAGCGAGATCTTTCCTTTGTGAGGACAAATTAATACTGGTCAGTTGAGGCTGAAGAATCAGCTGCGATTAAGAAGAGACCAGCATTAGAGAGGCAAAATCATCTGGGAACTGTTTCCTCAGGCTCGGCACACAGAAGCTGCAGTCTAGCAGTGGCCAAGGCTGTCCTTGTGCTGTCAGCCAAACCTGGTGAAGTACAAAGGCTCCCAGATGGAACTGGTTTCAAAGGCCCAGCCTTGAAGGGGTCATGGAGAGAAGCTGAGGTCTGGCACCATGTGTCAGGGTCCGGATCCCTGCAGAGAGCTCAAGAGAGGCTATTGGTGAAAGTGCGGCCAAATTGCAGCAGAAAAACCCAGCATTTCAGAGATGCCAGAGTCAGGGAGTGGACTACCAAGGGTAGCAGCAGTTGTGGGTGGCGTTAGCCTAAGAAGAGGAGAGAAGGTTTTTGTGCTATGAATGGCAGAGCAGAGAGAAGTACAACTTTCTAAGCCCTTGGGAGTCCAGAAGATCCTAAATATACTCCAGACATTGTACACTGTGTTATTTACCCTGCTGGAGTTTAGTTTTGCTTTGTTCAGATTGTGATTGTATCCTAGCTCTTCATTCCTGAATAAAGTTTTTAATTTATTTTCAATTTTATAGGAACCCAGAGTTATGAGACTTTGGATATTTTAAAGGGATTTTGTATGTTTTAAAAAGGCTGAGCTTTTAAGGTGTTAGGATTTACAAAAAAAAGTCTGTGGGAATTTTAAAGTTTGAAATATGTTTTATAGTGTGATATTGATATTAATGAAAGGAAAGGTTATGATTTAATGGTGAAGTGTACGTGTGTCAAGTTGACTAGGGGTCAGTTTTATATCAACCTGATGAAAACTGGAGTCATTTTGGAAGAGGAAAACTTAATTAAGAAGATGCCACCACTAGATAGGCCTGTGATCAAGCCTGTGGTGCATATTCTTAGCTCACAATTGATTTGGGGAGCCCATCTACTGGGGGAGGTGTCACCCCTGGGCTGATGCTCCTGGATGCTATAAGAAAGCAGACTGAACAAGCCACAAAGAACAGGACAGTAAATAGGACACTCCTCCATGGCCTCTGCATCACTTCCTGCCTTGACTTGCTGCTATGACTCCCTTTGATGATGGACTGTGATGAAGAAGTGGGAGCAAAATAAACCCTTTCTTCTCCAAGTTGCTTATGGTTATAGTCTTGTATCATTGCAATGGAACTCCTAAGACAATATGTATAAAGGGTGCAGAGAAGAAAACATACCTCGCTTATGGTTTGACTATAGCATTCTTGAAGGCTCTGGTAGGCCTTGCCCTTCTCCCTTATTCCCTCTGCCTCGATTAAAATCGTTACATTACCCTCTTAAAACTGGTCACCGAGCTTCATTCCCTTATTTGGCCACTCCCTCCTGTAAAGGCTAACTACCAAGGTCCAGCCATTAAAGTATTGAAACCCAGCAATCAAAAACCCACTTTGGCTGCCCTAATTAATATTCCCAATCGAAATTCAAGACCTTATCCCAATATGGAGGCTTCCCCTTCTAGCTTTACAAATTGCCATTTGCCCAAGAGCCATGTCTACCTCCTCTCAATTCAGAGGACTGGACCACACCCTCTAAACACAAATCCCTTCCCCTTCTCCCTCTTCCTCTATCTACTGCCTTTGTTTCTTATTCTCTACCCTTTGTCTCTCTGGGGTAAATAAATCTCCTTTGTGCTGAGAACCTGGTCTTGAGGTGTCTTGAGCTGATACCAGTCCCTACAATTCCTCTAACAACACCGTCACCAGTTGCTGATCTGTCATTAAGGTGGGGCTACAAAGTTTATAAACACTTTGCAGTGTTATCTCTGAGAGTGAAATTACCACTTAATATATCACGTGAGCCAATGAGATGGTTCAGCATGTAAAGGTGCTTACAATCAGTCCTAATGAAGCTGATTTTAATTCCTGGCCCCTTATGATAGAGGGAGAGAACAGATTTCCCCAAACTTGACCTGTGACTTACACTCTCTCTCTCTCTCTCTCACACACACACACACATCACATATGCATGGTTTTGTATGACCATGACCCTTACATAATTTTAAGACTCTTTCAGTGTCCACAATTAATCTGTGCCTATTCAGTCACTGCCTAACCTTCTTACCCCGACTCACCTCAGTGTCAGGCTGATGTAAATCTACTTTGTCTTTTCATTTGGGGACTTTTCATGAATAACATCCTCTCCTGTATAGTATTTTGGGATTTGCTTCTTTCATTGGCATGATCCCAAGGCCCAGCATCTGACGGTGTACATCATGCCTTTTAATAGCTGAATGATCTCCACTGTATGACTGTACTGCATTTCCTTTATATGTTGGTCAGTTGCTGGACCTTTGGTTGTTTCTCCCTTTGTCTTCATAAGCAATGTTTCCGTGAACATTTGTGTAGACTTTCTCATGGGTTTATGGTTTGAAAAATGTGGCATCGCACGGCTTCGCATTCCTACCAGCAGCATTCACCAATGGTTTCTCCTTTCCACTCTGCCAGCTGTTGGAGCAGGTGTGACGGGCGTTCTCTCTGTACTCTTGAATTACATTTTCCTAATGTCCAATGATGTCAGATGCTGCCGTGTGTCTGTTGGATGTTTATGCATTTTGTTGCCTTTCTTCTTTGATTGTTGATTGTGGCAAAACACGTCTTTATAAGATTTGCCCAGTTTTCCATCTTTGCAGCAAAATGTAGTCTCTTGCGTGGGGCTTTCTTCGCTTTGCTACTATTTGGAAGGCTTAGCACTATTTGGATGGGCGAGCAATGCCTTCTACCTTCCTCTCAGATAATCCTGCAGTGTTCATTTTATGTTCATTAGATGATAGATACAGGCATGGTTTCCATTTTTAGCAGTCATGAGTAATGTCACTATGAACCCTTGCATACAAATTTCTGTGCCGACTTCTCAAAGGGACATGGTAACAGGAAGTGAGTGACGTTTTCATCTCCTTGGGGAATGGATCCAGAAGTGAAATAGCCAGGGAAGGCCCCTGTGACCCTGTGACCTTTGAGGAACTCCCAGCGGCTCAGTGCCCTAGCCTACACCCCCACCAGCAGTGTGCAGGTCCTTCCCTGCAGCTCCCTCGATCCGATCCTGACATCGGTTGTCTGTTGGACTCGGCCATCCTTGTGGGTGTGAAGTACATTTGTGGTTTTGATTTCCACTTTTCCTGATGACTAATGACTCAGAACATCTTTTCATGTGCTAATTGGCTATTTAACAATTTCCTCCTGGAGAAGGTTGTCAGTATAGATCAAATGAATAGCTACTGACTGAATAACTACTGACGTAGTTTGTCTTCTTTGTCCCCCTCCCCTGGCCCTCCTTCCCTCCCTCCCTCTCAATTTCCTCTCCACTACTCTTTTTTCATGTCATAAGAAAGTTTAAAGAGCTGTGCTTAGCTTTTGCTCCCTAACTGTGGAGTGAGCCCATTTGTAGTCTGAGTCCAGGCAGAGGATTTACCTGAACAGAGTTTTCCAGAAAGAAATTCCCCCAACTTCACCCATAAAATGCAGAACAGTTATTTTCTGAGCTTGAAAGAGCTCATAGAGATGACCAAGGCCTAACCTCCCAAGTAAGTCTTTCTGCAACAGTTAAATCAGGGCCAAGCCTGTAATTCCAGCTACTCAAAAGACTGAGGCAGGAGGATGGCATGCTACAGACCTGTCTGGGCTATATAGCAGATCGGACCTCCTTAACAATTTAGTGTGACTTTGTCTAAAAATTAAAGATAAAATAAAAATAAAAGGGTCAGCCAGGCAGTGATGGCACACACCTTGAATTTCAGCACATGGGGAGGCAGAGGAAGGCTGATAGATCTCTGTGAGTTGAAGGCCAGTGTGGTCTACAGAATGAGTTCTGGGGACAGACAGCCAGGGATACACAGAGAAACCCTGTCTTGAAAAACAAAGAAACAAGCAAGCAAACAAACACCACCACCAAAGAGGGTCAGAGATATAGCTCATGGGTTGAGCCCTTGCCTAGTATGTGTGAGGCTCTGGGCTGAAATCACAAATCTATAAACATTCAGTGTGGAGGAGTGGGGGGAGGTGGGGCCAGCCTTCTGGGGCAACAGGCTGTGTTTTCAGGGCTAACTGCTTTTTCCATGGAGAGTTCTTTGCTACACTGAGCTTAGACCTCTCTCTCTGAAGTTCCACATCTTAGCAGCACCCCACAAGGAGTTCTCACACACCTTTGAGACATTATAATACACGCGAGGCCTCCAGGTATATGTGAACACCGCTATCCTATTACCGACCTCTGAGATTATCACTCTTTAAAGGCAAATTTAACAGCGCATCTAACCGTTCCTCAGACAGGATAGTTCCTACCCAAGGTCACCAGTGCCAGCCTTCTCTGAGGGGTGCAATTCTCCTTCTTCTTCTCCTCTCCCTGAGAGGTGACTCTTGAGGCAGAAGCAGTGACGATGGACACATTGTGAGAGCTTCAGGCTGTACTGGCTCTGTGCAGGGCCGTCGCAGACAAACCATGTCTACCATCCCGCCCCAGGATCTCTGAATAAGCCCAGTCTCTGTCTCTTCATATCGCTACAGTCTTACACGTAGAACTTTGTTTCACCTTTCCAAATGTCATCTCGCTGAGTTTAGTTCCAGCAAGTAAGGTAATTATTGTTAATAATATTAATAGTGAAATGTCCAAAGCTGGGGTTCATTAGTATTCCACTTTGAACTTCACAAACACCCTGAGACAGAGAGACACTTTCCTTACTTTATAGCTGAAGAGTTGAGACCTGGCAAGGTTCATTAAGTTGCTCAGAGTTACGCCCATATTTGCTGACTTTAGAGGCATAGGCAACCTGCCAAGTGGCGTGCTCCTGTGATTCTGGAGCTGGGTGTGCACGGCTCCTGGGTCATCCAGTCTGCTGTTCTGGTGAGTGCGGGCTCTGTAGTTTCCTACGGTACGGAAGTTTCCCAGTTAGAGCATCCTGAGGCCTCCATTGCTGCTTCCCTGTCTCTGGGCACTTTGTTTTCTTTGTGTTCCATTCTGGGCTACTTTAGTACTGCATGGGAACAAAAACACCAAAGCCCCAAGTAACTTTGCAGAGACACCCGTCCTAAACTACACATCAATGTCAGAGCCTGTCTGCAGGCGAGCGCCTCGTAGACAGGCAGTCAGCTCCTCCCTTCCAGGGCAGTTAAGGCCAATATCCAGCAGGAATTCCTCTCTTGTCCATGGGGAGAGCTTAAAGGTGCTTGTCAACAGCTGGCTTTCATCCAGTGACTGTCAGTTTCATCTCCCCGATATAACCAAAGATGGCAGGTAGCTTTGACATTCATGAGCTCCGGCTGTACCTAAGGCCATGTCCACTTCGGTGAGCAGTCTGTGCGAAGCTGTTGCTAACTATGGGAACGCTGACCCCGCCAAAGGGCTTTTCCTCCTCTCCTATGGCCCTCTAAATGGTCCCTGTAGGAATCCATTGTAGCATTTTGCTTAATCACCACAATAATAATAACACTTCCAGAGCCAGCTTGACTGAGTGAGCTCTGGTGCTGTTGTAGGTGCCCATCAGGGAGTAGCTCATTGGGAAACCAATGCGGCCATCTCCCTATTTCCAGGTTAGAAAATGGGTTTAGAAATTGCTGGGATTCTTCCAAAGATCATCCCAGGCACCGGGTTGAGGAGTACAGAATCCTAACCGGCACTGGAATCAGCCTCTTCTCTCCTCTCCTCTCCTCTCCTCTCCTCTCCTCTCCTCTCCTCTCCTCTCCTCTCCTCTCCTCTCCTCTCCTCTCCTCTCCTCTCCTCCCCTCCCCTCCGCTCCCCTCCCCTCCCCTCCCCTCCCCTCTCCTCTCTTCCTCTCTCCTCCTCTCTCCCCTCCCAATCACTCTCCTTTCTTCTCTTCCTGTCTCTCTTCTCTCCTTCCCATCTCTGCTCTCTTTCCATTTCTCTTCTCTTCTCTCTTCTTTCCCTACTAATATTCCTCCAGTCTTGTTCCCTCTCTCTTCCTTCCTTTTTGCCCCCCCCCGCCATGTCAGTGAGAGTCCACCCTTCTCACTCCCTGTACACCCACGGCATTTATTGGTCTCTCTTCTAGCCTTGAGACACTTGAATGCTATTTGTGGAGGCCTGTAGTTCACGAGTTGACTGATCTGGGGTTTCCCCATTTCCCTCAGCTTTGAGTCAGGTGTTTTCTTGGGCTGTATCCTGCTCTGAGGGCCCAGGGCAGTGGGCAGTGTAGACATTTGTTTTCGAAAAGTGGACAAAGTTATGGGCCTTCCTAGGATTGCAGAACCCACCCTTGCTTTCTAGACCCTGTCCCTTCAACCTTGTACCGGTCTGCATGGGGAACAGTGTCTCCTCCACAGTGATCAGTCCTTTCTTGCCATCCTCAGACTTGCCCTCAGCATCACAATCTTCTTACCTCTCCAGTGAAGAATAATTGAACTGTGTTCTCCCTTCCAATCATCCAGTGCATGATGATTGCTTCATTTTTATTAAACACCTACCATGTGCAGCAGGGCTTTAATCACCAGGAGAGCAGTGCTGCCCTCCTCCGTCCTCACCCAGCCTCCTCTGTGACTATTTTGAGAATAAAGTTAGGTCACATTCTATCTTAGCAACAACTAATATATTCTTTAATGAGTTTTGTAGCTGCTGTCCATAAACATTTTTATATCAGTGAGAAAAGGGACCAATTAGAGGCTGTAAACAGATTTCTTGGCTGCAATTATCCCTTGAGTCTGTCAGCAGGCAGGAGTCTGTGGGACCACTAGTGATCCTGACACTTTGTGTCCAGCTTAGTTCATCAGCAAAATGAGAGTTTGAGGCAGACGGTCTCCAGGGTCCTGTTTCCACCCACCAGACAGCACATGGCTCCAGAGAGCTGGCTATGCTGCACTCTGTCAGGGTGAACAAACTTCTCAGAATCCTTGCTGTCCACATCCTCACAGCAAAGCCTCCTCTCAGTGTGTACTCCCATGGCTCTGGAAAACGGGCTTGCCCAAGTTTCTCAAATCAGAGGAGCGCTGACACCTG
The DNA here is from genome assembly GCF_947179515.1 of Apodemus sylvaticus. Classification (NCBI taxonomy): domain Eukaryota; kingdom Metazoa; phylum Chordata; class Mammalia; order Rodentia; family Muridae; genus Apodemus; species Apodemus sylvaticus. The sequence goes on from NC_067485.1 coordinate 42,332,403, forward strand.
AAACCTGGAAATAAGCCGGGTGCACTCTACACACAGAATTAATCCAGCACTAAGACAGGAAGATTGCCAGAAGTTCCAGCCTAGCCTGTGGTTAGGTGTAAGGTTCTGTCTCAAAAAACAAAAACAAAAACTAAAAACAAAAACAAAAACAAAAACAAGTAAACCAAACCATTGACACCAATACCAGCATCAGCACCAACACACGAACAATCAGTCCAGACTCTGCTGGGTTCTTCAAAGACTGCAGAGCCATCCTGGTGAGGTTTCACTTCCCATTAGGGAGACATGCCTTTGGGCGGTCAGTAATTTAAATGAATACTTAAGCCACAGGGCGGAAGTTCCTTGTCCAGGATGGAGGAGGACAGTCACGGGGAGGGCAATGGGTCCTGAGAGTCGCTCGAAGGCCTCTTCGTGTATACACACAGAGAGCTCTTACACGGACCCGTATTCTGCCTCTTCGACCCCTTTGACGGGTGATGCAGGGATATACTGACTTAGACCTAAATAAATTCATTTCACAGCCTGGAGTCAGGTACAATGAAGTGTTCACCGGGCTCACCACTTGGCTCTCTTCTTCTGGCTAGATCACTTAGGTTTACCTAGCAGTGCTCATGGCTAGGCTGTCGTCTCCCGTTTAGGGAAAACTAAACACAGGATGAGCTCCTCACATAATGTCACTGCATCCTGCATAATCGCTGGAAGGAAAACCTCCTGGTCTCGAAGCAGAACAATGCTAGTGATTACAGTGATTAAATCAATCAAGCCCAATTTCATAATCATCCAATGTAGCATTGTCGACTCCACGGGGCCCCGGCGTGACATGTGCCAACCCAGCTGTCTCACACAGCAATCAAAAACAGCGTTAAACAAAACATTTGTGGTGGAGGGTTAAAGGTTCTCAAAAATGTACCTCCATATTAATAAGAATAAGGAGGCTCAATAACACTGTGAAATTTTAGTTTAACGACAGTGGAAAAACTCCTTTTATAATTCCTGGTGGTGACTGACTTTAGTAGCTCACACATGAAAAATGTACTCACTTTATTCTGTTCAATAAATGTTTTATTGTCGTTGTATCAGGGAAAATCTTTGTCAGCTGAGAAAGTCACTGCTAAACACTGTCCTCTGAAGGCATTCATGTCCTAACACACATGACACACACGGCAGTTAAAGAAGGGGTTTTCCAGATGTCTGGATGGTGAGGCTGCAGAGAGCTGTATGTGAATCTGGCTGATCACAGCTGGCTGATGCTCCAGGCCTCCCAGGTCAGATGGTGGCGCATGATGTGCAGAGAGAGGGGAGTTTTGGCGGGGACTATGATGGTCACCCTGCACTGTCAACTTGACTGGACTTAGGATCACCATGGCACACATGGCTGCTGTGTGTATGATTGTCTGAGGGTGTTTCCAGAAAGGTTGAGCTGACTGAGGGAGGAGGATCCTCCCTGAATGTGGCCAGCACCATCCATGACATTGGATCCTAGACTAAGAAAAGCAAGCTGAGCACCGGACAGTCACCTCCTCCCTCCTCTCTCTCCTCCCTGACTGCAGGTGCAATGTGACAGCTGTCTCGCTCTCCTGCCACCATGCTTTCCCCACGATGGTGGACTGTAGCCTCAGATAGTGAGCCTATCTTCGGCAGACACTCTGCCTGTCTTCGGCTGCCGTTGTCAGGTATTTTATCATGGCAGTAAAAACCGTGACTTGACACCTGAAGCTTGGTCTCAACACTTCTACTTCTGTTTAGTTGAAAAGAAGTTGCATGGAGTCAGACAAGGGAAGGGGTGATACTTCCTTCTCATACTTTGGCCCAGTTGCGAGCCATGCCTGTGGGAGGCAGCTGCATCTCTGTGAGGCAGCTGTATCTCTGAGGCAGTTGTACGCCCTGCCTGTGGGAGGCAGTCTTCTAGTTTCAGTTGCAGTTGACTTTGTGTTTCAGAGTGCTCATCTTCAGTTGTGATCATCTGAGATTCTGGAAATTTCTAGAGTATGAAATCCTCCCAAGACGTAGGAAAATGGGTGTGTTCGTGTGTAGCTGCTTTTTTTACTATTTTGTGGGTTCTTCTTTTTTTTTTTTAACCAACATTTATCACCCTGTTTTCACCCCCTACCAGTAGATAGGAGAGAAAGAAGGATAAGGGGGGGAGGGGAGAGATCGAGATAGAGATCTCTGAACCTAAGTTTTCTTCTTGTTTCTTCTCTACTTATAGCTGGTTTTTACTACTTTGTGGGTTCTTTTTCCCACCCTTTACTCCCCTGATTTCACACCCTATCACTAGATAGGACAGAAAGAAGGACAGAGGAGAGAGAAAGAGTTCTTTCTCCTTGTTTCTTCTTTGAGCATGACCACCAACAAACTCCCTCCCTTCATCGACCAACACGAACCCACCCGCCTTCTACTGGGGCTTTAGCGTTTATAAATAATTCTCAGAATGCCCAAAGTCATACAATCTCAGAAGCCATCTGCAGCTGGCAAGTCTTTGCCTCTGCTGGAACACAAGGCAAATAATAATCAGCTGCTGCAAAGCAGCCCCACGTCCCCACACCTGGAATTACAAAACAAAAATATATTATAATATTTCTGAAGAAGCCAAAATTCCTGAATTCTCAAAAACATCATTACATCCATGGGATAAGCAGTTTGGGAAGTTACTAATTGGAACTGAGACAGGCCAAATGGAGGGGTTTCTGTGGTACTTACTGTCAGTGGAGGGACCCCACCAAGTCCACTCTCTACATTCAGATGACAGTGACAACAGTGTTTGCCTTACAATAATTCATTAGCCATTCTTTTATTTTGTTTATAGTTCTTTAGCTAGGTTTTATTTTATAATAAAACACTTTTAAAAATAAGACCCACCAACAATATTTTAGAAAAATAGAGAAAGATGCCAGTCTTCATACAATAAAATTATGAGACACAAACTTGAAAGTGATCAGAGCTAATAAACTGAGAAAAAGTCTGAAAATATGTGCAGGAGATTAGAATCAGTATTTATAAAATAGCCAAGCAAGGTTGGAAAAGCAAAAAGTAGCACTTCTGAATACGAAAATAGCAAAATTGAAACTCACTGAATATTTGGTTACCGGCAGATTAAACAGTCAAGAAAATCAAACTAGTGAAATCAAAGTAAATGGAGCACACCGTCTACTCAGAATAGGGAAGCAAAGAAAGAAAAGATAAAAAGAAAAGTTTAAAGACATGGAAGATAAAGAAAAAGGAAAGATCTGGGTATGACAGCTGAGGAAGGAGCAGGGTCGATTCAAACCAGCTTGGTAAAATTCTGAGAATTGGGGAACAGGGCAAAACAGAGTTCAGAATATACCATGGACTCCAGGGTCTTAAATACAAGAATAAAAACTCAACTCATAAGGAAGAGTTTTAAATCCCTTCACCAAAGATATACACATAGAAAATATAAGCACATAAAGAGATAGCCAAGGGACTAGGGAGATGGCTGTCAGTAAGGGCTTGCTGTAGAAGCAGGCGCATCTGAGTTTGATGCCAGCATCCACAGAAAAAGCTGACTGCAATAGTGTATGTCTACATCCAGTTCTGGGAGGTGGTAATAGGAACTCACTGGGCAGTTCAATGGTGAGCTCTGGGTTCACTAAGAACTTTTCCTCAAAGGAATAAGGTAGAGAGTAACCAAAAAAGACAAGGACATCGATCTTTGACCTCCACATACATCTATACATACATGGACATGCACACATGCACACACAAACATGTACATACATAGACACACAAATGAATTTATCATTGTTAGTTATTTGGAAACAAGAGTTGAGATAAGATGCGATACAATAGAAATAAGAACTACCATCAGCAGTAAGTGTTGACAAGGCACAAAGATACTGCTGGTGGGAATGGCAGCACATGTGGCTGCCCCAGGAGCTAGGTTGACATTTACCCCCAAATTAAACATTCACCCCCAAACCAAACATTCACTCACCACCCATACACGTGAACACCGATGATACAGAAATGTCCTACAATAGTGAATTGCTAAACAAGATATATCCAACCAGACAGTGGAAGGAGGGAATCTGGACCCCAAACAAAGCAGGCAGATCCTGAGAGCCACTCTCAAAAGGACATCTGTGGTACCAAAGACTTACCCCATAGCCTCAAACACAAGACAGTCTTAGACTGATGAAGCCGTCAGAGATGAGGACAGTGAGTGAGGCGGGGGAAGGGGTGGGTACTTTGAGGTGTCCAAGGAGTGGTTTCTTGGGAGTATTCTGTATTTTATTTGTGGTGGTGGGTACAGGCTGACATCTGCACATCAATGAAATAGCACCCTACTGTGTACATCTATACTTATATCTACATACATGGACACACACACCTACATAGACTCACCCACACCTATACCCCCCACAGACATAAATGCACAGATATCCATACCTGCACACACACACACACACACACACACACACACACACACACACACACACCTATACCCATACACACATCTACCCTTTCTTCCACTTCTACACACAGATGTACATACACATAGACACTTTGGATCAGTGTTGGTTTTTAGGTTTCCCATAGATACATAAACTATAACTATATGATAAAAGGCTCATGAGATCTCTGCACTGTTTTTGCAACTTTCTGTGAATGTATAATTTTTACAAAATAAAAGAAAAAGAAAGCATAAGTGTGTGGTTTTGCACTTGGGAGGTAGAGGTGGGAGGATCAGAAATTCAGTCATTCTCAGCAATGTGTTGAGTTGGAGACTGGCCTGAGTTTTAGGAGACCCTTGTGTATCCTGGATAGTTTCATGTCAGCTTGACCGAAGCTAAAGTTATCTGAGAAGAGGGAATCTCAACTGAAAAAAAATGCTTTTGTAAGTGGGATACGGCTGTAGGCAGGCAATCGTGTATTTTCCTTCTAATTGCTACAGTTAATTAATGATGCATTGGGAGTGGCCAGTCCATTGTACTCATTGAAATCCTGGGTTCTATAAGAAAATGGGCTGAACAAACCATGAGGAACAAGCCAGTGAGACATGTCCCTCCATGGCCTTGCCTCCAGGTTCCTGCCCTGTTTGAGTTCCTGTCTTGGCTTCCCTCAATGAACTCTGACTTGGGATATGTAATCCGTAGACCCTTTCCTCCCCAAGTTGCTTTTGGTAAGGGTATTTCATCACATCAATAGTAACCCTAACTAAAACACCATCTTAAACAAAACCAGAGGACAACAGAAGTAAAAGGATTTGTACTGAAGATGAAGGGCACGTTCCCCAAGGGCGCAGGAATCCTTGGAAGAATTAACACACGTGGATAGGATTGTAGTCTACGTCCTTTCTGCAGCTTGCTTCTTTCTCTTCATGATGACAGTTCCATACAGGTCTTTTTTTTTTTTCTTCTCAGAAACGTATCTTCCGTATTAGCATGCTCATATCAGTGTGTAAATCCACATCTGCACTCATGCTCACAGGTGTCAGTTCCATAAAGGGAACTGTGTTTATCTGAGCCCACTTGGTTGTTATCTGGAGAGTTGAGGCTACCCCCATTTTAGAGAAGGCGTGGGTATCATCTTTCCTTTTAATTGCTACATGAGGCATATTGGCTACACATGGTAGTCTGTGGGAGGGGGAGAGAATCTGCACACTGTCTGCTGTGGTCACCATGGCAACCAAAGGATGGCTGCCAGGCAGGAAGGAGTCTAGAAGCCTGCCCAGTGGGGCTTGGGAGCTCCAGTTCTGCCCAGTCTGCCTCCTCCCGAGCAAGACTGATGGAGGTCCTTCCTCTTCCACTCTTCAGAATCCAAGTGAAAAACTCTAGCCAAGTGCAACTTCAGGCTCTCTAACTCTCGGTGTCACTCTCCACAGTATGAGGTTTTCACAGCACTCACATGATCGGGAAGATTGACATCACCTTTTTACATCTGTCTGCTCACCATCTTCTGTCTTAACTATACGGTGCTGTAACAGGCACCCAGCAGCTGCTTTTGCTCACTCACAGTGTAACTAAAAGCCTGTCATCTATGCCCTCATTCTGTGTCCATCCCTTAACCTTGGTTCAGGCTTTTGATTGCCCCCACATAAGGGTGATAATCACTAATGCGTGTATGTCTGCCTACGCTAGCTCAGTGCCACTTCAAGAATGAAGGTATTGATATTAAATCATTGTCCTAAACGTGAAGTCACCTTGGATTCAAGGAAGTCAGGACAGGACACAGTCCTCAGCCCTCCCCCTGCCCCAGGTGAGGGTGATTATCCACAATGGCAAGGCCATACCTGGAGCAGAAGTGACCACCTTCTGAGAACCTGCTTGTGCTCTTCAAGCAATAAGAACTTCCTTGGACCACCCTTCAGAAGTAGAGCCTGGACAACCATGAGACCTCGAGCAGGGCTGGGTGATTGACTAGACCTCTACTTCCTGCCCCCTCAGTTCTTTGTTTAAAACTAAAGCTCATGTCTGTACCTGGAGATGGACTCGAGGGGCTGGCCTCTTCTGTTTTTCCCAATGTCACTTGATCTCTACTTGTCCCATTCCTTGTCTCTTTAATTGACTGTTGGGATGGCTGGACAAACCTTACCTGTTGACAGAGCTGGAGCCAAGGTTTTTACTGTAGAGCTGCAGTTTATAACTGGGTTCTATGACCCCTCTTTAGCATGCCCCCACAGCCCCTGTTTTGCAGACGTTGGGTGGAGCTGAGGGCTTCCCACACACAAAGCAAGTGTGTTCTCCTGGACTGGGCTCTCAGCTCCTTAAGTGCTCGAATCCTACCCTAGCAAACAATTGAAAAATTTCCGTTTCTCCCACTTCTCCCATACTCTGCATATTACCTTTAACAGATGAAAACTCTTAGGTTCATGGCCCCAATGCCAGGCTAGATGGCCATATGCATTTGAAAGGAGCTGGTCTCTCAGGTTTGTGTGTCTGTGTCTTCTCATTCCTACTCCCCCTGGCCTCCATGCAAACTGGGCTGTCTCTTTCTAATTAGCCTCTGGAACCTCCAAACTCTCTCCTCTCCAAACCATAATTTATGTCATGGGAAGAGTCATCCTAAAATAACTTGTTACTTATCTCTTCTGGAAGGCCTTTCCCGGCCACACACAACCTATAATTTTAACTACAGGCAACAAAGCAGTAAACTAAAACCTCCACTTGCAAGACGTTCTTGCTATCCTTCTGCTGCTGATGGTCAAGGTCATCTTGCCTTCATAGCAGGTTTTCTTCCACCACACCTAAGGGCAGCCTCAGGAGCAGCCAGTCCAGCTGCTGGAGGCTGAGGGCTGGGGCATAGCCTCTTCGGACTTCCTATTTTACTGGCACAATGGGATTCTCTTAGTGGTGCTAGGACAATACCTGGGCTGACAGCCCAAAATAACAGGAGGGCTTTTGAGGCTTGGAAAGTCCACGTGAGTCTCCAGACCTTGGGTATGAGAACAGCCCAAGGTGGACCTGAAGTCTGCATGTTTGGCTTCACGTGAACTCTTTGTTGCCCAGGATGGCCACTAACTAGCAGTAATCCTCCTACCTTGGCCCCCTTAGTGTTGGGACTATAGGCACGACCCACCATCACCACACCTTTTTTGCTAATTACTGGACTGTGTCTAACCTGTGTATGTGAATGTGAGCATGAAAGAACATTACAGAGGAGAGTCTGAAGTGTCAGTCCTTACACCTAACCTGGGTCGAGATAGAGTCAGAGTCTCTGTCTGTCCATCTATCTGTCTGTCCATCTGTCTGTCCCTGTCTTTCTGAGACAGCCCTGGATGTGCTGGACTGTGTAGAGATCCAGAGTGCTCTGTCTCCAGAGTGCTGGGATTAGAGGCCAGTGCCATCATGCCTGGTCAGGGCAGCGTCTCTTGAAGCTTACAGCTGTGTAGACCAGGCTGTCCAGCCTGCGCGTGTTCAAGGATTCTCGTGTCTCTGCTTCCCACGTCTTATAGGAAGGCCAGGATTATAGAGTTTGCTGCTGTGCCCAACTTTACATGAACCCTGAGGATCTGAACTCAAGTTCTCCTGCTTGTATAGTGAGCAAATGTTTATCTGATGAACCATCTTTCTGGCTCCTCTCTTGCCTTTTCACCCACTAGGGATGCCATAATACTGAATTTGCTTGCTAAAATATACTGTACTAGCTGTGGGCCTTCTTTCCATACTTTTTCCCTGGGCTGGAATAGTTTCTCTTTCAACAAGTATCCCTCCAAATTTCTTATCAGTACAAACTGTTCCAAATTGCGTTCCTAAATTTTTATGACACTTTAACTGCCTATGAAACTCACTGGTGCTGGTCATATCCTGTCTTGTACAGTCACTTGTCTTTTTTATGTGCTCTGTTTTGCCAGCAAAGCTTATGTCTATTGTGGGCAGACGATGCCTGCTTTAATGGTTCCCCATGTTCACTGCACGGAGCATGGAGGGCTCTTTGCCCATGGCAGATTTTCCTCAAATGTCTGCTGTCTGACAAACAGGAATAGAAGCAGCTAGTAATGGACAAGATAACTCTGTCTTGTACTTTCATCACTTCCGGGAGCCTCTTGGGAGCTGGAGGTAACATAAGCTGAGGGCCGAATGGTCATGCTCTCCAAATTTCCTGTTGCAACTCAGTCCCCAGTGTAACATTGGCAAGGAGTGGGGCCTTAATAAGGTCATCCAGCCACAAAAGCTTCCACACAGTGACTTATAAAAGGACTCACAAGAGGGACGGGGGACTGATGAGACTACCATAAACATGGAGACTGCATTGAAGGGGTGCCATTTTGGAATCATAGACCAGGCCTTTACCAGACATCAACCTGCCAATACCTTGCCACTGGACTTTTAAATAAATTATCAGTTTTTTATCCAGTCTCCTGTATTTTGCTGTTGCAACACAAACACACTCAGACAACATGCATCCCCAGACCTTTCTTAGTGTCTATGCCACACTTGGTTTCTGCAGTCAGTGTAGAAACAGTATCTAAAACTGAACTAGCTCTGTTCTCTCCTGTACATTCAAGGAAACCTAAAGCCATATGCCCCTTTTCTTCCTCAAACTTGGAACCAAGTCTTAAACCAGGAGGTGGGCAGAAGAAAAGTAAGCACAGAGACACAATTCCAACAGAGATAAACTTAGGCCAGGAGGCAGCCTATATCAGTTAGTTTGGTGAAACATTAACCTTAAGCTTCCAGAATTAATCAGATTTATCCATGCAAAAGCAGTCCTTGACAGGGGCAGGCCTTCCCCAGGAAGCATGGTCCTTGAGGTAACCAACAGGTCCCCGGCCAACCATGTTCCAGGTACCCTCCCAGAGAGAAAGGAAGCAGGTTTGTGAAGTAATCCTACTCTATTCTGTAAAGTAGTGGATTGGCCTGATGCTGTTAGCATTCTAATGCTAATTTGGACTCTCCAAAATGTTGGTTGCCCCAGAGACAAGAGAGTCCGCATGTAGTTACTAGCTAAGTGACCCTGCCCCAGTTAATTGTGATTGGTTAAAAAAAATGTCAACAGCTAATAGTTGGGCAGAAGAGACAGAGGTGGGTTTGGGTTTTGCAGACTTGGGTTGGAAGAAGGAAGACAAGAGGAACATGCAGGAAGAGGAGGAAGGAGAAGCTGTCGTGGGCTGAGGGTTAAGAGAGTGGCCGTAACAGCTGTCCAATTGGAGTTAAGAACAACCAGGTGAAATATAGTAAATAGTAGGCAATAACTCAGGGTTATCCATATGAAAGTAGATTCTAACGCCATGGAGAAGAGGTAGTTGCCCAACCCTTGTGCTGTTTAAGGCTTACTAAAAATATAAAGGCTGTGAGTATGTTTTTCATCTGGGAACTCAATAACCAAAGGCAGGGTAGAAACCCCAGGCTGGCATTTTAAATATTTGTTTGTAACATCTATGGGACTGCTGCCCTATCAGCAACATTTTACTGTAGGATACTTGTTTTATTTATTTATTTTTGGCTTTATGTTATTATTCTGAATGTGAATGTTTTGCTTATGTGTATGTTTGTGTACCATAAGCATGCCTGATGGCCCTCAGATCAGATGAGGGTGTCAGATGCCCTAGAACCAGAGTTCAGAAAGTTGCAAGCCACCACATGGATGCTGGGAATAAAGCCCAGATATGCATGAGAGCAACAAGTGCTTAACTACCGAGCCAACTCTACAGCCCGTGTATAGATATTTCTACAGTCTGTCATGGGAAGCATAGATTTTGTTCTGAAACTAATCCAAAGGGACTCAGAGAGGAACCACATTAGCAAATAGATCACTGCAGATGCAAATGAAATCCTACTGGAATAGACTGTCTTCCTACTCAGGTATGGCTGACGTCTTCACAAGACAACACTGAGAAAAAAGGAGAGTGCCACTGGAAAATAAACAGAGACGAATTACACACATGTCTACAAGGCTGTGCATATTAAGGCTTCATGGGCATTGCTAGAAGCCACCAGAGAGGAATGGACCGACACATTCACTTAGCTGTCAGAAGAAGCCAACTCTACTGAGCCTGAGAGCGCAGACTGTCTCATGACATGGCATACACTTTGTCAGCAAGCAAGTATGACAAGAGGAAAGAGTTACATGGTATGGCTCATATAGACATTAAAATATGATGCAGTCACATAATGGGTGGTTTTTAAAGGTTTCAACATTGTTACTAAATATTACTAGAAAAAAATATCTTAAGAATCTCTTAGGAATCCTGTGATAGCAGCCCTGTGGAGAGTGAGCAAGTCTACAGTGTACTGGGAACGGCAGCTCGCACCTATTATCCCAGTGGTGGGAAGACTGATGAGGACTGTCGTGTGTTCAAGAACCTTCTGGACTAGCCTGAGCTGCAGAGTGAGATATTGTCTCAAATAAAATCTACAATAAACACATATTCCTTTGTGTGTGAATGCCATTTTAATTGTAAAATGTTGAGGATATGGGACTTCGGGGAGGTCACATTCATCTTCTTTCAAAAGACACGTCTAGCTGAAACACTGAACACTAAGACCAGAAATATATATTTCCCGAATGGAAATAAGGCACAATCTTTTCACATTTAATGTTCTCATGTACGAAAACTCAGAAGAATTGTATAAACACTTTCCTTTTTTTTTTTTTAAAGTCCTTATCCACTAGCATGGAACGGTTTTTTCTTTAATTAAGCTTTTTTGATTTTCAAAGAAATGGGTTTCATGATGACCCCCATCTCCCTATAATGCTGGTCTCTTCCCCTCAATTACTCTCTTCTACTCTCTTGTACATGCATTCCACAGTCCTCTTTGTCCCTCTGTCTTACAGCCTTTTCTCTCTCTGTATAGTCCCCTTTCCGCTTTCACATCCTGTGCTCTCTCTCTCTCTCTCTCTCTCTCTCTCTCTCTCTCTCTCACACACACACACACACACACACACACACAGACAGAGACAGAGACAGAGACACACAGAGAGCACATGAAATAGTGCTATTTGTCTTCCTGAATGTGCATCATTTAGCACGGAGATACAACCTGAAGCTTTGAAACTACTATGGGAAAAGAAAGCCAAACATTCCATGATATAGGCACATCCAAGGACTTTCTGAGGACCCCAACAGCATGGGAAACCATTGCTCAAATTGGCAAACAGATTGTATGAAATTAAAAAGCTTTTATACAGCAAAGGAAACCATCAAGCAAAGCGAAGAGACTGTTTTACAGAATGGGAGAAAAATCTTGGCCAACCGTGCACTGGACAGGACATAAATGTCTGGAAACTATAAAGAAGAGCACTATTGACAAAGCAACACACACACACACACACACACACACACACAAATAAAAGAAAGAAAAAGCAAGAGTCAGTTGCCTGTGCATCCTGGAGGGAGGGCAGCCATCATCAGGTTCAGAGGGCGCCTTGGAATTTTGCAATCAGTTTGCTATTGAGCACCCACTTACTCAGTTCTGAAGTCATCAGCATGTAAAAGAAAAGTAGCCATGTTCGTTGAACTGCCCCGAAGTAACCCTCCTCACTCCATTTACTAATCGAGAGTCATGAGATGCACAGTAGGTTTGGGTAGGCAGCCTGGAGGTCAGTCACGACCCTATGGGCAGTGGGGTTGGCTTTGAGATGAGCCTGTGAGGAAAAGGCAGGGCTCCATGCGCCTGCACCAAGCCCAGAGCCTCAGCCTTCATTCGCTAGGAGGGGGACTTTTCAGTTCAGTGAACTGCATGAACCGCTGTAGTGGCCTACAGGGAGCACAGCCGAGCTGCGGCTGGTTTCAGGCTCACAACAAAGACGCTGTTGTTAATCTATAACTCATACTGTGGTGTCAGGCCCTTCCTCTGAACTTCAGTTCCCTTGCTTTCAACAAGAGGTTGACAAGTTTCAGAGTTCTAAATTCACGTTTGCTTTTGGAAAAAAAGATCCCAGTCCTCATACATCAATTGTGCAGTGCACTGGGATTCACCATATTTTCATACATGTACTACACGCTCTAGCCATAATCACATGCCTTCCTCTTTTCCATCTCTTAATGTTCATCCTCTATTTTAATATTTTTATAAAAAAATCTAAATTCCAGATGTGAGAAAATTGTAGTATTTGTTTTTCTGAGTCTGGTATTTTTATCTAAGCCTGGGGAGAGGAGCAGGAGGCTGATGGGAGGCTATGAAAAAGGAGGGGCACTGTTTGGAGGAGGAGAGAGGAGAGGGAGGAGAGGAGAGGGGAAGGGGAGGGCAACAGGGAGACAATAAGAACAAAGAATCATGTTATGTCTGGATTTAAATGTCACAATGAAACATTTCTTTATATGCTAACTAAAAATTAAGTTTAAAGCATAAAGAACAATATTTTTAAATGATCCTGGATGACATGTAAATGACTAGTAAGAGTTGCCGTTTCTTCTGTTTCAAGAATTTCATATCAATACCTGCCTCTCAGGGACAGATGACATGAGGAGGTCCCAGTGGGATCGGTGATGGTTGGGAACTGACATGAAGGGCACCTGCTGGGGGAAGTGCCAGCTGTGGAGAGATCTGTGTGCTTACAAAGGGTTTCCCTGTTTGTGAGCTCTCTTCCCATCTCCAGCTCTTTTGTGTAATTGGCCTTCCCACATTCTCTATCACGCTTTGGCGGGTAATGATATGTTGAATTGAAGCTTCGTCTCCTGCCGCCCTGGACACTTCTAAAGTCTGGCCAGGTTTTTCTGTACAGAGTGAACTGTATCCTAACACATGTGTAAGGAGACTGTGTGTGGCATGCTCTTGCAACAAGGGGAAGAGCCTTGAACAAGGGAAGCGACCGAATGTTGAAACCACGTTCACACAAGGACAGATATGAGCGTAACCAGCCCTGTTGACTCTGCATGCCACTTCTGGGCTCTGCTGGTTACTTCATTTTTGCTCTGGCTATAAATATTTCCTGCCATGCACTGAGGTAGCATTCTCAATTACTTGAGGTTCAGATTGCTGTCTGATTCTAGAATTGTAAAATGGTAATAATACCCACAAAATGGCTGGACTTAGTAGTACATATCTTTAATGCCAGCACTCAGGAGGCAGAGGCAGGTGGATCTCTGAGTTTGAGACTAGTCTGGTCCACACAATGAGTTACAAGATGAGGACTATGTTGAGAGACTCTGTCTTCAAAACAAAGAAAGAAGCCCACAAAATTACATATTTGCTGCCATTGTGTCTGTTTTTTAAAAAGCATTCCTGCTATATAAACCAGTGAGGCCTTGAATTTTCAACCTTCCTGCCTCTGCTTTCTAAACACCAGAAATATAGGTGTGTGTTAGCATTGGATTAACTTTAAGTGTTAATAGCGAGATATCAGTTTTTGCTTTTCCACTGTCTTACACCTTATCTGTATGGTGCTGAGATCTTCCGTTCTCTCCTTCCCTTTCTCCTATACTTGGAGAAACCAAAGACTCAAAGAAGCAACCTATGAAGGGCTGAATGGGTGTGGAATGAGACAGCTTTCCCCTGGCCTTTAGACCTCATATGGCCTTTCTTCTGCTTTGAAAAGGCACACTGCATATTGTCCTATGGGAGAGACCATGCACTCTCCCAAGCCCTCCCCAAGCCAAGTCGTATGCTTACACCACCAGGTAAAGCTGCATCTGCCTTACACACGGCTCCTCTGTTTCAAAAAGGTCCCAAGAGGCTTAATATAAATGGGATCTTCTTCCTGTAGCCAGGTGGGAGAACTGGGTAAGAGTTAATACCATCGGGTGGGAATTCCTCAGGCTCTGTTTTGCTGGAGAAGGGAAAGGCTGGCTCTTATGACTTCCCTACATCACGGTTGGACCAGACCCAAAGGAACAGATCTATCTATCATCTATATGATGAGTTTTAATTCTGAGAGTCTCAAGTCTAGTGTGAGAGCACTAGAATACAGGCATGAAGATAGGAAACACAGGTTTTAAAAATGGATAATGCAATTCTGATGATGTAGCCACAGGCTGTGTGAGTGACCCCTCGCCTGGCCACCATTCTTCTCCTCAAGATGGGAATAAAAATAGATACATCAAAGAAACTAAATGAAGGTGTGCTGAAGCATCTGGCACGTAGTAGGAACTCAACAAACCATGCTGCTGTCGTCTAGTGTGAGGTCATGTTTTGGTAACGCTAAAAAGAGAGGGAGGAAGCAGAGGACCAGCCCAGACCCACAGCAGGTGCTCAGAGAGCAAACATCCCGAGTGGAGGCTTTGCAGAATCCCGTCCCAAATAGTTCCTTGGCCTCCAGGAATCAGTGAAACCCAAGTGTTCCTTTGCTGTTCCTGCTGGTACTGACACCGAGGAGCTGCTAAGAAGCACTTTGAAGTTTTCTCCCATCCCCTCTGCCTACATGCAGGGATTTGTGTTTAATAAGGCGCTTCCTAGTTTCTCTTTTCTCTCTTACTAACACTGAATCAAAGTGAAAGCACCTGCTTGAATTAATTACGATCCGACAGCGCTCTAATTTACCAAATATGCACAGTTTTATGAATACGGATCTGTATGCTTATAAATTTAGTTTATATGTGGGTGGGCTCCTGCTGTAGTGCACATGTGGAGGTCACAGGATAATTTGCAGGAGTTAGCTCTTTTCTTCTCCCATGCGAATCCTGGGGATAGAACTCAGGCTGTCAGGCTTGGCAAGAGTTCTTGCCTGACAAATCATCTCATTAGCCCATAAATCGATTTTTTTAAAAATAGCATTATATACCTCCCTGGTGAGTAAGCATAAGGGTCTGAGTAGGCCTGTGGTTGTCCTTCCCTCCCTTCTCCTCTTGCCATGCGACAAAAATGTGACCACTGGTTATGACTTAGGAAAATAATCAGCTCTTCACACCTATGAGGTGCAGTCAGAAGCGGTAGAAACACAAGCTGAGGCGGGCCTCACACAGCTGCTCACACAGGTACAAGCAGGACTAAGAGTTGTCACAAGAGTCACTGGATGCTATGGATGCACCTTTAAATTTTCTATTTGATATTTTAAAGATACATTTATGTATATATGAATGCATGCATGAATTGTGGGGATGGGCGCATGTGTGTGTCGTGTCACATGTATAGAGATCAGAGGACAACTTTCCGGAGTCATTTCTATCCTAGCACCATGCAACACCCCCTGTGATGGAACTCAGATCATCGGGCTTGGTGACAGACGTCTTTATTGACAAAGCCATCTTTCCAGTCTGTGGTGTCTTGAAACAGGGTCTTTCACTCAGTAGCCCAGGCTAGCTTAGTACTCATTAGGTAGTCTAGGTTAGCCTTAAACTCACAACAATCTTGCCTTAGAGTCTGACATGCTGGGATTCCAGGTGTGAGGCATCACAGTGCCTCTGCCCTGACACATCCTTCCATACATTAACCTACCTCCTGACTTCAAATCACACCAGAATGCATATCGCTGGGCCAGCCAGTGTGGGAGACAGAAGCAGAGTGAACTGGCCAGGCCCAGAGGTGTGGAGAGCAGGCACACAGCCTTTCCCAGGGCCTCTGAATGGCCTCATTCATTCACTGTTCCAGGCTTCTATCGCAGATAGCTCCACTTCCCTTCCCTGTGGGACAACTTTCCCCACCTCTCTATGAGATACAAAACCAGGGCTGGCATCCAAATAGTTGGAATTCTTTTCTCTGAGCTGCGGGTGACTTAGCTCTGCTCTGTTTGAACAAAAGGGCGTAGGATTTGGATTCATCCCAACAAGGTTATAAAGAATTTTATCTTGGGATAAGGCTCTCAATAGCTGCTTTCCGAATCCTGGGGGCCCAGTGGCTTCTGAGAAAGCAGAAAGCACTTATCAACCAAACAAATATTTTTCCAGCTTCTCTGCCAGTGGAGCAACAATGGCGTCTACCATGAAAGCCCACAGAGATACCCTGCACTCCCTCTGCCTTTAGGAAGACTTTCTGAGGTCTGGAAGGAAATTGATAAGAATAAAACCAAGTGTAGGAAAAGGCTGTCACTCTGCTGTTGTTGTCTGAAGATGCCCTAGCTGGATCTTCACTGTTTCTGCAGTGGTGAAGAAGTGTATACATCCGTAGTGACTGGGCTGTGTCCCTGGGCTGCCCTGTTTAGCTCTGTGTCACACACTCTGGAATGTTTGGTCTTTGTGATAATACCATAGACTCTGCGTCATGTTGCCTAGGGTCCAACCCCTGCCTCCAGCTTACTAATTGTGCAACCCTGGGTAAGTCACTTGAGCTCTGCTCCACAGATTTGCAATCTGTAAAATATAGAACACAGAAGCATCCATTTCATTGGCTTGTTGGAATCATTCAATGAGATGGAACTTGTAAGAGACTTAGAAGCATTTCTGGCACCCAGTAAATGCTCGGCAAATGGAATTTTTTCCTCTTAGCTCAAGCCGGAGCAGGGAAGGGGATTCCCTTGTCCCTCAGCGTTACTGGGGCAGGGAGCTGGGAAGAGCTGTCTCTAGCCTGTGGCTCAGCCTCCGCCATGGAATGTAGGAGCCAGCGAAAAGAACCCCAGCCCAGGGCTTTGTCTCAATGTCTCCTTTTCCAAGATTAAGAGGGCTTTAGCAATTTCTAACTTCCAAAAGATTTGTTTTTTGGGTAATAAAAGGAAAATATACTCATGATAAAAATTTATATTCAACTTACTAACAAAATGAAGGCAAAATGCATTGAAGGCTGGCTTTGTACAGAGAAAAAGAAAAGGTTATGGATTTGTGTGTTGCTGTTCTTTCCAGGACCCAGATTCTTTGAGCTCTGCTGCCTACTGGAGCAAAAGGAATTACGGAGCAGTGCTGGTGAGCAGTGGGCACTTGCTGCACCCAGAGGGAGGGATTCCTGCCTACTCTGCCTACCTGCTTACTACTTACTGCTCCAGGAGGATCTGTGTTGCAGTTAGTCAGGGAGCCATTTCTGCCACACAGAACCAGGGAGTCAGATTCCAAAGTATATGCACATAATATGTCTTCCTAAATAATCAGCTGTAGATCAGTAAAATCTAAAAGGATGGAGAGTTTCAGTAGTAAAATCTCTCTCTGTGTGTGTATCTCTCTGTGTCCTTCTGTCTGTCTGTCTCTCTCTCTCACACAGGGGACAGGAAGGGAGGGAGAGAGGAAACAGGAAGGAGGGAGAGAGGGAGAGAGAGATAGAGAGAGAGAGAGAGAGAGAGAGAGAGAGAGAGAGCGCTCTTTTGAATAAGGCATCCCTACTTGTTAAGCCTTCTGTAGGTGCTGGAGAGATGGCTGAGTAGATTAAGGATTGGAGCTTGGATGTCCAGCATCCACATAAGAAGCCAGGCAGCTGCAGCAGCTTCAGAAGCCCAGCCTGCTGAAACCCCAGCACTCTGGAGGAGGCAGAACCAGAGGATCCCAGGGCAAGCCTGACCCGAATCGGTGAGCTCCAGCTTCAGCAGAGACCCTGCCTCCATAAACAAAGTGTAGAGAGAGTGAGGAAAACTCCCAACCTCTACTTCAAATTTCTACACACATACACACACTTGTGCTCACACACAGGCAAACACATAAGCACAAACACATGAGCGTAATATATATGCACCACGCATTCCTCGCAAGAGAAAAAGACTGTTTTAAGACTCTATGAGAAACTATGTACTATACCCACTTTATGCAGAGAGGGGCACAGGAGTATCTGCATAGGGCATGAGCCTCTTCTCTCTTTACGAATGGTGCAATAGGCAGTTCATTAGATGCTTCTAATAAGGTCCTAATAAGTAGAAATACCACCATTCAAAGCTAGGTGAGTGTGTGTGTGTGTGTGTGTGTGTGTGTGTGTGTGTGTATGTGTGTGTGTGTGTGTGTGTGTGTTTTGTATCATTACTGAAGCTCCTTTTCCAGAGCTACCTCATCCTTTAAAATAACTTTATTGAGGTAGAGTTGGTTAGCTAGAGACACATATCCTGCCTGTAAGCTTTGGAATGTGATCCCTTGCATTTTAATATGGTGGAGCTATTAAATCACAGGAGATATTCTACCTGTGATAGAAATTGCTGACAATGGTTTATCTTCCTTGTCAACTTGACCAGATTTAAAATCACCATGAAAAAAATGACATTGGGGCTGTCTGCGAGGGTGTTTCCAGAAAGATTTAAATGAGGAGGAAGGAGCACTCTGAGTGCAGGCTGTACCATCCAGTGGGTTGGAGCCTCACCCTGAGTGCAGGCTGTACCATCCAGTGGGTTGGAGGAGCACCCTGAGTGCAGGCTGTACCATCCAGTGCGTTGGAGGAGCACTCTGAGTGCAGGCTGTACTATCCAGTGGGTTGGAGGAGCACTCTGAGTGCAGGCTGTACCATCCAGTGTGTTGGAGGAGCACTCTGAGTGCAGGCTGTACTATCCAGTGGGTTGGAGGAGCACTCTGAGTGCAGGCTGTACTATCCAGTGGGTTGGAGGAGCACTCTGAGTGCAGGCTGTACTATCCAGTGGGTTGAAAGAGCACCCTGAGTGCAGGCTGTACCATCCAGTGGGTTGGAGCCTCACCCTGAGTGCAGGCTGTACCATCCAGTGGGTTGGACCCCAGACAAAAGAGGGAGCTGAGTGACAGCATTCATCCTTCTCTACTTCCTGACTGTGGATGAGACATGACGTCACATTTCCTTCCCTCACCAGCCTTTCCCCATCACTATGGACGATATTACTCAAACCCCAGCAAATAAGCCCTCCCTGGCTTAGGTTGTTTTGTTTTGCTTTGTTTTGTTTTTGCATTTGAGTAATCAACAATGAGAAATCCATAGCTTTTTTGCCTTGTCTATAAAAACCAGACCCACATAATATGCAAAGCCCTGAATTTGGTCCCCATCACTGATTATGATGGTGGTGATCATGATGGTGGTGGTGGTGGTGGTTGTTGTTGTTGGTGATGATGATGATAATGATGATGGTGCTGATGGGCCTGCCTACTATAGTTTTCTACAACTAATAATAGCCTGATGAAGTTCTATCCGGTAGGATATAAGAAATAGTTCTTGTGACTTCTAACTGTCCTAAAAGTGTAGAAAACATGGTTCTTTGGTTCCCTTCCCCTCTGCTGGTTTGAATTAAGGTGGGACATCTGGAACTGCAGTGGCCCGGACAGGCAATGGGGAACAAGCCACATGCGGAAGACTGATGGTGACACTCAGAAGGAGCCTGGCCCTTGAGACCTGGGAGAACGCTCCCACCCCTGCACTACTTGCCTGCAGCCTCCTGTTATAAGAAAGAGCAAGAAAGTTCTACCTTTCTCTCTCTGCCCACACACATGCATGCCTAAGTCAGATATGTTAGACAAATTACAGTTATCTATAGAATTGGGATAATAACTTATCTTAATGAGGACTGAATGAGAAACACATGCAGAGCGCTTGGACCCCACAGCAAATGCTCCATTAAACATGAACATCGGTCTCCACGATTATTTACATGAATAAATTATCTGTGATATAGAAAGAAAACCCAGCCCACCAGTTCAGATGTCATTCTGTACAGAGCATTGGGATCCCCACCTTTGCCCTGGTAACCTGGTTCCCCAAGGAAGCCACCGGCCAGGGTTCCTATTGATCCTTTGTGTGTCCCAGTGTTGCTGCTGAGGCTAGCCCTGGACCTCAGACAGACATGTTGCCACCACCTGCTGTTCAGAGCTCTTCCTCAGAAATGCGTCCACCCAGGGCAGATGTGACTGGATACTGTGTGCCTCCAGGATGAAGAATGCTTCCGGGTTGGAGGAGTCTCATTTTCCTCACAGACACAGTGGCTCTTGGTGCTTTGATCCTTTGTTGTTTTCAGCAGAAGCACTGATTTCATGGACATGTTGTTCATCTCCTGGTCGGGGGTCTTGGATGTGCCTCTTCCATGTGATGGAAAGCCATTTTTATATGTTCTACATGGTGGGACATGCCTGTAATTTCAGCACTCAGGAGGCTGAGGCAGGAGGATCACTCTGAGTTTGAGGTTAGCCTGAGGAATCTACTGAGTTTCAGGCCAACCTGGGCTACACAGTGAGACCATGTCATGAACAAACAAACCATCCTAGAAGGAGAAGGGAGTCAGTTACTACTTAGAATTCCAGGGGCTCCTCTTCAGTATGTTCCGGAGAAACCAGAGCCAGCAGCAGGTGACCTGGACACCAAAAGCCAAAAAGTGAAACCCCAGGCAGGGCTTCAGTTCTGCTTCTAGCCACAGTGGGCTGCCTGGTGGTCTGAGCAGGGTATTAACAGGTGTCTGTCAAGAATTAGGCATGGGGCTTAGGAGTTGGGTTTCCATGGGTTCTACAAACAATCCCCAAACGGGACGCTCTCTGAGAATGCCCTCACTTGGAAGCTCCTGGGCGGGCCAACCTCAACTTTTCATTCTAAATCTTCGGTCCTCCGAAGGATCATTGTGCCCTTTCAACTCACGGATTTGTTCTTATTCCTTAGCGGGGGTGTCCCCTGGTCCTGAGCATAGGTCTAACTGCCACGGTTAGTAGCAAGGAGTAACTTGGAACGGAAACATTCACGTTTGCTCCTCAGAAGTGGCAGGCACGCAGCATGACTGTGGCCAACCGGGAGACCCTGGGGGTGACCGGTTTCTGCATCTGCAATTGCACAGACAGCAAAAGGCACAGCGGTGGTGCCTCCTGGTCTTCCAAAGGTGGACTCACATGACAAGCAGCCAGGGAGGCCTCTTCAGCAGTAAGCAGCAGTTAATACAGGGATTTATAAATGAGGAGAAAAAGTGAAGGCCGAGTTCTCGGTCCTATATAGGACATCTGTAGAGCGCTCCCTGCCCCCACAGCTCAGGGAGCACCATAGCAGAGAGGACGGAGAGGGAGGACGGAGAGGACGGAGAGCTGGAGGACTGGCGGGATGCTGTGAAGTCTAGTCTTCTAGATGTGACATGGCTGTATATCCTGCAGCTGTGGCGACATCCACAAGCCCCACCCAGGGTCAGAACAACAACCTCAGACAACATTCCACTGGAACTCAGTGGCTTACAAAAGGAAAAGTCAAAACCAGAGAGGGCTGGAAGGTGGGAAGAAGACACACTGGGGGTGGACATGACCAATGAATACATGTATGAAAATTTTCAAAGAATAACCAAGAGAGTTTTTTTTTTTAAAGAAACTTAAAAATAAAAAGAGGAAGCAGGCCAGCAAAGGTGACTTGGTGCAAAAGCAGAACCACTGGGCATAGTTCTACAAGGCGGCCTTTGAACTGAATGCTATGGTGTTCCAGCAGTCTTAGCTGGCCACAGGGTTGACCGCGCCACTCAGGAGAGCCTCTGGCTGTACAGGCAGAGGAAGCTAAACTGCACAGCTACCAGTGAGGAAAAGGACAAAGACATCTCAGAGGAAAATCCTTACATTACAAACTCAGGATGGGGGTTGTGGTGCACGCCTGCATCTCAGCAATCAAGACACTGAGGCAGGAGGATTGTGAGTTCAAGTTCAGTCAGACCTAGAAAGACCCAGTCCCAACGCCAAAAAGAACGAATGGATGGGTGAACGACTAATCGAGCAAACATTTTGAGCATGTGAGGTAGCTGAGTGGAGAAAGGTCCTTACCACTGACGACGCAGAGCCTGGTGGACAGTTTGACAACCCCCAGAAAGCCCTTTCAGGAATATTTTGGGGCATTGGAAGTCCATTGGACAGTGAATTGGAAGCTGATCCTTGCTTAAGGAGGAAATAGGCTGATGAGATGGTTCAGTGGGTAAAGATACCTGCTACTGAGCCTGCCAGCCTGAGGGGAGGGCTGTGCCCGCAGGGCAGAGGAAGGGCAGACTCCTGGAAGCTGTCCTCTGACCTCCATAATCATGCCATGACAAATGTGCAGCCCAGCCCCACAAAAATAATTATTGTTTTTAAGGAAAAAAAAAGGAATGGCAGTTTACTCAGGTATAGGAAAGATGTAAATTATAGATTGTAGATAACATTGTGAATTATACAGAGATGTCAAGGAGAGTCTAGCCTATTTTAGATCAATTTAACTCTGAATGTTTTAAAAATGATGTGTACCGGTATTTTGTCTATACACATGTCTGTGTATCACATGCATGCCCGGGTCTCCCAGAGGCTCAGAACAGGGTGCTGGATTCCCCTGGGGCTGCAGTTGTAACGCACCATTAGGTGTTGGGGATCAGGTCCTCTGGAAGAACTGCTGAGCCATCTTCCAGCCCCAACTCAGAATGTTTCTAAATTACAAGTTTTAAATATTCCAAATTACAAGATAGTAAATAAGTGTTAATTACGTCCATTACTCCAGACATTGATAGCTCAGAACGGTCTTTCAATGTTTTGGTGGACATTTTTAAAGTTTGTGGGTCAGTCATCATCTTTCTATTTTTAACAGTGTAGTTCGAGAGATATGTCGTGCTTAACAGGCTGGCCTGAACTCACTGTGTATTCCAGGCAGCCTTCATAGGAGAGGAACCTCCCTTCATCCCCTGGGCCGTGGCATGGCAAGTGTGATCCAGTGAGACCAGTTTCCTATTGACTTTGGAACTGCTCAGTGTGATTTAGCTCTCACTGTTATTTTTATGATCCCAAGTCACCTTGAAACAGGAGTGATGTATGTGTGTGTGTGTGTGTGTTACCTTTAAAGAAGAGTGGCAAAATTCAAATGCTCTCAGGAGCCAGGAGGGTAAGATAAAGTGTCAAGGTGGAGTGTCAGTCCTTGAGGCCACAATTCCCAGTCTGCTGGGGACTGACAGGGCAATGCACTTCTGACGTCTCTTCTTGTCTATGTACAGCCCTAGTGTACTAGGGCTGAGGGAAGCTCAGCAGAAAAGCACTTGTCTAGTCTGCACAAGGCCCTGGTTGATCTTCAGGACCAATCAATCAATCAACCAACCAACCAACCAACCAGTCAGTCAGTCAGTGATAACATAGAGAGGCTAATCTCTATCCCCCTTTACGGGAGGCATCTCACAGAAATGCTGGTCTGGGTTTACCACATCTTCAAGAGATCCCTGAAAGCTGGGTTTACAGATGAAGAAGCCTCATAGTTTAAAAACAACAGCAATAGCTCAAATTTCAATTTTATGTGAGCCCACTAAACCACCACCAGGCCAGAGGCATTATTTTAAAACACCTGCAGATGTGGTCCTGAGGGTCGCTGCCAGCGCAGTGGAACTAGGAAGCGGCAGATGTCTTCCCTCCTTGCTACCTTAGTTTCAGTGCAAAGCAGACTTAAGATTCCCATTACTGTGCCTCCCTCTGAAGGAATTAATTATGGAAGACAGTTTCCAGGTTGAACGCCTGTGGGTTGTCTGAACAGCTGTGCTGCATGGATTAATTATCTTCACCTTAGCTAGATGTCAGGCGGAAGAAAGAGGAATTTTAAAGGGCTGGGAGAGAGGTAGGGAGCGTATGAAAGAAAGCAGGGAAGATAACTAAACTGTTGTCAGGGGTACCATGAGGGCTGCAGGGATGGGGGTCTCACCAGGAGCCAATGGGAAAGCAGGGCAGGGAGGAGGGAGAGACAGAGCAGGAAGCAGGTTTCCTCTGAGGCATCAATGCATGTGGGGTGGGGGAGGGGTTCCTAAGCTGTATTGTGTTTATCAAGCCAATGCAGAGTCTCTGAATGCTTCTGCCTATCCAGAGCCTTGGCAAACCACAACTCAGATTCATTCTCTCTCTCCTCATCTCCCTCTCCCTCTCCCTCTCCCTCTCCCTCTCCCTCTCCCTCTCCCTCTCCCTCTCCCTCTCCCTCTCCCTCTCCCTCTCCTTCTCCCTCTCCCTCTCCCCCCCCCTCTCTCTGTCTCACTGTTTCACTCTCTCTGACTCTCTGTTCCTGTGTGTGTGTGTGTGTGTGTTGAGGGGTGCATATACATGCACTAAAGCCATGGGTCTGTAAGTCTGTAACTTGGTGACTGGGCTGGGCTGGCCGCTAGTGGTCCCCAGGGATGCATCTGTGGCCACATCCCCAATAAGTTACAGGCATACACCATCATACCTGGGTTTTGGAGATTAAACTCAGTCCTTATGTCTGCAAGTACTTTTCTGACTCAACTGTCTCTCTAGCCCTACAGCCCAGATATTTTAAGGAGTATAAAGTCCTCAGATTGAGTGTTAGAACCATCCCTTAGTATCAACAGTGGGAAAAAGAAAACCCTCTGTATTTGTTTGAATTTGCATTTAAATAGCAGCAACCTCAACCTTTAGAAGAAATTCTTGGACCACTCAGCTTATCCCCCAGCCAAGTCAGGAATCTCCTGGAAACTTCTGGTTGCAGCTGGACTTGGTGGTACACAGTACTGGGAAGGCAGGTGCAGGCAGTGAGTCCAGGACCAGACTGCTCTGCATAGTGAGTTCTGGGTCAGTCAGAACTACACAGTGAGGCCTTGCCTCAAAACAAACAAAAACAAAAAGCCAAACCAACTAACCAAACACCATCAACAGCAAAACCTTGGCTAGAGACTAGCGGCTCCGGGCTGCAGCACTCCCACAGACCTGCAGTAAACCGGACCAACATTTTCACATCCACATTCTGACTAATAAGAATGAGACAGATGTTAAGAGGAGTGTTTGGCCACCATCCTGTGAAGAAGAATGCAAATAGGAACTCTAAGGTTAAAGACCACAGCTAAAGAGCCACAACTGCAAAACGGGGATCTGGAAAGCAAACATAATTAGTTATATAAATGTAGTATTTTCAGGTTGGAAAGAACAGCTACCTTATGGGGGAGGGAGAATAAACTACTTGTTTTGAGAAATGAACCCCCCCCCCCCCGTTTGTTATGGTGAATATATATATAAAGAAATCCCCTGTGTGTTTGATTCTAAACCAAAAGCCTAGTTCCCTTTTAGAAGCTCTACCGGAAACACCGGAAAAAATGTTGGGGGAAACTACCCTACACGACAACACACTTATGTAGCATCGTTCCTGGCCAAACCTCATTCAAATACACACCCAGGTTCACACAGCTGTGGTCATAGGAGTTGGCACAGTCAGCTTGCACCGGTGGGACGAAAAGTCTGGCATAAAAACGATAAGTGAAGATTTACTTTGGCTCATGGTTTCCGAGGTGTTGGTCTATGGTTGGGTTCGTGGGGTTGGGGTCCATGACTAGGCAGAATGTCTTGCTGTGGAGTGCGTGGTAGGGCAAAAACTGTTACATCTCGCGGTACTGAGAAGGAATGAGGAAGGAAAGAAGGGGGGGGGACGAGGAGGAGGAGGAGAGGGAGGAGAGGGAGAGAGGGAAGGAGGGAGGGAGGGAGAGAATATCCTACTGCACCTCCTGATATCTCCACCACCTCCTCATAGTGCCCAGGCAGATGACCAGATCTTTAAACCATGATGAGGCTTTGGGAACCCACACTCCAGATCTGAGCCGTAACCTAATTTTGTCTGGTGTGAAACAGTTCTTTTCCCCATTTCTTCTTTCTTGCCTATTTTTGTTCCAAGGGCAATGTGCCCTGTGCCAAGCGATGAACCTAAGGTAGCGAACCGATTAGCTCATCCTGTTGCCTGCTGGCGCGTACAGCTGGGGGTGGGTTTTGCCCGGTATCTGTTTACTATGGCAAGGGGCTTCTGGGGAAGTCTTCTCACCTGGGCCTCTTGCTCTACAGTCTTTTGTGGCACCTAGACACAACGACTGAAGTTTTCTGTGGCTAAGATGGAACTCTCGAGAGAATGGCAGGGCTATTGGTCCTTGGCCAACGCTGCAAACCAGGTTTCTTATTTTACGGGAAAATAACCTCTTTCTCTTAGTGCCCCTGTGGTCAGATTGCCACTTGTACGGGAACACAGTCCTAGTTGATTAAGGCATTTAGTTTCTACTTTCATAACACCCTGCAGGGATGTTAGCATTCCTTCTAGGCTCCGCCCAGCAGTTACCTAGCAACAGCCAGGTAGGCTGGGCTTGCTATAAAAGGGACTGTTTGGCTTCACTCCGCCCTTCGCCCTTCGCCCCTTTGCCCCCTCGCCCTCTTTCACCTCCTCCTCCCCCTCCCCTCCCCTCCTCGGTTTCCTCTCCCTCCTCGCTTTCCCCTTTTTCTCTCTGACCCCTTCACTCTCTCTGACTCCTTTCTCCCTCTCTCCCCTCTTACCCCCCTCTCTCCACGTGTTCCCAACTGGCCTCTTCTCTTTCTGTCCTTCTCTGTCCCCTCTCTTTCTCTGCCTCTACTCCTTCTCAATGCCCTTCCCATGTCTCCAAATAAACTCTATTCTATACTAGACCTGGCTTAGGGCTGGTACCTCAGGGGGAAGGGATGCCTCAGCATGGGTCTGCTGAGGTGCCCACTCCCAACCCACCGTACAGCGCTCTATAAAACATATCCTTGGCGTTATAGAACGCCAGGTCTTAAGGAGCTCTGCTGACATGCCCCAGTTTAAGCAAGCACTTCTGCTGTTAGGATTTAACTTGTCTGTGGTTGGTGCCAGTGATTATGCCCCCAAGGACATCACTGTGCCTGTGCCTTTTGTCTGGCTCAGCACCGGATTAAAGATTAAGAACATCGATGGTTATCTGGCACATTTCCTTTCAAAGGCAGATAAATAACACTTGGAGCAGCAGAGAGTAAGCTTAGTTTCATCAGCAGTGGACATCCCCACTCTTTTCTGGTTATTTTTCTACATGTGAATATAACATCAAACTTTCCTTATGGGACGAACGACTTTGTTTTAAGGTAAAGGCAGAGCTGTCCTGGTCCACTCGCCACAGAGTGGCTTTCTTTCTCATACTTCCTACTGTAGAGTAGGGAGGAGCAAGAGAGCTGAAGAAAGGGGGAGAAGAAACATGCTGAGGGGACTTGTGAGCACAATAGGACAGCCATTAGCTAAAATGTTGCCGATTCTGGAGCCTGGCGAAGAGCATTTCCTGTAGGCCAGTGCTAATGACCGATGGCCCTGACCCCAGATGAATGCAGGATCACAGCCTCAGCCACATCCCCCATCTCACTTGAGCTGAAATCCTTACCTCAGAGTGCAGGGTGGGGATGGGGTGGAAGGTGGGGGGCTCCCCCTTTCTCCTCTCCCCTGTCCTTCCCACTCGTTCTCTGCCTGGTTTCTATGGACTGGCCTTTAAGCCTGCAGACCGGGTCTCCGGCTCCACAGCTCCTGCCCTGCTATTGCTTAACATCTGTGGGGCAGAGTGCAGAGAGAGAGAGACCTTCAAGGGGGTAGATGTGTCTGCATAGGAGGTAGGGCTGAAGTAGTGAGGGTTGTCAAGGAGACAACAAATTGGTCCAAAACGGTCCATCTCCAGGGAATGGAGAAATGGTCGGAAAGGAACTGTTTTGGAGAGATCAGTTTTCTTCTTCTTCTTTTTAAAAAAGATTTATTTATTTATTATATGTAAGATATATGTATCTGACTTCAGACACCCCAGAAGAGGGTGTCAGATCTCATCATAACAGAAGGTTGTGAGCCACCTTCTGGGATTTGAACTCAGGACCTTTGGAAGAACAGAAAGTGCTTTTAACCGCTGAACCATCTCTCCAGGCCCCAAGAGATCAGTCTTGCTGTAGCCAGTGGCAGTATTTTATGGAGAACAGAAGGGGACCATAGGGCAGGCTCTGGCCAGTCAGGCTGACCTCTGGAGCCCACTGCATTCTTTGTATAATTCATTATTCTCTGAACGCAGGGGCCCTGGAGCAGGAGGGAAGCAGAGGGAGCATGCTTGTCCCAGGCACGGGCGTGGCACAGCCGGGAGACCGAGGCTGTGACTGAAAGCAGCCCTGCTCATTGCTCAGTTATGATGCAAGCATGGATGGGGTGGGAGTATCCAGTACATGCCAATCACTTCTCTGCTTAAACACCACGTATGATAGGCAAGCATTGTGGGTAGGCCTTCTCTTCCCATACCATTTAGACTTTATGCATCAAACCCTCCGTGAATGGCTTCACCAATGTCTAGCTCATCCCCCTCCCCCACTTTTTCTGACTCTTTTAACATCAGCCAGTCCAACCCATGCCTGCACACTTGACTTTACCCAGCAACACCCAGCTGAGAGAATGTCACCTCCAGGAACCCTTATCCAACTGTCCCTTCCCCCCTTCCTAAGGGTAATTCTCTTCCTCTCTTGTGACACGTCCTCTGTGTGACCCTGGTGTGCTATACATGTGCGCATCCCAGCACCTTACTGTGCCATTCACAGCTGACTTCCTTCTTGTACTACAGTGTGCTGGAAGGTGCAGTCTTTCAGCTTCTCAACTTTGTTCCCAGTCCATTACATAATCCACAACTCATGGTGGCACAGGGGCGACTGGCACTGCATGTGCCTAGCTTACTTTCCAGCAGGTTTTCTCCAGCTGCAGTCGCGTGCGCGACCATCTGTTCTTTCAGCTTCTGCTCTAGACAGTGACCAGCAGGCTTGGACTGCAGGGGTTTGCAGCCTTCTCTGCTCACTGCTTTCTCACTGGAGGAGCCTACAGGCTCTCAGTGTGAAGGGTGCTCTGGTCAGAGTACAGATCAGTGAAGTTGGAATCCACCCTGAGCCGCTTTGTAACTCCCAGGCCATTCTACTGTGTGGTGAATACTGAGACCCTGGAGTTTAAATGACCCAAGTGTTGACTATAAACAGCTTTTCCTGTGTATACACTGTGTAGTAAACACTGAGTTGGGCACTGGGAAGTGATAGGAAGGGAATAGTATTTTGCATAGACAGAGTCTTGGTTTTCAAGAAACTATAGTCTCCACACAAGGGTAAATGATCATGGTCTCCAAATTGTTTGATTTCTATCAGGGTGTCACAAAGCAGACATTTCTTGTTTCTGAGGCCACCTATTACTACATTGTAGGATGTTTCAAAGAATCTCTGGTCTCTGTGCAGCAGATGACAATAGAAATCTATAATGCATATGTGTGCACATGCTCACACACACACACACAATTTTACAACTGAATATGTCCAGATGAGTCCTAATATGCTTTTGGGGTAAAGCCATCTCCCTGGAGAACAACTGGCTAAGTAGGTAACAGTGTTTCTTAGCAAGACTCCAGGGCAATCCTCTTCCACATTTGAGTCTCAAAACAAACCTCGGCCTAGAGCAGTGTTCTCAGAGTGTGGACCCCATGGCCAGCATCTGTGGCAGTTGGAGACCCTGCTCCAGACCTCTTGAATCTGCCATTTGTTTTAAGACATTCTCTGGGTGGTTTGCACATAGGCTCAAGTTGCAGGGCCACCAACTGATGTACCAGGGAAAGGGAGAGGGCAGGCGTGGGGGCAAGGAGAAAGGTCTCAGTAGAGCTAGCTCTGGGTCCTGACAATATACAAGCTGCCAAGAGGCAGTCCCTGGAGCAGTGGGCCCTGGAAGGAAGGACTTCCAGATGGAAGGAACCCTGGACTTGGAAGCAGCCAAGTCTCTCTCTTTTCTTGCTTAATTCTTTCTCTTAATTTTCTCAATCTCTTTTCTTGTGCTTTGGATAGAAAAACAATGTTCTCTGTAACTCATGCCCTGTGAGGATTGACAGCCATCAAGTATGCTCAAACAAGTCTTTGAGATTCTTAACAAAATGAGTGTTGCTAGCGAAACCACAAGGGCGTGTTTTTGAATAATGCAAACTCAAATTTACCACCAGACATGGACACGCACACTTCTGTACAGATTTCTCGTTTACAGGGAGGGGTTTGTGAATCATTTTATAAAGTTATTAGCAACTCCTCTGATATTTTGGTGATGATCAATGCAATGCTTTTACTGTTGTTATGTTTTATGTTAAACATAAAAATGTTTTAATGTTTGACATTTCGTATGAGGCCTCGCATTTGCAGCTATCATGCAACTCTAAACCAGGAAACTCGATCCCTTTATACAGTGGCAGCACGGGAGGAAGAGGAGCTTTGGGGAGTGACTTCTGTGTGTGTCTTGAGAGCAGGCGTATCACAGAAGTGAGCTCCATGGTCTGCTCACGTGCATGGGCTTTTGTCTTTCCGTCTTCCGCCATGTGGTGAGCTACAAGAAGAATCTCACCAGACACAGAACCCTCAGCCACGGGCTTCCCAACTTCCAGAAGTGTAAAAAGTAAAGCTTTCTTCTTTATAAACTCCCCTGCCTCAGGGATTCTGTTGTAACAGCATAGCACAAACAAAGTTTCCCTGTTTAAGACTTTTTTTGTA
Source organism: Apodemus sylvaticus (assembly GCF_947179515.1). Lineage (NCBI taxonomy): Eukaryota > Metazoa > Chordata > Mammalia > Rodentia > Muridae > Apodemus > Apodemus sylvaticus. Next base: position 42,362,812 of record NC_067485.1, read on the forward strand.
GTTCCCAATGGTCCCATTGCAAAGTCCAAACTCCTCATATGTCTTTCATTGACAGACTCACACTTATCTTTCCAGCTTCGTCTTTAGGCTAAAATATGGACCAAAAATAGCAAATAAATATTAAAAGGTTAGAGGGCTGGAGCTGCAGCTCAGGTGGTAGAATATTTGCCAACAAGCACAAGGTCTGGGTTCCAGCCTCAGCACCATACAATCCAGGTGAGATAGGGCTGCCCACAATGCTAGTGCGCTCCAGAGCTCAGGGGCATTCTTACTACACAGCCAATTCAAGGGCAACCTAGAATAAATGTCTCAAAGCAAATATATATATATATATATATATATATATATATATATAGCCTGTTGTTTGATTTCTGGCACTGGGTTATCCTATAGCAGATTCCTCACAGTACACACTTGCTTTCTTCCTTTCTAGAAAGAACCCAGAATGTTGGCCATGTTAGGCAAAAACTCTGCCCCCAGCTGTGCCTTGTCTGGAGTCCTGTGTCCTGACTGTGGAATTTGTATTAAGGTCTTCCACGGGGTTCACCTATAGGGTATTTTGTGGTCCATGCATATAGAAAGACAGGCTTTTCCTTTTGCCTCCAGCTCCTGGATGGCCACACACAGCATTGCATCAGCCAGTCCTGCCTTCCCAACTGCTCTGGGAGATCCAGTGAAGACGGATCACAGAGATGCAGGATGCTTGAGGCGGTCCAGCGGCTGCCTCGCACAGCTCCCACTTGGGCATCTTTGTCTTCTTGGCTCAGACCTCACCTCCTTTGCTCTGCACCTCACTCCTCTCTAGCACTTGGCACACGTTGGTTCCACTCAGAGGATTCTCACTGTGTCTTCTTACCTGGGCAATGCTTTTTATTTTTGATGATGGTTGCTTCCTGTAGGAGCCAATCCTGACCTTGGAAGCCTTCAAGATGGGGTTGATATAAGGTCCACAGGACCATATTGAGCCATCACTTCTCCCAATACAGGTGACTCTTCATGTCTCTTCCTCCTTGACTGTCACCTCTTTCAAGCCTGGGGCATTGTCCTATGTATATCCCTCCAACCCAGTGTAGCCTGACACTTAGCAAGTGCTCAGTCAGTCAGTTAGGAACGAATTATGAGTGCGTGAGCACAGGGATGAAAGGGGCCTCGAATTTGAATTATAACCTGTATACATCACAGATCTCCTAAACTTGAACCACTGGGCAACGTTGCATATATTATTCATGTGTTAAATATCTTTAGGCTCTTTTTTTTTTCTGTGTTATTTTCCCCTTTGCTTTCCTCTCTACTGCTGACTTCTTTCTTGTTCTTTGTAGTGTTTGAGAAACTCAGCAGGAGAGCAGCAGGTCCCAGCTGATGAGCACAGCACCCTGAAGAAGGTGCCCATTGTTCCCCAGCTTCCTGGACCAGCAGCAAAGGAATGCCAATTCCAGCTCTGGACAGCAAACACCCACATAAAGAGACGAAGTGTATGGGTTCTTGTGTTCCTTAGGCAGTGTTTCCACTTCCATGGCAGGGGACCAGTTAGTGAGTTCAAAAAATGGGCTTCTGGTTCTATTTATTCAGGGTAATCAGAGACACCAGAACTGAGGGATGTTCTATATAAAGACTTTAGTAAACTAGGAGGAACAACAATATGAACCACCCAGGACCCCCAGAGCTCCCAGGGACTAAACCATCAACCAAAGAGTACACATGGAGGGACCCATGGCTCCAGATGCATATGCAGCAGAGGATGGCATTGTTGGACATCAAATGGAGGAGAGGTCCTTGGTCCTAAGAAGGCTAGATGCCTCAGTGTAGGGGAATGCCAGGACAGGGAAGTGGGAGTGGGTGGGTTGGTGAGCAGGGGGAGTGGGATGGGTTAGGGGATTTTCAGGGGGAGTCCAGGAAAGGGGACATTTGACATGTAAATAAAGAATATATCTAATAAAAAAATAAAAAGAGAAAATAAAATAAGTGCATACCTGTTATAAAATATATGGTTACATAAAGGGGCTTAGAGGTTTGAGTCTCAACACTTCTCTTTGAGGAGCACAGTGTTGAGAAATTACTCTTCAAAAATGTATTTCAGGTTCATATCTTAAATATTGTGACAATGAAAATAAGTTTGTCTTGGGAAAGGTACCCTGAGTCTATTGCCAATGTTCTCAAAATTAAAGCAATTAAAGTGTGTAAGCAGCAAAAAAAAAAAAAAAAAATCAGTAAACACTGAGGACATGTACACACACACATGTACACTTACATATAAATGCACAGCTGTCCATGCACTCACACATGAACTCATGTGCATCAAACCTGTCACATATTTATGTATATACTTACATATGTGTACATATGAATATAAGCTTTATATATTTATGCATGTATATGTATATGTATATGTATATGTATATGTATATGTATATGTATATATGTGGTTAATTTTAAAGACTATAGACACATAGTTTATACTGTATGGTTTTTGCGGTGCTGAAGATCAATATATAATAGTACCTTAATAACTTAGGAGTCAACAGACATCTTCTGTAAAGGGTCAGGCTACAAGCGTTCAGAAGTGTTGCTGGTTTTATCATTGCTGAGACAGTGACTCAGTTGTGTCATTGTGTTTGAAATAGCTGTGACTTAGCTGTGTTCCAGTGAAACATTCACAAAACAGGGCCGGGCTTAGATTAGGTCCATTAGCCACAGTTTGGGAGCCGGTTCTTAGACCGCAGGTACGATGGGGACACTTGGTAGCTGGCCTTCGTAACGGCTGAGCTGCACTGTCAGTCTTCAGGAGACACGTGTCTAGGTGTGAATGAGACTTTCCAGGGAGGTTTAACTGTAGAGGGAAGACCCACCCTGCGTGTGGGCGGTGCCTCCGAGCACTGGGCTAAACACAGAGAAGAGAGAAAGGCTCCGGAAGCCCAGCATTTGCTCCCTGCTTCCTGATTGTGGATGCACTGTAACCAGTCATGCTCCCCACGAGACCAAATAAGCCCTTCCTTCCTTAACTTGTTTTTGTCACAGCAATAAGAAAAGTCTTTAACACACATTCGCACAAGATCTATCCTGAAGTTAAAGATAACCATATAATGTAGTTGAAGGATTGCTTTTATATTTTTAAAATTACACTTAGCTTGTATGAGTATGTATGTACAGACAGACAGACACACATACACAAACACACACACAGACCACAAGCACTCATTTAGTTGTATGAGTATATATGTACAAACACACACACACACACACACACACACACACACACACACACACCACAACATGCGTGCAGAAAGAACAACTTCCAGGCATCTCCTTTTTCCTTGCAGGAGTGTGTCCCAAGGATCAGGTGATCAGGTTTGGAGGCAAGCACCGTTACCTACTAAGCCATTGTGCCAGTCCCACAGAGTATTTACTTATTAAATACTACAAAATGCACCAATCTTGTAGATGAGAATATAGTTATAAAGTGCACCCTTAAAAATGTAGGCACATAGAGCACGGGGAGGTTAAGAGCACCCACTGCTCCCTCCGAGGATCTAGGCTCACAGCTGGCTCGAACTCCAGCTCCAGGGCATCCAGTGCCCCTTATGGCCTCTGTGGGCACTGCATACCATGGTACACATACAGACAAGCACACACACACACACACACACACACACACACACACAAATAAAAATAAACAATTAGAAGTACAACCACCTGTCAGAAAAAAGATTTATCCAAATATTATATATTCTTCGTTTCCCATCTTTGCCAATTATAATAATATTTAAAATGCTCAAGGAAATAGGCTCCCAAGGCTCCCACAGCTCTCAGAAGTATTTTTTTTTTCTTTTCTAGAGGGGAGGAGCAGGGAATGAAATCTGGAGTTTGGTATGCAGCTCTGTGCTAGGGCATTGGCCTGGTATGCGTGTGGTCCTGGATTTCACCACCTGGTCCTCAAAATATGTAAACAAAACCCAACAGCAAAATAAAAAACAAATAAAAAACAAAACAAACCAAAAACCTAAATAAAACAAACAAACAAAAAACCCTAATCCCTAGCTCATGGTTTCTTTTTATAGAAGAACCCAGAGAAGCAATGGTGTTCTTTGAAAACAATCCTCTGGACACATGACATTTTATTCTTTTCTGAATAGCCTACAACTTTGTACCATAAAACTTTTTAGAAGGAATCAAATGTGATGGGGCCCTGCTCTGCCTCACGTGACATCGGTGGGGAATGACGCACCCGGGAGTCATGGGGACCGGCCTCTGAAGGCTGCAGCCGGAGCTGCCTGGGCACAGTAACGCTGAGGGAGATTAGATGGCAGACGCCAGCGCCCCTCCTGCGGTTTGGGCTTTCGGGTTCAGAAGTGGCTCAGTCCTTGTCACATGGTTATTGCTCCGTGGATTCTCCATGGAGAAGTGGTGAGAGTGTTGAGACCTTTAAGAGGTGGAGCCTGGGGAAGGTGAGGGAGGCACCACCCTCAAAAGGGATGAACGGTGGTCTCACAGATGCATGAGTTCTTATGAGAGTGGGTTATGAAAACTCAAGGCTGCTACGCACACATCTGCTGCACATGCCCAATGCCCATTGCTGTCCTTTGCCTGGGTGACAGTGAGGGACATCCTTGCTGGGATGCCAGTGTCATGCCTTGCAACTCCAGAGCTGTGAGCTAAATAAACAGTCAGCACCCAAATCCAGGTATTCTGTTAGAGCAACATAAAATGGACTAGCAGACTACTACCCAAATCTCACGAACCAAATCATAACCAAGTCTCTGGATATACACAGATAACCCTCCCCAGTTTCTGTACCAGCCATCCCATGAACCTAAGTTCACCAGAGAGTTCTTCCACTCAAGCCCGGCCTGACAGCTTTGCAGCCAGAGTCTCTGCTACTTGGTCCTCTAGTGGGACTTGGAACACCTACTTCTGCAGCAAGTCCTTCACCCCCTGCTGGTCCAGAGGTTTGAAGAAGGCCCTGAGCCTGTTCTCTCCCAAGACTGAGTCTCACGGCAGCATCCCTAGACTCAGACCAGCTTCCGTATTAGTTAGCAGAGACACAGTTCAAAGCACCTCCTCGTCAACTCAGTTAAGACTCACCCTTCACCTGTAAGGATCAGAACCACTGCATGCACACAACAGCAGATGGCTTTTCTGCCTTTGTGATTGTTTCATTTGAAAGATGCCTAAGAAACCTGAATGTTTGCCCAGACAGTCATTGTTGTGCATGCCCCAAACCCTAGTACTTGGGAGGTCGAAGCTGGAGATCAGGAGTCTGGGCCAGACAAGCTTGGGTTGTATATTAAAATATCATAGAGAGAAAAAGAGAGGGAGAGGGGAGGGAAAAGGAAAGAGAGAGACATGCTCTTAGACATTGAAAAGAAATTATGCATAGTCACTGAGTTTGTTCCTTTCCTCACTGCAGGGACAAATACCTGACAGAGCAATCTCTGTGGCTCACAGTCACGAGCTACAGTCCATCGGGGCGGGGAGGTCACAGGGAGGAATGTGAAGGGCTGGTGAGGTGTTCACAGCGCAGAAGCAGAGGGAGATGGATGCAGGCTCTCTTCACTTCCTCCTGATTCAGTCCAGGATCCCACCCCAGCATGGTGCTGCCCAGAGGGACTGCCTTCACACACTGTCTAGAGATGCATTTGACGTCTAGTCACCAATCAAGATTAAATGTCATAGCCTCAGAACCAACGCAGGTCGGCTCTCTGAAGCAGACTGATCTGGCATCTGGTCATGTGACCAGTCTTACCAAAGGAGATTTTAAAAACAGGATCTCTGTGGACATATCTATTCACCAATTAACAGTTATGCCATGACACAAATCTTTGCCCTCTTCCTTCCTTTACTTGACCGTCTCTTCATCCTAACACGACAGATGTAACTCACGTGTTCGTGTCGAAAATGTTTTCAGATGTTGCAAATCATAGCATATTTGGAAAACAAAATAAAACTATATCTTCATGAGCAGCAAAACATTGCCGTAAAGTTTATACAGTCTCATGGATGTTCAAGATGTTGGATGCTCACACAAAAGGCATTTCTGTTAAACAAATATAAAAAAAATTGTGTAGGAAAATGAAAGAGTAACAGGCGATAGAGGGAAACAGTGAAAACAAGCCCTGATCAGGACGCCAAGACAAGTGTCATGAACATACACATCCAGTTCTTGGTCTCTCTCCACGGACCTATGTGTTTTTAGAAGAACTGGCTTCTGGGCCTCTAATGGCTACACATATTTGCAGCCTTAGCACTTGAGATATGGAGACAGGAAGCTCAGAAGCTCAAGGACGTTCTCAGCTACACAGCAAATTCAAGGCCAAGTTCAAGGACTGAACTATGGTGTGTGTGTGTGTGTGTGTGTGCATGTACGTGAAGAATTTTCTTCTCAGTATTCTGCACTTAGCATTGTTGTCCATTCAGTCACATATCCAATAAGCACTCATTGACAAGGTAGCCCTGTCAATGGCTGTGCCGAGGTAGCAGCCACGTCATGACGTGGCCTAGCCTCCTCACGTTAACTACTTAAAAAAACATCTTAACAAAATTATTAATTTTTCTTTGCAAAGCAAATTGTATTTTCTCTTGACCATAATGTTTCAAACTGCTTTTCAAATGTTATCAACTAACCATCACAAATTCCAAACAGTCTGTACTCTAAAACAATTTTTTAACAACCCATTTATTTTTACTTTCTTGTGCATGAATGTTTTGCATGCATGCATGGAGGCACACTGTGCGAGGGTCTGTTGGATCCCCTGGAACTGGGGTTACAGATGGTTGTGAGCCACCCTGTGGGTGCTGTGAATTGAACCTGGGTCCTTTGTGGGAGCAGTGCTTGCTCTCAACCGCTGAGCAACCTCTCCAGCCAACCCCTCTTAAAATGGATAAGCCTTTGTTACCAATTCAAATGAGAGATTGCCTAGTACTTCCTGTTCCTGGTAGCAGGTCTTTTGTCCACTCCTCAGAGGAGGACTAAGGACTGAGGCCCAGCACCCTCAGACTGGTTTTCGCCCACCACAGGCACTTCAAGTCTGACAATCCTTTTTGGATATCTTAGTTACTCTCCTTGTTATGGCCAAATATTTGATAAGAAGCAACTTAAAGGGGAAGAGAAGATTTTTGAGTGTACACCCGAGCTGGGGGTGGGGTACAGTCTGTCATGGGGCTTGGGGGGGGGGAGTCAGGGAGGCAGCAGTGTGAGGTGGCTCGTGTTGTGTCTGTGGGCTATGATATGACTCTTTCAGGACCACTTCCGGTGACCTATTCTCCTCAGCTAGGCTCCACCTTGGCCTGCCAACCCTGGGGATCAAGTGTTCAAACACAGGAGCCTGTAGAGCTGATTTGCGTTCAAACCGTGGCACTGTATGCATCGTGACTCTGACCCATGTAAACATTATCCCTAACGGAGTGGGTGAGCTTCTCCCCTGCACACCAGGAGCAGTTGTGCAGGATGCTATCATTGCTATGGTAACTTCATCTACCTCTCAATTCTCTACAAGTCCTCTGCATTCCTGTCTTATTCTTTCCTTCACACCTATGACGTATTTTCTTTCTTGGCTGGAGCACCTTCCTTCTTTGTAGTCTTAGGCAACACATGGCTTCAACTGCATCTTCTGCTGACTCTAAAATCTATACCCACACCCAGGCTTTCCCTTCAGACTCTAGATACATTCTTCTAGCTTCCCTGTATTCTTTCAAGGTTAGGATGGCTGCTATAGAGAAAATAAGTAACAACAAATGCTGGTGAAGACAGAGGGGAAAATGATCCGTTATGCACAGAGATGGAAATGTAAACTTGGTGCCATCATTGTGAAAAGCAGTATGGAGGTTCCTCCAAATACTAGAAATAGAACTAACATATGACCCAGCAATATCACTCCTGGGCATATATATACAAAATACCCCAAGACATCATAGCACAGAAATGTTTGCACAACTGCAGTTAGTGATGCATTATTCCAATAGTCAGGAAGAAGAACCAACTGTGATATCCATCAAGATCCAGGTGGATAAAGAAAATGTGGTATATAGATCAGTGATTTTATTCAGCCAGAATGAAGGATGAAATTACATTGTTTGCAGAAAAGTAGATGAAACTACAGGGGCTTTTTTGTTGAAAAAAATAAATTAGACTTAAAAAAAACCAACATCCTGTTTTCCTCAATATAAGAAACATATACACATATGCCATACATGAAGAAGTGGGAGCACGTGAAGAGAGGAAGGGATCTAAAGGGAGGGGAGGAGCAAGAGAAGATAACAGTGGAAGGAAGGTAAATAATTTCATGTTTTATCTCATATGCAGGATCTAGATTTTATATACTCATCTATCTATCTATCTATCTATCTATCTATCTATCTATCTATCTATCTATCTATCTATCTATCTATCCATCCATCCATCCATCCATCCATCCATCCATCCATCCACCCACCCACCCACCCACCCACCCACCCACCCACCCATCTATCTATCTATCTATCTATCTATCTATCTATCTATCTATCTATCTATCTCTGAAATCCCTCCTATCTATCTGTAAGCAAGTGTGCATATATACCATAAAGTCAGCAGGGGAACTCTTTTGAATGAGGCATGGACCAATAGAAGGGAAGTATGGGAAATTATACAATAATAGATACATATGACAATCCTCATGGTGGATTGATGATTTCCTAAGCTAACTAGAAATACTATTTATTTATTTATTTATTTATCTATCTATCTATCTATCTATCTATCTATCTATCTATTTATTTATTTATTTATTTATTTTTCAGGATAGAGTCTTACTATGTAGCACTGGCTGTTCTGAAATTCACTATGTAGATGTTCAGAGTCATCTTCAGCGATGCAGTGAGTTCAAGGCTGGCCTGGATGGACTACATGAGCCCTTGTCTTGAAAAAGTCCCTCCAACTACAGCAACTACAACCACATAACAAGCTATGGAGAGGGCCTGCTCCAACCTCTTCCCTCTCGGAGGCTTGTTGTTCTAGAACTTCTAAAATTTCTCCACTCACTTTTCCCTTCCAAGATGTTTTTACACGATTCCAGGTACATAGGTATAGAAAACAAGTATAAAAAAACCAAAGATTAACTAATAATAAACCATAAAGAAACTTGCTTCAAAATAATTCTTTGGTTTTTACTATTATTTTGAGACAGAAGAAAATTTGCACATTAAGGACCAGGATGAATTTCTTTACTTTCACAGAAAAAATTAAATCCTGACTGCATTCCTGAATCCACACACAGAGAGCACATTGAGTATTTTTCAGAGCAGAGTGATATTTTGGTTTTATAATCATCAATGTAAGAGTGCCAATTTATACAGTGTGCCCATGTATATAGATTTATAGGTATAGCGCCTATTTATATTGGTTTATATATGGGAGAGGTATATTTAAATACATTTCAGAAATTATTGGAATTCTGTACTACCTTAGTCAAAGCTAATCGAACAGATTTTTGTTTTTGTTTTTATTTGTGTTTTTCAAGACAGAGTTTCTCTGTGTAGTCCTGGATGTCCTGAAACTCACTCTGTAGACCAGGCTGGCCTCTCACCTGCCTCTGCCTCCTGAAGAACGCTGGGATCAAAGGTGTGGCCTCGGCCACTCAGCTCAGTACTTTTTTGTTTGTTTATGTATGAAACTCAAAGTAACTAAAACAGCAAACTTTCAAATTAAACATTCTAGCATAATACAATCTAAAATACTGATGCGATCTGCATTGGGGATGACAGTGGGGAAATAGTGAACACCTTTGTTTTTTGTAATGAAGCCCTTCTGTTTCTTTAAGAGCAGAGAACCTCGTGTGTGTGGTAAAACACTGCATTTGTGACACACAGTGATCTCGATGCCCAGATGTTTTAGCGGCAGCATTGGTGCTCTCTGGTGTGCCCACACTTGTGGATAAAAGTGCATTTTTGTTATATTCAGACCCAGGATGCAGTGAAGCCGTGTGAAGCAAGGTGGTAGACCCAGAAACACCTCGCATTCATCATGTGTTTGGCTTTGAGTTAACTTTGGTTCCGTTTGCCTTCAGAAGTCTTTTAGTGTTCCCCGTCTTCACACAACCCCATTCTGAGCTCCACTCCTACCGCATGTGGGGTTGCAGACCACAGTCAAAGGAACTGTGGCCTATTACACAGCATTGATGGCTTTAATTTCTGAAGGAAGCAGGCTTTTATAGTAAAAAGTAGATTTGCCTCAGGGCTGTTAGGAAAGCTATAAGGCCCTATACTTTAGGGACAAAAACTAAAAGCCCTTCTTCCTGTTCCCAGTAAAGTTTAACAAAGAGTGTGGGTGGGAGAGAGAAATCGAAGGTGCATTTGCATGCTAGCCACTCCTCTGGCTGGTCCCACCTGCTGAGTGTGATACTGAGTGTCCCTGTCCTCATGGCTCCGTCTGAGTCCAGCATCACTGCTGTGGCTACTGAAGCATCTTTCCTCAATACCCATGTGTTGCTCAAAATTCCTTTGTATCTAAAGAATGAGGGTGTGGATACCCAGTGTGGCGTGAGGGTCCTTCACAGTCTCAGGCCTGCGTCTCACACCAGACCCTTTGTCTTCTGGCCACCTGGACACTTGCTACTTGCTGAACACGCCGTCCACCCTGGTTCCTTTGCTGTTTCTTCTGCCAGGTCCTCTGCCCTGTGCCTGCCTCACCCCCCATGGCTTAGCATAGCTTGGTCTTTGTGGAAGCCCTCCTGTTGTCCCCAGTAGGAATGTCCCCAGGTTCCTCTGAAGCCTGACCAGTTCAGGGGAAATCTTGTCTCCTTGACTTTCTCCCTTGAGACTTGCTGGCGTGTTCACGTTCAGTGCTCGACACTGTGTTGCGTACTGGGACACAACAGAGGAATGATGTGGTGTCTGGCCTGAGGACCCTTGGAATACTGAATCTAGACACGTACGGGCAGAGTGACACCTACTACATGCAGAGATTTAAACCAGCATATGACAGAGGCAGCCTTGGGGCACAATGACCTGACTCATGGCACACCTTCACAATACACCCTTAAAGGATAGCGGAGCACACACATTATTTATGGTGAGCTGCTGGTCTGGAAAATTCTGATGGCCAAGATCAGGGGACTAAATGTGAAATGTCCCCGTAGCTCATATGTTGGAATCCTTGGTTCCCAGCAGATGGCGCCGTTTGGGGACGGTTTTGGAACCATTTGGGTGAAGGATGTGGTTGGCAGACAACGGTCACTAGGCTACAACCCAATCCTGCTTCCCTCTGTGCTCAGAAGTGAGAGTGCTGCTGGGAGATCACACTCTCCTGGCAGGTTATGCACAGAAGGCTGTGGAGTCTCCCGGCTCCCTGTGCAAATGGCCCCAATCCTGCTTCCCGATCTTTCTGCTTTCATGTTCGGCAGAATGTAAAAAACCGTTCTACAACTTTCCACTGCCAGACAATGACCCCAGCAGCCATATTTCAACACCTCCCCCTCCCCATCAGAAGGCAGCTCTGGCTTTATGGACAGGGGCTATAAGGTCTCTACTACTACTAGACAGAGGCTCCAACCACAGTGCTGCAACTCCCACTGTCCGACGCCCTGCAGCCACTATGCCTTCCCACCATGATAGGCTGTCACTGTGGGCTAAAATCAACCTCCCCTTCCTCAGCTTCTTTTCATTGTGTATTTTTTTCACAGCGAGTGGAAAGTAATAAATAATCTCCTCCAGGATTACCTCCTCTGGGACAGTTCATCACATATAGGAAGTAACTTTATGAGGCTCAGTTTAACAGACAATTTCCTCTTTAATTTGCGCTGTGATTTACAGCTGTCAGACTTCTTTCCGTACTCCCATCTCATCCAGCGCCCTAGGACAATGGCTCTCAAGTTTGTCTGGTGTAACTGTATTTAAATCTCATTTCATTTTCTTTATTTTCATTTGTTATGCTCCCCTGCATGTGTGTCAGTGTACCACGTGTGTGTCAGTGCACCGCATGTGTGTCAGTGCACTGCGTGTGTATCAGTGCACCGTGTGTGTGTCAGTGCATGGCATGTGTGTGAGTGCAGCACGTGTGTATCAGGGCACTGCGTGTGTGTCAGTGCAGCACATGTGTGTCAGTGCACGGCGTGCGTGTCAGTGCACCCTGTGTATGTCAGTGCACCGCGTGTGCGTCAGTGCACCACCGAGTGTGTGTCAGTGCACCGCGTGTGTGTCAGTGCACTGCGTGTGTGTCAGTGCACTGCGTGTGTGTCAGTGCACTGCGTGTGTGTCAGTGCACCACCGAGTGTGTGTCAGTGCACCGCGTGTGTGTCAGTGCACCACGTGTGTCAGTGCATGGCATGTGTGTCAGTGCACCCTGTGTGTGTCAGTGCCCACATGTGTGCAGTGAGAGCAGAGGATGAGAAGAGAGCATTGGACAGACTGGGACTGGAGATATCAGTCGTGAGTTGCATGGGGGTGTGGGAACTGAACCCCTGTCCTTTGGAAAAGCAGCCAGTGCCCTTAACTGGAGATCTACCACTCCAGCCAGCTCCAGGCTTAGCTACCAGGTTCATAAAATACCAACGAGTGGGTAGGACACTACCAATCCACTTTGTCTAAACTTTGTTCCAAACAGTGAACTTGGAAGTTCATGGAAGCATCTGAGAAAAATTCAGCTACCAAAGTTCATTTGTACATCAACTGTTCGGAAGGCATGGTGGGCACTTCCACCTAGGCCATGCTTTATACAGTAGGGAAGCTCTCAGGGTCTCCCTAGCACGTGAGGTAGCAAGGAATGGTAACACCGTGGGGAATCCCAGAAATCCCCAGATAATAATTCCTAGGAGTAAAGCAGAGTAAAGAAAGACAGCAGCTCCTGGGAGTGAGCAGGGCCCAGCTGCCCCCAGGCAGGAGATGCACAGAGGTAGCTGGCCTTGCAGTCCACAGGCTGGGTGGGGCTTGCCCCTCCCCATGGAAGTCTGGGTGGTGAGGTAAGGCCAGGAATCCAAAGCATTTCAAGTCAAAACTGAGCAAGAAGGAAGCAGGCACGTTTTGCGGATATGGTAGATTACGAGTTAAATCTCGGTATTTTTCTACTGAGGGGAGTGGCGGTTGGGACTAAGTTATTTTTGTTACTGCAGTTTTTTGGTTTTGAGGAGGGTTTGGTAGAACTTGTTACTGTGTCTGGGCCATGTAAGTTTCAGGGTTTGTTTGGACTTCACAAGTTTAATGCTATGTCCTAGACTGAAGGGAAGAGATCGTATGAATCATGCAAAATGAGAAAGAAAGTAAAAACAGGAGATTTCCTCCTACTTTTGCTCTCTATACATTTATCGGACCAGCATTTTTGGAATGTTTGCCAAGTCTCTAGTGCTACGGGAAACATGGGATGGGCTGAGGCGGATGTCAGAGAGGATTCTTGCCGCTGAGGAACACGTGGGGCCGAGGGAAGAACTGACGCAAGCGAAATGCTGGCTGTCTACACAGGTGCAGGTGGGCTCGAATAGACGTGTGCACACAATGCACAGGAGCTCAGATAAAGGATGGCTGCTTCTGTTGGGCTGCAACTCACTAGATCTCACTAGAGTCAGCTTCTTGCTTTCAATGCTTCAAGGTGTTCCTGGAAGCCACTTCCGTTTGTTCCATTCCTTGTTTTCTGAAATTTGCTTTTTATGCCTTTGGCATTTTTTAAATGTAAAACATATTTGATATAAAACAAGTCTTTTAAAAAGGCACACACACTATATAATGATGAACTCATAATGGACTGGAAACCTTACTATCAAAGCGAAGTTACAAAACCTTGGGAGAAAAGAGAAATCGGTCTTTGTGATAGAGAGTGGATCAGTGTTTCTTGAAGATGAGACCAAAACACGTGACAAAACAAATATACGGCAACAAAGTGAAAAAAACCTTTGCAGTTCGAGGGACACTATTAAGACAAGAGAAAGCAGCTTGCAGAAAGATACTATTTGCAAATCATGTATCTGAAATAGAACTCTATAACTATCAGTAAGATGTGATTCGATTTTAACACGAATATGAGTTTGAATAGACATCTCCCTGAAGAGCAACAGTAGATGCTCAATTGGCGTGAAAGTCAGAGAGAAAGTGCTGGTCAACACCCCGTGCAGGGCTAGACTGCAACAGACAGAATGGAGCATCAGCGGGCGGGGAGATTGGAAGTCTATACTGCTAGAGGGGATGTGAAACGACACTGCCACTAAAGCAAACAATTTTAGCTTTCTTCAAAAGCAAAATTGCCAGACGCATCTCAGTAGGACCCGGCAATTCCCTCCCTAAAGGTACCCAAGAGAAACAAAAACAGGCTCACGGAAAAGAGTGAAAGCTGAGGTCGTGGGAGCATTTCTCCTAAAAGCCCTCCCTTAAACGATAGTATCTTTTGGCTATGATAGGACACTAGTTAGTGAGGAGAAAGCTAAAGCCAAGGACGTGTGCTATGACCCGGAACCTTTGACATATTGTGCAGTGAAAGAAACCAGACAGAAAAGGTCACTTATTGAAATGCATGACTTCATTTATATGAGATGACCAAAATACGCAAACTTATAGAAACAGAAAGCAGATTAGTGGGGATTTACATTTGAGGTGAGGGGAAGGAGGAATGGGGAGGGGCTACAAACAGAGGTATGGCTTCTTTTTTTTTTTTTTTTTTTTTTTTTTTTTTTTTTTCATTAGTCTATGTCTTTTTATTGGAGAGTTGAGTCCATTGTTGTTAAGAGATATTGGGGAATAGTAGTTGTTGCTTCCTGTTTTTTTTTTTATGTTATTTTTCTGTTTATGTGGGTATCTTCTTTTGGGTTTGTTGGAAGAAGATTACTTTCTTGCTTTTTCTAGGGTGTAGTTTCCCCCCTTGTGTTGGCATTTTCCATCAATTATCCTTTGTAAGGCTGGATTTGTGGACAGATATTGTGTAAATTTGGTTTTATCATGGAATATCTTGGTTTTTCCATCTATGATGATTGAGAGTTTTGCTGGGTATAGTAGCCTAGGCTGGCATTTGTGTTCTCTTAGAGTCTGTATGAGGTCTGCCCAGGATCTTCTAGCTTTCATCATCTCTGGTGAGAAATCTGGTGTGATTCTGATAGGTCTGCCTTTATAAGTTACTTGATCTTTTTCCCTTACTGCTTTTAATATTCTTTCTTTGTTTAGTGCATTTGGTGTTTTGATTATTATGTGCTGGGAGGACTTTCTGTTCTGGTCCAGTCTGTTTGGAGTTTTGAAGATGCCTTCACTCTTGACAAGACCTTCCCAGTGCCAGCTCCTTGTATGGGCTGAACAATGGTTTCCCCAAGATGTGAATGGCATAAATCTTGGAGAGATGTTACACTGAATGTCAGAAAGGGCTTTGTAGACACAATCAAGTGACTTGAGAAGGGAACACTGACCTGGATTCACTGAGGGACCCCACATGAGATGCTTTTAGGAGGAGGCAGCAGGTCCAGATGTGACAGCAGAAGTGAGCTCAGAGGACCACAGCAAAGGTTCTGAGTAGCTTCCAGAACTGGAAAAGTATAACTGTGTATCCTTCCTGGAGGCTACAATTACAACAATCCACTAGCCTGGAAATAGAGAACAAGCTACTCATATTTAGTCTGGTAAACATCTTGTTAATCTGTACCATAACTGCACCCCAACGATATAGTCTACCCTTGGCCTATATAAGTTCTGCCAACCATGTGTCAAAATATTTTTAAGAAGAAGGAAGGAAGGATGGAAGGAAGGAAGGAAGGAAGGAAGGAAGTGAGTTAGGGGGGAGACAAGGGAAGAGGTCAAGGAAAGGCAGGAGAAGGCACAGGAAGGGAAGGCAAGGATAGGGAAGGGAAAGCAAGGGTAGGGGAGGGAAGCGAAGGGAAGGGGAGGGAAGGGGATGGAAAGGGAGGGAAAGGAAGGGAAGGGAAGGGAGAGGAGGGGAGGGGAGGGGAGGGGAGGGGAGGGGAGGGGAGGGGAAGGGAAGGGAAGGGAAGGGAAGGGAAGGGAAGGGAAGGGAAGGGAAGGGAAGGGAAGGGAAGGGAAGGGAAAATTGTGTCAAATCCAGACATGACTGCGGTCTGAAGGGTAATTGTGAATATAAAGCTAGCCTTGTTACATAAAAGACCCTTTAAAAAAGGTGTTATTGGAGAGATGGCTCAGCAGTTAAGAGTACTAGCTGTTCTTCCAGAGGACTGGCGTCCAATTCCCAACACCACATACTGACTTACAGCCATCTGTAGCTCCAATCTCAGGGGACCCAACTCCCTCTTCTAGCCTCCATAGGCACCAGGAATGTGAGTGGCGCACAGACATACATGCAGACAAAACATTCATACACATAAAGATACACATGCATGTGTGTACTGAGTAGACCTTTTGTTGTTCCCTTAACAGCAGAGCATAGCAAGTATTGACTGAGAGCCTACATAGAGCTTAGTGTTAGATGGCATTTAAAGATGGCCTGTGATGCCAAGAGAAGTATGGGATGCTTGCTTCATCTCTTCCTTCAACTATGAATAAGTTATTAAAACCTGAATCTAATACCTAAGTATGCATAAGCTCTCCACCATCATTAACCTGACATTTTATAAGTACATCTTCATATGTTCTTGTCAAGATACTGTTAACTATGGGAGATAGAGGGAAATTTATGGAAGGGATAATCCTCTCTCCAGCTTTGGGGAATCACTACCTTTCAGTAGCTTTACTGTAACGTGTTCAAAATTCCCAAAAGTCTTTGTACTAATGCTGTGAGCTGGTGCCCACTTTTTGGACAGAAGCCAGTCAAAAAGGAAGTTCACCCATGGACCCTTGGTAGGTTTGTGTTGGTGTCACCTGACCCTGGCTTCCTTTGCCACAGTCTTCAAAAGAACTGATTGTGGGCTCACTGGTTTAGGTTTGATAAGTATAGATGCTTTTTTTTTTTTTTTTTATTTGATATAATTTATTTACATTTCAAATGATTTCCCCTTTTCTAGCCCCCCCCACTCCCCGAAAGTCCCGTAAGCCCCCTTCTCTTCCCCTGTCCTCCCTCCCACCCCTTCCCAGTTCCCCGTTCTGGTTTTGCCAAATACTGTTTCACTGAGTCTTTCCAGAACCAGGGACCACTCCTGCTTTCTTCTTGTATCTCATTTGATGTGTGGATTATGTTTTGGGTATTCCAGTTTTCTAGGTTAATAACCACTTATTAGTGAGTGCATACCATGATTCACCTTTTGAGTCTGGGTTACCTCACTTAGTATGATGTTCTCTAGCTCCATCCATTTGCCTAAGAATTTCATGAATTCATTGTTTCTAATGGCTGAATAGTACTCCATTGTGTAGATATACCACATTTTTTGTATCCACTCTTCTGTTGAGGGATACCTGGGTTCTTTCCAGCATCTGGCAATTATAAATAGGGCTGCTATGAACATAGTAGAGCATGTATCCTTATTACATGGTGGGGAATCCTCTGGGTATATGCCCAGGAGTGGTATAGCAGGATCTTCTGGAAGTGAGGTGCCCAGTTTTCGGAGGAACCGCCAGACTGCTTTCCAGAGTGGTTGTACCAATTTGCAACCCCACCAGCAGTGGAGGAGTGTTCCTCTTTCTCCGCACCCTCTCCAACACCTGCTGTCTCCTGAATTTTTAATCTTAGCCATTCTGACTGGTGTAAGATGAAATCTTAGGGTTGTTTTGATTTGCATTTCCCTAATGACTAATGAAGTGGAGCATTTTTTAAGATGCTTCTCCGCCATCCGAAGTTCTTCAGGTGAGAATTCTTTGTTTAACTCTGTACCCCATTTTTTAATAGGGTTGTTCGGTTTTCTGGAGTCTAACTTCTTGAGTTCTTTATATATATTGGATATTAGCCCTCTATCTGATGTAGGATTGGTGAAGATCTTTTCCCAATTTGTTGGTTGCCGATCTGTCCTCTTGATGGTGTCCTTTGCCTTACAGAAACTCTGTAACCTTATGAGGTCCCATTTGTCAATTCTTGCTCTTAGAGCATATGCTATTGGTGTTCTGTTCAGAAACTTTCTCCCTGTACCGATGTCCTCAAGGGTCTTCCCCAGTTTCTTTTCTATTAGCTTCAGAGTGTCTGGCTTTATGTGGAGGTCCTTGATCCATTTGGATTTGAGCTTAGTACAAGGAGACAAGGATGGATCAATTCGCATTCTTCTGCATGCTGACCTCCAGTTGAACCAGCACCATTTGTTGAAAAGGCTATCTTTTTTCCATTGGATGTTTTCAGCCTCTTTGTCGAGGATCAAGTGGCCATAGGTGTGTGGGTTCATTTCTGGATCTTCAATCCTGTTCCATTGATCCTCCTGCCTGTCACTGTACCAATACCATGCAGTTTTTAACACTATTGCTCTGTAGTATTGCTTGAGGTCAGGGATACTGATTCCCCCAGATTTTCTTTTGTTGCTGAGAATAGTTTTAGCTATCCTGGGTTTTTTGTTGTTCCAGATGAATTTGATAATTGCTCTTTCTAACTCTGTGAAGAATTGAGTTGGGATTTTGATGGGTATTGCATTGAATCTGTATAGTGCTTTAGGCAAAATGGCCATTTTAACTATATTGATTCTACCGATCCATGAGCATGGGAGGTTTTCCCCATTTTTTGAGGTCTTCTTCCATTTCCTTCTTCAGAGTCTTGAAGTTCTTGCCATACAGATCTTTCGCATGTTTGGTAAGAGTCACCCCAAGATACTTTATACTGTTTGTGGCTATTGTGAAGGGGGTCATTTCCCTAATTTCTTTCTCAGCCTGCTTATCCTTTGAGTATAGGAAGGCCACTGATTTGCTTGAGTTGATTTTGTAACCTGCCACTTTGCTGAAGTTGTTTATCAGCTGTAGGAGCTCTCTAGTGGAGTTCTTTGGGTCACTTGAGGTATGGCTTCTTTAGGTTTAGAGGTGATGAGAAAACGGCAGTCTGGTGACTCTAGCAGCCACAGTAATATGAGGCATGAACAAACCACTACATCTTTAAAGAGAAACTATATAGTGCTTGGATTCATCTTTTACATTTTTATTTATTTATGTATGTGACTGTCTGTCTGTCTGTCTGTCTGTGTCTGCCTGTGCACTTGAGTGCAGGTGCCTTTGGAGGCCAGAAGAGGGCATTAGATTCACTAGTGCTTTGGTTGTGGGAGTTGTGGGGGCGTGTTATGAACCATCCAAAGTGGTTGCTGGCCCTTTGGTAGAGCAGGAGCATGCTAAGTCATGTATCCAACCCCTGGATGATATTTTAATAAAACTATTTTTTTCTTAAAAGATTCCATATCCTATATCCACAGAGAGGAAGTTTGAAGACTGCCAACTGCCCATGTATCCGAGGGTGATCCAGTTAAGTAGCAGCCTGTTGTCAATCACTGGGAAATTTTGATTTTTTTCTTTTCTTTTCCTCCCCAGAGGTGAGCAGCTGGGGTATGTTCTCTGGCATGGGTGAAGTATTCATTAGAACAGAAAAAAACCTTTACATCCCACTTACTGCAGAGCTGTCAGCAACACTCATTACTTTCCTGTTTTCTATTTTTTTTTTTAAATTTCTAAATAAGTACAGACACCCGGAAGAAAGCCAGAACGTTTTATTGGAAGTTAGTGATTTCTTTCTTAGAGGCTCTTCCTTGGTGGTCTGAAGACAATGGGTGGTCTTGGGAAGCAAGTAAGTCACATGTCTGTTACTCCGCTGTGCATAGGGTGAGTGAGGGATGCACAAGGTAGCAGTGGACGGGTGGGTAGCGACTGCCCTGCCACAAGGGCTGTGCCTCCAGCATCAGGGGCTGTGACTACCTAAGGCCAGATCTCTTCTCCTCTCCTCTCCTCTCCTCTCCTCTCCTCTCCTCTCCTCTCCTCTCCTCTCCTCTCCTCTCCTCTCCTCTTCTCTCCTCTCCTCCCCTCTTCTCCTTCCTCACTCCCTCTCTCCCTCCCTCCCTCCCTCCCTCCCTCTGTCCCTCCACACCCCTTCTCTTTCTTTCTTTCTTTCTTTCTTTCTTTCTTTCTTTCTTTCTTTCTTTCTTTCTTTCTTTCTTTCTTTCTTTCTTTCTTTCTTTCTTTCTTTCTTTCTTTCTTTCTTTTTTCCTTTTGTCTTATACTATAGCTCAGGCTAGCCTATAATTCATTCTAGCCTGGGCTAGCCTTAATCTCACTGTGATTCTCCTGTCCCACTCTCCCAATTTCTAGGATTACAATCATGACAATTCTTAGTCAGCTTTTCCCAGTGTTAGACATGGATACTGGACATCTGTTGTCTGTTAAAATCTTTATATATAAAAATATATACCGGCAACCCAACTTAAAAACACTAAAATGTAGGAGGTTGTGGGACCCTCCAGAATGCACCAGAGACCTGGGAGAATTACAGGGATGGAAATGGAAAGGAGCCTGAGGAAAAGAAGGTCCAGCGACAGGCCCAAAGTAGGATCCAGCTCAAGGGGAGGTCCCGAGTCCTGACACTGTTATGGAGGCCATGGAGAGCTCTCCGGAAGACCCAACAAGCAGCTGAAAGAGTCAGATGCAGATATTTGCACCCAACCAATAGACAGAAGCAGCTGACTTCTGTTGTTGAATTAGGGAAAAGCTAGAAGAAGCTGAGGAGAAGGGTGATCCAATAGGAGGACCAGCAGTCTCAATTAATCTGGACGCCCCCCCCCCCCCCGAAATCTCAAACACTGAACCACCAACCAGGCAGCATACACCAGCTGATATGAGGCCCCCAACACACATACAGCAGAAGACTGTTAGGTCTGTGTTTATTCAGAGATGATGCACCTGAGACTGGAGGCCCCATGGAGTTTAGAGGTCAGGTAGGGGTGGTTGGTGGGGACATCCACATGGAGACAGGGGGAGGAGGTATGGGATGTGGAACAGTCAGGGGGTGGCCTGGGCGGGGGAATAAAATATGGAGTGTAAATAAATAAAAAAAACAAAAGCAAAACAAAAACAAAACACTAAAGTATGAGCCAAACAACACCTCTGTTTTGGCCAAGTTCCCACTTCAGACTGCAGTGTGTGAGTTGTGTCATAGGTGCTCTCTGCCCTGGGTCTTTGGCACAATTCACATAAAATTCCAGTTAATATTGAGTAGATGCCTGGAATACATGTAGTTTGAGCTCCTACCCAGAGTTGACTTGTCTTCTGCAGCACACAGGCATTCTGAATTTAAGGATGTTAATAATTCAAACCAGAAACATGCTATTTCTTTGTTGGAAACAAACAAACAACCATGTAGACTGAGGATACAGATCGGGAGATGGGACGAGTCAGATCCAGGCTCCTACAATATGAACCAGAGGAGGGGTGGACCAAGGGGTGTGCCTAGGGTATGAACAACCAGAGGGTGGGGTGGGCCAAGGGGGTGTGCCTAAGGTCGTGAACCAAGAAGGGTTTCCATGGCAACTCACCTGCTTCATTGCTCTGGAGTGATGCTATGGCTGACGCTAGTATTTTTTAAAAGACAAAATTTGTTAAAATGCATGAGCAAAGTTGGAGCTAAGGTTTCCAGAATTCCCCAAAGGAAACAAAATTTCTCACTGGGAACAGAACTCAGAATTCACGTCCAAGTGGCTCCTTTTACCAAGGATGGAGTGAAGGCCTACAACAGCTGAAATACCCCATTAAGGAAATGCCAGTGTCTGTGGCTGAGCCTCAGCGTGGCCCATGTGTCTGCTCACGAGTCAAGAGAGACTGTGACTCACAGCATTCAGTTCCTGGAGCTCTACGATGACTAACAGAAATTAAATTAAAAGGACTGAGGATCTGTTTGATTTCAGAATTACTTTAACAGAATCACGAGATAACAAATATAAGTTATCTGCAAGGGCAGCCAGCCGGCGACCCATGCTCCTGGAGACAGGCATGGTGTGGACCTAGGACATGATCGCATCCGACCACCCTCGTGCCCACATTCCTAACGGAATCCTATTGATGGCTGCTAAGAAGTGCCCGACGACAGCAGGCATTTTGCTGCATCCATTTGGACGGAATGTGGGGAGCAGCCGAAGGTGGAAGAAAAGAAGGAGAAATGAAAGACTCAAGCAGCCACCAGGTCTAGTTCGTCTGTCCCAGAGTCACTGAAAGTCCTGAAAGGTTTAAAGCAAAACAGCCAGACTTTAAACCTTTCGGTCAGGCTAGAGGACATGAAGACAAAAGCAGGACCCAGCAAGCCCATGGAGTTGGCTGAGATACTACTCTCTTGGCTTGTGCTATTGAGTTTTTAGCTGCTTCCTTTGGTGTAGTACCTACACACATTTGACAAGCCCAAATAAGAATAAGGTCCAGGCAGGAACAATGACCCCTTATTAAATGCAGAGAGAGTTATGAGTCACAAGAACTCAACAGAAAGCCTCAGTTCAGGTAATTAGCTTTTTTTTTTTTTTTTTTTTTTTTTTTTTTTTTTTTTTTTGGTGGCATTTGATTTTGGTCTTTTTCTTTAATTATGCAGAAGTGCCCCAAGTACTGAAATGACGGGCTGGAACACGCTGCCTTCCACAGCGGAGCAGAGCTTCTCAGCCCTCGCCTCTCTTAGGAGCCAACCACTAATTTCATCCTGTCTCTCCTTTAAATGAAGTTGGAAACCTTCTAAGCCTTTTGTGTGAATCCAGGGGTGCTGGAAAATAGTCTGGCAAATTCTGACAAGCATCACTTCAAGAGTACATTTATGCTTTGGCTAAGGAGCCGGAACCAAAAGCTGCTGGGTTGTCATGGCAACAGACATACACACCAGCTTCAAAACCATACAGCCTTCCCAGCGGGATGGGCTGGGGGGGGGGGGATAAGGCTGCCTCATCCATGGGCTCAGAAGGGATGGGGCTCGCGACCCACCCTGATGAGGCTCCACAGGGCACGCCACCCCTGGGTGAGGCAGTGTTTCTAGCTCTGTCACTGTCACCAAATTCTCATTTTTCCTTCAAGCCCCGTGAGATTGATGCCAAACAGCAGTGACTGATTGCAAAATAATGATAGTCTTTATCATTACTCCTTCCCAAAATGTTTTCCGTAGCTGTCCACAGAGGTTTGGGGCATTGCTCTCATACATTGAAGGGTACCGTGGACGAGCCGGAAAGAAGGAAGCCCACCAACCACCGCAGGAAGTGAAGCTGAGGGAGGCTAGGCGGCCTTCCTCGGACCGGACAGGTCTAAAAATGAGCAGCAAGTCACCCTGCACTCTGGTAGTCCCTGGGGCGCGCAGTATCAACAATAGAATGGAATTCGTATTTGAAAACAATGGCAACAACAAGCCCACCCAGGCGGATAATTCACACGGAAGGGTAGCTAAATTCCTGAAGGTAAATCTCGGCAAGCCACGGCTGAGGGGAAGGCTGGAGCGTGTGTGTGCCTTCCATTAAGCTTGAAATGAAGCCACAGGGACCCTATTCATGAGAAGCAAAATTAGCCTCGAGTTCCATTTTTGTGACATTAGCGGTGGCGGTGAACGCTCCACAGCAAGACTTAATTGGCACGCCAGCACCTGAGGAAGGAGGGTACACAAGGCACCTGGCTGTTAAATGGCAACCTTCTTGACGCTGGGAACATTCTGTACCTAGAGATGGAGCCAGCGGCACAGGCAGCCGGAAAAGGAAAGTCATGTCCGTGGTTCACAATGGATTCGTCCCATCCCCTCCCCCCCTCTAGACCATAAATATTTGAGTCTAGATACTCTGAAGTTAAAGATCCCACCTCCTCAGCTCTGCTTTTCTGTCTTGTGATTAGCCGAAATTTTTATTTCCAATTTTAAGTTTGGATGTCTAAAACAGGTTTTAAAACCTAGGGAGAAAGCCACTTGCATTGTGTGTGCCTGGGTATTACAGTTGGACTTGGTAAATGCATAGGGTGCAGTCAAAGAACTAAAGGAGCCCGCTTCAGGAGGAGAATGGAGAGGAGACCCAGCCAGCTGTCAAGGGTAGGGGCAGAACGCAGTTAGAGGAAAAGACACCCACCCTTTCTGGGCAGAGCAAACGCTCTGAAGCTTATCTTGGGTTCCCATTGTCCAGTGTATTACATCCACCCTGCTAGTGTCGTCGTTCTGTTTTTGAGACAGGGTCTTCATGTAGCTCTGGCTATTTTTAAACTCGCTATGCAGCTAAGGGGACCTTGAATATCTGACCCACCTTTGCAATGCTGGAACTTCAGGTTATGACACCATACCCAGTTTCAGTCTGTGCTGGAGACCACACGGACGGCTTCTGTGTACACAGTCTATTAACAGTGTCTGCCCCTGCTCCCCACCATGCTGCCTGATCAAGTGCGAGCATCTGAGATGCTCCATCGCTTTCTCCCCTGGTAGCTATCGGGTCCTTTCTCAAGATGTCTTCAGATGCCTTCTTTCACAAAATCCCCTCCACACCACGTCACCTGGGCACGACTTCCCTGTCAGCCATTATTTGTTCTCCGTTGTTATTCCAATGTAAAGACTTACCACATAGCCAACCCCTGGGAGCTGGGATCTGCTGAAATGAACAGCACTGTATGAGCTCCGTGAGTTTTACCCAGCCACTGGTGGGCATGCAAGGGCTAACAGGAAATCTAAAAGTTACCACCCTGCCCCGGGACATCCAGTCCCAGCAGGACTAAGCACCTCCTCTCCCACTGAGGCCCAACCAGGCAGTCCAGGTAGGGGAAGGGGATCCAATGGCAGGCAAAGGAGTCAGACACAACCCCCTGTGCAACTGTTAGGAGACCCACATGAAGACCGAGCTGCACATCTGCTCTAGATGTGTAGGGGACCTAGATCCAGCCCCTGCATGGTTGGTAGTTCAGGCTCCGTGAGTCCCCATGGGCCCAGATTAGCTGACTCTGTAGGTTTTCTTGTAGTGTCCTTAGCCCCTCTGGATCTCTCAATCCTGCCCCCCACTCTCCCACAAGCACCTCCTGACGTTTGGCTGTGAGTCTCTGCGTTTGTGTGTCCATCTGCTGCTGGATGAAGCCTCTCAGGAGGCAGTGATGCTAGGTCCCCCTTCTCTGAGAAGGGGGGAGGGTAATGGGAGGAGGGATTTGTAAGGGTGGGACTTGGGAGAGAGGGGCTGTGAACAGATTGTACAGTGAGTAGTTAAATAGTAAATAAATCTAAAAGTTCTGTAAACGTTAGAGCTCTTCTCTATGAGGTTTGGAAGTCATAGAATCTGTAGGACTCATATTTCTGTTTCAACATGGAGGTATGAGAGTCACTGGAAAGTAGAAGTCTGTGACTAAAGTTCTGATAGCACGCTGTAAGCCATTATATTGCATTCATACATTTGGGGATGACATCAATCTCCCTTGATTGCTGTGCCCCTTGTTAGGGTTGTGAAATGCCATGGTGGCGCCACCTTGTGGCCACTACCCAGAATGCTTACAGAATTGTACTTGTCCATCACACTTGTCTTGGCCCCTCAGAAAGACTCATTGATGTTTTTACATTTAAAAAATAAAGTGAAATACAGCCTTGGAAAATCCTAACTCTAGAGATAACTTTTAAAATTTTTATCTGAAGTTGAACCCAGTGAGGATTCATAATAGTTACCATGAAAACAAAATTAAAGTTTATACTTCTAGTTATTGCTAGATCTTCTTCAACATCGTTTGATTGCATTTCCACACTATTTCTTAAATAAAATTGACCACTTGTCTTTAATAGTTCCCATGTTCCAGTTTATATTAATTGTTTCTTCACAGACTGTGTAACGTCCTTTTTTGCTTGTATCCCTAATAATTTTTAATTAGTAGTAAGATCTCCATGAGATTAGATCTTGATCAGGAAGAGGGATAGAGGTGTGTGTGTGTGTGTGTGTGTGGTGTGTGTGTGTGTGGTGTGGTGTGTGTGTGTGTGTGTGTGTGTATGTGTGGTGTGTGTGTGTGTGGTGTGTGTGTGGTGTGCTGTGTGGTGTGGTATGTGTGTGTATGGTGTAGTGTGTGTCAGTGTGTGTGTGTGGTGTGTCAGGGTGGTGGTGGTGAGTAACACTGCAACAGGAAATGCTGCCCATAAAGATCCTGGTGTTCCTGGGGCTGGTGGGAGTTGCAAAATCTGATGAAGGTACAGTCATGGGAGAAGGCGATTTAAAAGCTGATTTAAAAGCTTCTATTTATTGAGCTTTAGGATTGTTCTAGACAAAGAAATGGAAAGAAATGCCCTTGGCATTTACATTTCCTCCTACTAGGAGATAGTACTTGAGGTTTCTATAGAAATTCTCTACTAAACAAGAATGCTCTGGAAAACGCCGGGGAGGGGGGCGCATTAAGGATATTGACAGTGGGGCTCCTGTCAAGATGAGCCTGGCATGCTGGCACATGCCTGTCATCCCAGAACTTGAGAGTCAGAGGCCAAAGGGTCAGGAGTTGAAGGTCTTCCTTGCATTGCTGTCCCGGAACAAGAAAAACACAAAAGGGGAACAGAGAAGGAAATTCACACACACACACACACCACCACCACCACCACCACCACCACCACCACCACCACCATCACCACCATCACCAGCAGCAGCAGCAGCTCCCCTCTTCCCGGGGAGGTCAAAGCAAAAGATCTGTATGTCCTAACCTGAATGTCTGAGCTGCAGAACAGTGTTTCACTATTCTAAAAACAAACTTAAGCAAAGGCAGGACTTAAGACTATGCAAATTAAACCATCTGAAGGACAGCCAGGGGGCAGGGATCCACGGAACTCCTCCCAGCTTTGGAAACTTTGGGCTTTGACTGTTAACCATTCCCAGTTCTTGTGGTCCTTAAGCAAGTTCAAGCAAGTGGGAAGTTGAGAAATCAGGGGTCAAAAGTCAGACTTGTAGGAGGCTGACGCAGGGGTGGGTTTTGAAGTGTTGGTTCAATCCATGGGCTTCTGGGTTTCCAGATGATGCTACGTTTGCTCTCAAAGCCGGTGTTGAGGAAACAAATTGTTAAGTGTAGTCGTGTTTTCTTATGGGATTAAAAACTACAGGGATGCTTAGTTTTTCTAGATAACAAGTTTGATTTGTCTGTTTGTTTGTTTGTTTGTTTGATGTAACTGAGGCTGGCCTTGAAGTCTCTAAATAGCCAAGGAAAACACCTAACTCCTGATCTTTCCTTCATTTCTTGGTGTGCTCTATTATAGACATATAACAACCAACATGCCTGTTTTATACAGTGCTGAGATCGAACCCAGGATCTTAATCATGCTGACAACTACTCTGTCAAAGGAACCAGTTACATCCCTGGCCCACACATGAATCATTTTTTGTCAGCATGCAGGTCTGTGTACCATGTGTTTATAGGACTTGTGGAGGCCAGAGGAGAGCATTGTCTTTTCTGGGACTGGAATTACAGATGGTTGGAGCTGCCATCCAGATGTTGGGAGTCAAACCTTGGTCCTGGAAGAGCATCCAGCAGAGCAGAGTTCTTAAAAGCCGAACCATCTCTCCAGCCCCACAGGAACCACTTTTGAAAGCCTTTTGCTCAGCAAGAGAGTTCTGTAAGTGATTGTTACTTACAAGTTAAAGACTGAACAAAACCACTCAGAACTCCATAAAAGCTTTAATTTCAGGCTACTGTGTGCAGAAGAGAGGGGCATTATTTTATTTCTTTTGTTGAAGTGGTGATGGGGGTCCTTTCATTAGATAGTTGCATAGCTACACATTTTTCAATATGCAGAGAAGACAGGGTTGGGTTTCTCTTGGTAAGGCTTATGGGTAGTCTAGAGCATATCTGTGCTAAATGAATGAAAACCAACGGCAGGGCTGGGTGTGGAAGGTTCATGTGTAATACTGGTGTCCACGAGGCTCAAGCAAGAGGACTATCCTAAAATTTAGATCAATTCAGGCTGCACAGTGAGGTCCAGACCAGCCGAAGCTACAGAGTGAAGTCTTGTCTCATAAAAACAAACCAAAATGGAATGAAAAGAAGAACAAAGAAAGGACAGAAGACAGAGTGTAGACATGAGTGTTGTAAAGGATTTTGGAAGTTCAGCATGGCAACCAGAGAGGCAGTCACTATAAATCCTTGGTTTTCCTTCAGAATGAGAGCCTCAAGAGTGTGTCCAATACTTATTATTGTATGTTAGTTGCTGTACATTTATCTCCTGTTTTTGCTCTACATTTTTTGAAATAAAAAAATACATATACTTCTGTATTAGTTTGGGTTCTCTAGAGTCACAGAATATATGGGCAGTCTCTATATAGTTGTCGATGACTTACAGTCTATAGTCCAACTCCCCAAAAATGGGCAGCAGCAGCTGTGGATGGAAGTCCAAGGATCTAGCAGTTGCTCAGTCCTACGAGGCAAGCAGGCAAGGAAGAGTGAGTAAATCTTCCTTCTTCCAATGTCCTTATATATCTCCAGCAGAGGGTGTGGCCCAGATTAAAGGCTGTAGGTCTCCAGCAGAGGGTGTGGCCCAGATTACAGGCGTGTGCCTCCATGCCTTTAATCCCAGATGATCTTGAACTCCAGATCTCCTTGTCTTAATCTTCTGAAAGTCATAGCCACTATGCTTCAAGATCTCCATGCCAAGATCCAGGTCAGAAGCTTGTATCTCTGAGCCTCCAGATTAGGATCATAGGTGAGCCTTCTAATTCTAGATTGTAGTTCATTCCAGATATAGTCAAGTTGACAACCAGGAATAGCCTCTACAATCCACCCCTTGTCAACTTGACACAAATAATATCTCATGTCCACATGAAACAATAACAAGGTCATGAATACACCTAACATGATATAACTATTCCTCGTACAATCGCAAACGCATTTGTAAATTTACAAAGGGGCAATGTCCCTTGGGAACATTCTTTTAGTGTTTTAATACCAATTGATGTTAAAGGAATTGAAAGAAAGACAAATGTATCCTTAACAAAATAAGATAGAAGCATTCATATACTTATAATCCTCATTTCTGCAACTGGTTACGTGGCCTTAGCTGGTATTTATAACTACCTTCCTCTGCTACCCATTCTGTATTTCCTTCACCTTCAGCAAGCACTTCAGCCGGTCTTGGCTCTTTTCCTGGAGAATTGACCCATACCTTCATTCCTGATGGGTCATCCTTTGTCATCCTGCTTGGATTAGGCTGTTGTAGTTTCCCATTGACTTTAATCACAGGACATGGTAGTACTAAGAGACACCCTAGGAGATCTCCTGCACTCCAGACATAATCCTGCTTACCTCCATTGTGGAGAGGTAATCTAATTTCCCCATGGTAATCTGGATCTATCAACCCTCCTAACACTGTTATTCCTTTCTTAGCCTGTGGGTTTAAGGGCATTAGAAGCACAAAATGGCCAGGGGGGAATCTGAGCTTCCAGTTCAATGGAATGTTTCTTGTGGCTCCTGGTAGAAGCACTCCCCCTTCTGGAACCAAAACTTCTAGGCCAGCAGAACCTAATGTTGTGGGGACAGGAAGCAAAAATTCTCCTAGAGAGCCACTAGGAGTGATAGTGAGTAGAACTGTTCCCTTTTCCACCCCTTGATTCCTGGACCCATGGATCCTGGCTATGGGAGAAACTGTACCATATATTGAATGCTGATTCAAAGCATATACTGCCTTCTGAAGAACCCTGCCCCAGCCCTCCATGCTGTTGCCACCTAATTGGCACTGTAACTGTGTCTTCAAAAGGCCATTCCATCTTTCTATCAGACCAGCTGCTTCAGGATGATGGAGAACATGGTAAGACCAGTGAATTCCATAATCATGGGCCCACTGTCGCACTTCTCTGGCTGTGAAATGAGTTCCTTGGTCAGAAGCAATACTGTGGAATACCATGATGATAGATAAGGCATTCTGTGAGTCCACGGATGGTGGTTTTGGCAGAAGCATTACGTGCAGGAAAGGCAAATCCATAACCAGAATAAGTATCTACTCCAGTAAGAACAAAACGCTGTCCTTTCCATGGGGGAAGTGGTCCAATATAGTCAACCTGCCACCAGGTTGCTGGCTGGTCACCTCGAAGAATGGTTCCATATCTGGGGCTCAGTGTTGGTTTCTGCTGTTGGCAGATCTGGCATTCAGCAGCAGCTGTAGCCAGGTCAGCCTTGGTGAGTGGAAGTCCTGTTGCTGAGCCCAAGCATAACCTCCGTCTCGGCCACCATGGCTACTTTGTTCATGTGCCCACTGGGCAATAACTGGGATGGCTGGGGGAAGAGGCTGACTGTCCACAGAACGGGTCATCTTATCCACTTGATTATTGAACTCCTCCTCAGCTGAAGTCACCTTTTGGTGAGCATTTACATGGGACACAAATATCTTCACATCCTTTGCCCATTTGAAGAGATCTATCCACATACTTCTTCCCCAGATGTCTTTCTCACCAATTTTCCAATTGTGATCTTTCCATGTGCCTGACCATCTAGCCAATCCATTTGCCCATGAGTCAGTGAACAATCGTACATCTGGCCATTTCTTCTTCCAAACAAACTGTAATACAATGTGTACTGCCCAGAAGTTCTGCCTACTGTGAAGATTTTCCTTCACCTGTATCTTTCAGAGTTGTCCCAGAAAGGGGTTGTAATGCTGCAGCTGTCCACTTCTGGGTGGTGCCTGCATAATGTGCAGAGCCATCAGTAAACCAGGTCCTAGTCTTCCCTTCTTTAGTCAACTGGTCATAGGGAACACCCCATGATGCTATAGGCGCATGCTTGGCAGCAGATGGCATTGTAACAGGAGTAGAAACCATAGGCATCTGAGCAACTTCTTCATGTAACTTGCTTGTGCCTTGAAGACCTGCTCTGGCCCGATCACATATATACCACTTCCATTTGATAATAGACTGCTGTTGTGCACGCCCTACTTTATGACTTGGAGGGTCTGATAACATCCAGCTCATGATGGGCAGTTCAGGTCTCATAGTAACTTGGTGTCCTATTGTCAAACATTCAGTTTCCACTAAGGCCCAATAGCAGACCAAGAGCTGTTTTTCAAAGGGAGAGTAGTTGTCTGCAGATGACGGTAGAGCTTTGCTCCAAAATCCCAAAGGTCTCTGCGATTCACCTACAGGGGCCTGCCAGAGGCTCCAAACAGCATCTCTATCTGCCACTGCCACCTCAAGTACCATTGGGTCGGGATCATATGGTCCAATTGGTAATGTAGCCTGCACAGCAGCCTGGACCTGTGGAAGAGCCTTCTCCTGTTCCGGAACCCACACAAAGCTAGCAGTTTTCTGAGTCACTCGGTAAACAGGCCTGAGTAACACACCTAAGTGAGGAATGTGCTGTCTCCAGAATCCAAATAGACCCACTAAAAGTATTGCTTCTTTCTTGGTGGTGGGAGGGGCCAGGTGCACCTTAGAAGGTTTAAGGTTTCACCTTAGAAGGAATATCTCTGCATGCCCCACACCACTGTACTCCTAAGAATTTCACTGAAGTGGATGGTCCTTGAATCTTGGTCGAATTTATTTCCCATCCTCTGATACGCATATGTGTTACCAATGAATCCAAAGTGGTTGCTACTTCCTGCTCACTTGGTCTAATCAGCATAATATCAATATAGTGCACCAATGTGATATTTTGTGGAAGAGACAAACGATCAAGGTCCCTTCTAACTAAGTTATGACACAGGGCAGGAGAGTTAATATATCCTTGAGGCACAACTGTAAAGGTATACTGCTGGCCTTGCTTCTGATGCAAATTGCTTCTGATGGTCTTTATGGACATTTACTGAGAAGAAGGCATTTGCCAGGTCAATAGCTGTATACCAGGTTCCAGGAAATGTGTTAATTTTCTCAAGTAACAAAACTACATCCGGTACAGCAGTTGCAATTGGAGTTACTACCTGATTTAATTTTCGATAGTCAACTATCATCCTCCATGATCCATCTATCTTCTGCACTGGCCAGATGGGAGAGTTAAAGGGAGATGTGGTAGGAACCACCACCCCTGCATCTTTCAAGTCCTTGATTGTGGCAGTAATTTCTGCAATTCCTCCAGGAATACGATATTGTTTTTGATTCACTATTTTCTTTGGCAGAGGCAACTCTAAAGGCTTCCATTTTGCCTTTCCAACCATCATAGCCCTCACTCCACAGGTCAGAGAACCAATGTGAGAATTCTGCCAATTTCTGAGTATATCTATCCCAATTATACATTCTGGAACTGGGGAAATGACCACAGGATGTGTTCGGGGACCCACTAGACCTACTGTGAGTCGCACATCAGTCAAAACTCCATTAATCACCTGTCCTCCATAAGCCCCTACTCTAACTGGTGGGCCACAATGTTTCTTGGGATCTCCTGGGATCAGTGTCAATTCAGAACCAGTTATCAATAGCCCCCGGAAGGTCTGATTATTTCCTTTCCCCCAGTGTACAGTTACCCTTGTAAAAGGCCGTAGGTCCCTCTGGGGAAGAATTGGAGAAAGACTAACAGCAAAACTTTTAGGTGTCTTATCAAGATCCTTCCTCAGGAGAACCAGGCCACCCCTTCATTCAAGGGGTTCTGGATCTGTAAACTGGCTCAAGTCTGGGAATTGATTCACTGGCTGAGATTGCCTTTTGCAATGATCCAATGCAGCCTTTCTATCGTTTATTTGAGGATTTTTCTGCTTATACAGATAAAATAGATATGCAGTAGGTTTCCTATGTATTTCATCCCTGGAAACACCATGATTGATTAGCCAGCACCAAAGGTCCAAACGAGTCATACCATTATAAGTTCCACCTCTCTGCCCATTATAGGGTACGTCATTATAAACATTGTTTTGTCTATGCTGTCCATTATAATAACTACAATCACCTTGTCTCTGGCGATTCAATGCTGCCACCTGGCCCTTGTTAACTCGGGGCCCAATTAAACCCATTGAATTTAATTCATCTAATTGAGCAGCAGCATCTCCAACCCTAAGGTCTGGCACAAGGAAAAGGGCAAGAACAAAACCCTTTAAATGTGCTGGTGCCCCTCTCACCAGTTTGTGTCTTATAGGATGGGTGAAGGGCAGATCTTCCGGATCTGCCCTTCTGTGGAGGATTAGGTTTTATACAACATATCCACTCTAGCACTGCAATTTCCCTAAGCCTTAAAATCCCTTCATCAACACTAAACCAAGTTATATCAGGCATCTCCAACTCCTTTTCAGTAGGCCATCTTTTGATAAATATTTCAGCCAACCAATCAAACTTTTAACACCTTTTTTAACTGCGCGAGCTTCCATATTAAACCTAGAATCTCCACTCAGAGGGCCCATGCCAATAAACTCAGCCTGCTCTAGTTATATGTTCCTTCCACCATTATCCCACACCCTTAAAATCCATTCCTACGCATATTCCCCAGACGTCTGCTTGAATGAATTAGCAAACTCATTAAGCTCCTTATTAGTATAGTGTATTTCCTCTACACTTTCTACCTCCCCTCTAGGGGCCTGCTTTGCCTTGAGTCTGGTTATAGGTCTAGAAGAAACTATTGGGGGGCCCTGAGAAACATCAGTATTGTCAGAAAAAGTCATTGCTGGTTTATCAGGCCCTGAGGGATTAATTTCCTCAAGTGAAGACGGCATTATTTCAAGGGGTGGGGCTGAGGGTACTACTTCTTCAGGTGGAGCAAATCCTTGAAAATCTGAAGATTCAAAATTCTCAATTTCAACAGGGTCTTCCCACACATCCCCATCCCAAGTTATAGGATCCCATTCTTTGCCAATTAATGCCCTTACTTTAACTGCTGACACCCTCTGAGGTTGAGACTTAAATTTTCGCTGTAATTCAGACAACCTTATAATGAGGGCTTCAGTTTGATTTTCTGCTACTTGAGCTCTATGGCTGCTAGAGAGTAGATTCTCTTCAAGGGCACACTTAAGCAACTTTTAGATTGTTTACTTGAGTCTGGAGCTCTTCGATTTTATCACACAACTCCTTCCTTTCCTTCATTGTTATTTCCCCCAAGATGCTAAGAGCAACCAGTCAGCAAAATCATTTACCGATTTTTTTCTCCAACTTGGAGAAAGTATTGTTTACCACTGAATCACATAATTCATCAAGATAATCAAAGACATTAGCTTCTTTAAGCTTGAGATATAGTTTCATCCATGGGTCTTCAATATTCTCTGAGCTCCCAGGAGGGAGAGAATCTGGAGAGGTTTCAGTAGTTGAAGGTGCTAGTGGCTCAACCAACCAACTCCAAAATTTTAAAACATTCATCCTTATATTTCTGCTCCTCTAGAACCGCACTCCTGGCACCAACTTCTGTATTAGTTTGGGTTCTCTAGAGTCACAGAATATATGGGCAGTCTCTATATAGTTAGGGAATTTGTTGATGACTTACAGTCTATAGTCCAACTCCCCCAAAATGGGCAGCAGCAGCTGTGGATGGAAGTCCAAGGATCTAGCAGTTGCTCAGTCCCACGAGGCAAGCAGGCAAGGAAGAGTGAGTAAATCTTCCTTCTTCCAATGTCCTTATATATCTCCAGCAGAGGGTGTAGCCCAGATTAAAGACTGTATGTCTCCAGCAGAGGGTATGGCCCAGATTAAAGGTGTGTGCCTCCGTGCCTTTAATCCCAGATGATCTTGAACTCCAGATCTCCTTGTCTTAATCTTCTGAAAGTCATAGCCACTATGCTTCAAGATCTCCATGCCAAGATCCAGGTCAGAAACTTAT
This sequence comes from Apodemus sylvaticus, assembly GCF_947179515.1. Taxonomy (NCBI): domain Eukaryota; kingdom Metazoa; phylum Chordata; class Mammalia; order Rodentia; family Muridae; genus Apodemus; species Apodemus sylvaticus. The sequence goes on from NC_067485.1 coordinate 42,397,237, forward strand.
ATCTCTGAGCCTCCAGATTAGGATCATAGGTGAGCCTTCCAATTCTAGATTGTAGTTCATTCCAGATATAGTCAAGTTGACAACCAGGAATAGCCACTACAGCTTACTTCTCAAAAACTCTTTTGTATGAATTTCACAACATGGAAGTGTCACACAGTGACTTTCGAGTTGGTCACCATTCCCTGTAAAACAGTGGCTCTCATCTTAAACATAAAGACCTGTACAATTTCAAATAGAAAAAATATATATATGGAGGAAAATCTTAAGGATATGGAACAAGATTGCCTCTGAAATGAAGATGGCGAGAGCCAAGAGGCTGGAGACTGGGAACTGGAGATTGTAGGCTGTGGCTGGGGGGCAAGAAGCTGGGAATTAGAGGTTAAAGGCCAGGACTGGAAGCAGGAAGTTCTAGACTAGAGGGTAGATTCTAGGGCTTAGAGGCTAGGGGCCAGAGGCTAGTGGCTGGAACCTAGAGACTGGGCTAAAGGTTAGAGGTGGAGGCAGAAGCTGAGGCCTAGAGGCTGAGGCCTAGAGGCTGAGGCCTAGAGGCTGAGACCCAGAGAATAGAAGCTGAAGGCTAGAGGTTGGCGGCAGGAGGCCGTAAAGGTTTGAATTCTCTAGGAGACCAGAGTTAAGGAGGGCAGTTTCATTGAACGTTTCTTCTTTTTCTTTCAGGGCGTGAATGTGTGCATGAGTGTGTGTGTGTGTGTGTGTCACTGTGTGTGGATGAAAGTTAGAGGACAATCTGTAAGAGTTGATTCTCCCTCAGGGGCTAGAAGTCTTGAACTGGTTGATTTTCTTTGTGAGACAAAGAATTAAAAGGCAGGGAAAGTCTTGAGCACAGTAGGTCGAGGTGGACACACCACAAACACCGCAGAGAAGAGCAGACAGAGTCAGTCAGCGGTTGAAGAAGGACATTTATTGGGGTGAGAAAACTCACGGGTACAGCAGACACAGAGGGAAAAACCTCTCTGCAAAGCAGAGGGGGTACCAGGGAGCCTCAGATCCAATCTCTCATCAGTCTTCCTCCCCTAATTTAGGGATGGTCAGTTTGAAGAAAAGACAGGGTAGCTGAGAGGTCCACAGCTTTGGTGTAAACATCTGGCTTTGAGCTTGTCTGACCAGTCCTTCAGCAGGCTGACCCCACTGGCTAGAGGAAAAGCCTGCTAGGTCTTGGTTTTAAGCTGCCAGGCTTTAGTTTCTGGTCAGAAGGGCAAGGAAGAAGCCACCATATTGGGAGCTGACTTATCCTTATTACTTACCTCCCTTGGTCATGGCCCCTTCTCCCTATCTGCCTGTCTGCCTGTCTGCCTGCCTGTCTGTTGTCTGTCTGTCTGTCTGCCTGCCTGCCTGTCTGTCTGTCTGTCAGGCATCTAACTCCTAGTCTGTGGTGGTTTTAATGAGATTGGTCCCAAAGGCTCATGTCCAAATGCTTGGTTTCCAGTTAGTGGAAGATGTTTGAGCTTTATTAGGAGGTGTGGCCTTGCTGGAGTAGGGTGTGGTCTGTTGGAGAAGGTATGCCACTGGGGGTGGGCTTTGAGGTTTCAGAAACCCAAGAGAGGTCCAGTCTCACTCTCTCTGCCTCCTGCTTGCTGATCAGGATGTAAGCTCTTAGCTACTGCTTCCGTCCCATGCCTGCCTGCCTGCTTGCTGCCATGCTCCCCACCATGATGACCAGAGACTAACTCTCTGAAACTATACATAAGCCCCAATGAAATACTTTCTTCTATACGTGGCCTTGGTCATGGCGATGCATCTCAGCAATAGTAATCCTAACTAAGACCTAGTCCCTCAGGTCCCAGGGTTCAAACTCAGGCTGGCAAGCTTGCCAGCAAGCATCTCTAACCACTGAGTCACTTGCCAGCCCATGTTTTACTTTTGAAGTAGAAAGCTTAAAAAGAATTTGAATAGCTCTGACGAACTATTTCCTTGTACCTTCTTACTTCATGCAAGGACTTAACTGTGTTGGGTAGATTTCATGTGCTTGGCTGCACTGACAAGGCATCAAAAGCTCAGGGAAGTGTCATGAAGTATCAGGACCCAGAAGGAAGCAGCCTCCAGCCTGCTCTAGGTCTCAAAGGGATGCAGTTCAAGGGTAAATTACAAATAGCCCCAAATTTGGAAAGGAAGGCTTGCCTGGGGAGAGTTAGGGCCCAGGCCTAAATATAGACAACTGTGTTGTGGCTTCCATTTTCCTCAACATATCACAGAAGAAAGGGTTCTGGGTTATCTGTTGTGAAGGAAGTAGGTCACCGTATCCTTGGTTGAGCTACCAAAAGGACATTAGGCACGGACTCTTGGGCACGGAGGGCCCATGAGCTCAGATGCAGTGTTGGACAGTGAGCTGGGCCTTGCTCCACGTGAGACTTGCGCCTTTGAAGATCTTGGAAGTGGTGGTTTCCATGGGGCAAGGAGTAGCTGAGCCAGAGACCTTGGTCAACTGGCTCCACCGAGATGGAGCCTTCCCACCTGCTCCCAGCTCGCACAGATGGCTCTCTGAGGAAAGGAGCAAGCACTAGCCGAGCCCAGCCCGAGCGGCTGAGTGACCACGCTCCTTCTGCGGTGGACCCAACCCCTCATACTAAAACAATTCCCAGGCCTCAGACCAGATGCTCTGAAATGACTTCGACTGGCGGCCAGTCTTCCCTTTGCTGTTCTCAGTGTCTGAAGAGTTAACTGCGGCAGACAACACTATCCAGTCCTGTCCTGTTCGCAGGCAGAATTGTCCTCAGACACCTTTCTTAAAGGTGCAAAACACAGGGCTCTTGGACTCTGCCAGTGAGTGGCAGGTGGAGTCTGTAATTAATTAATTAATTACCTCAGTTTTCACATGAGGAAAAGTGAGACGCTGCAGCCAAGCAAGACTTCCAGCTCTGCAATCTGTGAGTTCACACATGAAGAATAGAGACAGTAAGGTTTAATTTTTTTTTCAGGCTGACACATTAGGCCACACCATCTGGTCCACACTGGTGTCAAGAACTGGGGGGGGGGGGGAGGGGGGGAAGGCCGATTCCATACAGGAGGAAGGACAGAAAGACTATGAAGGTGGGCATCCTAACCCTGACCCTGACCCTGACCCTAACCTGACCCTAACCTGACCCTGACCCTAACCTGAGAGGAAGCGGGTTAATATGAGAGCCAGCAGGTGCAGGACAGAGAAATGACCAAAAGAGAAATGGACAAGTGTTTTAGTTTCACAACTGCCTTGTAATAAAATACCTCAAGAAAAGTAGGCTTAAGAGAAAAAGGTTGTTTAGCTCACAATTCCAGTCACAGTCCATCATAGTAGAGAAGTCAAGGCAGCGGAAACCTAAAGCAGTCACATCAGTTAGCTCTTTACTCTTCCACGCCAGAGTCTGAACCTAGGGAATGGTGCTGATGACTCTCAGGGTAGGTCTTCCACCATCTATTACGGGATCAAGAGACACTGCCCACCAAGGCTGATCTGGGGAACTTTCTTCCCAGGTAATTCTAGACTGTGTTAATAAGAAAATTAAAATTAACCATGCAGCATAGTCTAGATGTAGCTAAAAGAGCATGTGTGGGCTGTGTAAAGTGGGTGAGGCCCCTGGCTGATGTCCTACAGAGGCCTAGAGTCAGAGCAGGGAGTGGGCCCTGGCTCTGACCTGTGTGCTTACAAAGCTCCTTCTACCTTCTCATGCAACGCAAAAGCAGGTGCTGCTGTGGAAAGAGGAGGACTGTGTATCTCATCCTGAAGATTGCGTCTCACATCTTAAAAAACAGATGACTTGTTTTCATAGCAGAGAGCAGATAGAGACGTTCTCTGGGCGTCTGTAATACTGCCAGGCTGCTCGCTTGAGCAATGGGTTAGAAGCAAAGATTTGCTTAGCTGCAAGCTTTCCTGGGAAATCACAGCACTCTTGTGCTCTTTTGTTCTGGGTGCAGGCTGTAGCTGTTTAAGATGAAAACCTAGGACGGATCCTAGCAGGAATTAAGGAGAGAAAATGGAGGGGGAACGCACCCTGCAGCCCGGGCCTGTCCATGCTGCCCAGGGCTAGCCAGGTCAGCCTCCAGGACAGGATGCCTCTTCCTCTTTGCATCCCACAGCCTCAGCTCCCCTTTCTCTCTGCCTTTCTGTCAGCCCTGCTCCAGGCTACTCAGCTGTCTCCTGCACTGCTCTGTAGCTGCATCACGTCACATGGAAAAATGCACGTGGGGTCAAGTCTAATACGTTCTGAAGCACAGTCATTTGCTCCTAATGAATTGAACCATCCTGATGTGTCTCGATGATGGATGGCCTCACAATATCCACGAAGGGTGGTGGGACTCTAGGGACCTTTAGTCACTGGCTTGTCCATAGCTCTGTCTAGACAGGACCAGAACCAGAAATAGAATGGAGGTGTCTAGATGTTGGGGACGTTTACTGATGGTAGCTGTCTAGCTGTGCTCTTGGGATTACAGATTTTACTACCTGTATAGAATTATAGTAAATATGTCCACTCTATCTAATTCAACATAAGACATATCCAATACTCTCACTCTGCCAATAAGGTATATGTTGTAAAATACAGACAGTAATAATCCAGCCATGAAACAAAGGCAGAACTGTCACACAGGAAACAGACCATAGGCTGAGGAGTGCTCTGAAGACAGGCTGACTCTGAAGGCCACAGAGGAGCACAGAGGGCAGGGGAGAGAAAACACAGGTCTTTCCTGTTGTGACCACAGATGTTCTGTCAGCTCTCAGGGCTATACCTCAAAAGTGAACTTTGCTCTGCGTAGTAATGTCTTATGGACAGGTCTGAAAAAATTAGAGAACTGTCACAAAGGTTGGATGGCACAGAGAGAAGTGTTTAGGTGCAAGCCTCAAGGGTTGGATGGCACACAGAGAGGTGTTGAAACACGCAAGCATCTACAACTTTGAAGGCACTGAAACCAGGTTTTCTCAGCACAGCAAGGAAACACTGCACGCCTAGGTTATGACATCACGACTCAAAAGAGCCAGTTATGAACTCGGCCTAACCAGCAGATGCAAAGACAAGGTAAAGGTGTACATGCACACAGTGGACTATTACTCAGCTACAGAGGAAAAAATGAGATCTTGTCATATGCTATGAAATGTAAGGGGTCAGAGGCCATTAAAATAAGCCAGACCCAGAAATATATCTCCTCTCACACTTATGAATGCTACAAAAGTTTACCTGGAAATAGAATCCTGATTACTTGAGATTGTGAAGGGTGGGAGTGGGGTGGGAGAGGGTGGGGTCTTTGATCAGCACACACTGCTTGCACATAGAAAATATCACACCAAGCCACATTAACATGCCTATACATGCATAATATAATAATTAATACATATTAATAGAAAAATTTAAATGTAATGAAATGTAATAAATATAATAAAATTTGGGCCCGTGAAATGGCTCAGCAAGTAAAAGCCCTTGCTGCTAAGCCTGGAGACTTGAGTTTAACTCACGGGACTCAAGGTAGAAGGAGAGAACTGATTTCCATACATTGTCTTGTGGCTTCCATATTGGCATCACGGCATGCCCCTGAATAGTATGCATCAATCAATCAATCAATAAATGGAATTTTAAAAATTAAAATGGATTTATCATAAGATTGCTAGGAATGTACATCTTTGCTACATCAAGTATAATAAAATGTTGGCGCAGAGCCACACCGCCCATTTTCTGTTCCTTGCCCTGCATGGCTCTTCCCAGGCTCAGGTCTCAGCTGCTATAGTTCGGTTCATGAAGAGTTCCCACAAGTCGACGGTTAAAGGTTTGGTCTGCTGGGTTGATGGTGCAGGGGATGATAGAACCCAGGGAAAGGGCCTGCTGGGAGGTACTTACATGGTGGGGGAAAAGCCCTGGAAGAGGTACATAGGACATCAAGCTATCCCTGAGACGGGGGTATGTAGCTCAGGCTGGCCCCAAGCTTGTCATATCACTACGGATAACTTTAAACTCTGGATCCTTTAGTTTCTCCTTCTCAAGTGACGAGGGTTACAAGCTTGTATCACCATTTCCAGATTCTCAGCCCCTTCTCATTCCTGTGTTTACCCAGGCTGTGCTCTCCCAGCACCTCAACAGCACCAAACAAGAGGAACAGCCTACCCTCGACTGTAATTTCCAACACTGAGAGCCACCATAAATCTTTCTCTCTAGTCATGGCTTACGAAGGTATTTGTTATGGTAGTGGAGAGTTGACTAACACTGACGCTTCTCTCCGCTCCATTTGATGATGGAAGCAGGTGCCTTGCAAGATATTGTTCCCAAGCACAGAGACAGGAACCAGTACAGCTGCTCCTCAGAAACTGGAAATGGAGTTTCCAAATGTCTTCGTGCGAGGAGGGGTAAAAGGCTACCCCTGCTGGAGGAAGTTTAGGAGCAGTAGTTTCTGATAGTAGATCCACACACCCTCTGCACATTCCCCTGACCTTCTGAACGGCCACACGATCTTTGGAGTGATATGGGGGAGGGCAGCTGGTCATGGCTGGAGAATTCTGAGCTTCGGCCTATGTGGATAATTTCATGGATGCTTCTGTTTCTACCTGGTGCATCCACCTTGTAGACTCATTTAATTCACTTCATTTGAAGTGAATCAGATTAGAAACATTCAAACTGTGCTAAACACGCAAGCTTTCCATTTTGCCTTTGGTTGTACAGATGTGGTCTGAAGGTACTTATTGTTGTTTCCTAAGGTCACTGTCAGTTAAACTAGATTTGGAAGCACCCAGAAAACACACCTCTGTGTGTGTGTGTGTGTGTGTGGGTGTTTCCAGAGAGGTCTAACTGCAGATAGAAGTATGTGGAGAACAGCAAGGGGTGGGCTGTGGTCCTGCACTGCCAATGGGCTGAGCAGCAGTCTCTCTCTCTCTCTCTCTCTCTCTCTCTCTCTCTCTCTGCAGACACAACTTGACCCACGGCCCCAAACCCCTGCCAGCACGGCTTCCCTGCCACACAACCAGGAGCCCAAACCAAGCCTTCTTTCCTTAAGTTGCTATGCTGGGTGGTTTGATCACAGCAACGAGGAAAGTATCTATCCATGAACATGAAGAGGGGTTTAAGCTATGTCCTCAGCCGAAAGAGAAAGTTGCAAGACTTTCTTGATATGAATATGACATGGAAAATTTTTGAATATTTAAAAGCGGAAATGAGAGTACTTTGCTATACAGGGTCTGTGCTGGGGGAGCAAATCCCTTCCCTGCTGGGGATTGTACCCTGGGCCTCCTATATGCTAATCACATGACCGACACTATGCTATCCTCTTAGCCCCAACTCATATTTTTTTGGTACTGTTTAATTTTTACACAGCCACAAAGGCATTAGCTTTGTGTCAGATCAAAACAAAATCAAGGGTTTTGTATCTTAGTGCAAGCCTTGTAGTTTACAGTTTTGACAACTGTGTCTGTGTTTGTTGTGTGCATATAATTAGCATAGTCTTAGGCTGTGAAGTGATTCCTTAGACACTGATATTTCAGAGGGAGAAAAAAAAAACACCTGGTGCTGTGTGGCGTGAAGCAAGGCTAAAGTGCTGACTTTCCGATGCGCCCCTGGCTCCCGGCTTCATAGAGTGGTTTTATGCCTCCAAGAAACTTTACAGCTCAAGCGACATTTTGCTTCTTTCTCTTCAGGGATGCTGTCATTCTGGCGACTAGCTTTCTGATTCTTTAGTTTCTTTTCTCTTTGATGGTTCAGTGGTTCACCCTTATCATCTGCTTAATCGCATTTAGAGTCTCTTAGGAGATAACACTTCTGCACATGTCCTCAATAATGTTTCCAGAGAGGGAAGAGGGCTTATGGGACTTATGGGGAGGGGGGAACCGGGAAAGGGAAAATCATTTGGAATGTAAACAAGGAATATAGAAAATAAAATTTAATTCCTAAAAAAAAAAAAAAAGGACTGTCCACTGTGAATGTAAGGGTCACCATGCCATGGGCTGGGGTCCCAGCCTGAACCAAGCAGAAAGGGAGTAGAGTACAAGCACCCGTCTATGGCCTTACCCCTCCCTGTGATGGACTGTATCCCTTCAGTATGTGAGCCAACATGAACCCTTCCTCCCTTAAGCTGCTTCTTGTAAGATATCAGATCAGAGCGCTGAGAAGAGTAACTAATGCAACCCCGTTACAAGTAGCCGACCCGAGAGCGAAGGGCTCTGGGATCCCGGCAAGCCCCTGTCCACTGACCTCGGCTTGGTTTACCTTCTCTTTTCCTTGTAGCCTTGTCCCTTCCCTCTCTTTCCCTCCGCATCCTTCATTTTGTCTGGCCTTGACTGGAGACAGCTAAAATATCTGTGCAGATCAACGTTTACAACAAACAACACTCTCTCCCCCACGGGTCCCTTGAATTATTCAAAGTATCTCCCCTCTCTCGAGTTTCCAGTGTTTTTGTTTGCTTGGTTTGTTTTTGTCTTCCTTAGCAGCGGGAGCTGACACTGTACATAAGGCAACTGCAGGAGTCAATCTTCAATCGCTCTGGCACACACACACACACACACACACACACACACACACGCACGCATGCACGTATGGGTGGCAAATGGGAGGGTTTGAGATGTAGGGCTTGTCCACGGGCAATTATTTTGGAAGTTGCTGATAGGAAAATAGGAAGTCTGAACCTGCATAAGGAGTTCTTACACCAGTGTAAATCAAACCATCAGGCAGAGCTGCCGGAAAACCAGATACAGAACTAGACAGCAATGCAGGTCCGGGAACCCAGCTACCTACAGTCCCTAGAAAGGCTGTTGAGAACCATTGAGTAGATGGTTGGGACGGAATGCTGGAAACTAAAGGTCCCATGAGAGGCTGTTCATCTCACTGTTTTCATACCTGCTGCAACGTCCTCTCTCACTTCTCCTCAAATCTCCAATCTTATGACTTCAAAGGAAACAGATAAATAGAGTAGTGTGTCTGTGTGTGGTGCAGAGCAGCAAGCCAGAAGGAAGCCAGCACCTGCAGCCTGAGGGATACGCCAGCTACAAGCGACTCAGGAAGACATGGGAGCAGCATCTCGGAAGTCAGCCATGCAGCCCCTGCCGTGGCCTGGGATGTGTGTGTGTGTGTGTGTGTCTCCTTCCAGGTTGAAAATTGTAAATCCACAGCCATAGCCACATCCCATGAAGTCCCGTGGGGAGGAGTCAGGGGAGAAACCTGAGTGTCACTGAAGCAACATGTCTGCCTGCCTATCTTGCCAAGGAGCAGGTCAGCAGACAGAAAGCCAAGCGTAAGCTGGGCTGCTCTGTAAGTTGATCCTGCGTCTCCCAGAGAGCAGGAGCAGCAGGCATAGCAGTAGACCAGGTTCAGAGGCTGCTGGGAGAGTCAGTAGGTCAAGGCATTGCTCCTGTCCTGGCCACTTCATCTCTTGGAGGCCTGCTCGTCACTGGGGACAGAGGAATTACTAGAGGTTTTATTTAGGCCTTGCTCCTGTACTTTGTGTGGGTTGGGAAGAGCAAAGTGTGTTCTTACCTTCCTCTATAGAGCAGGGAGCCACAGACAAGGCCCCCTTCACACTTACGCCTGCACCCTAGCCACAGTACAGAGGCTAGTCTATCCAACCCAGACCTCCACCTGCTGAGGTCCCCTTCTCACCCAGCCACACCAAGAACACTGCCATCTTGGGCTGAGGGGATGGGTCAGTGTATAAAGTATTTGCCATGCAAACCTGAATACCTGTGTTTGCACCTCTAGGACCGACATAAAGCCAGGCATAGTAGGATACATCTGTAAGCCCCATGCTGGGGTGAAAGACAGAGAGCAGTGTGTCCTTGGGGTTTTCTGACCAGCCAGCCAGTCTAGCTGAAATGGCCAGGTTCGAGGAGAGACCTCATCTCAAAAAAATAAGGTGGAGAGGGATATAGGAAAACCCCCAACATTGGCCTCTGGCTTCTACATGTGTGTGCAAAGGTAACCATACAGCCCTAGTGCCTACAAATGCATGTACATACATACACATGGAAAAGGCATCCCCCCTCAAAGAAGACTACCACCATGCTGAGGCAGGGGAATGGCCAATGAAGGAAGCACTACAAGTCAGCTGAGCCACAGTAACCGTCACTCAGACGCCTGTGTTCGTCACCTCAGTGCATAGCAGCTTTGCTGTTGCTGACTTCTGAAGGAACCCATAGAAGTCACTCCCCTTCATTTGACCAGCCCTACAGAGGAATACCCTGTAGTCTGCTCCATCCAAACTCTGCCTTTCTAGGAAGGGACGGCAGGTTTCTGAGGGCTCCAGTGCCTGCGTGCATTCCTGTGCCTGAGCAGCAGATACTCTACTACGGTGATGGCTGACACACATTCTGTTTCTCAGAACAAGTGGCATGTCCTGAGGGGCCAAGAGTGCCTTTCCTATGACGTGTCTGTAACGCCTCCTGCCTGGTACTGTGCAATGCATTTGATGGTGGGGAGGGTGCAAAGCTGACGAAGGAGAGAGGCCATCTCCAACCTGGCATTCCCCTGCAATGGAAGCTGAGGTCCATTGTCACCAACCTTGGGCTTCCTGTAAACGATAGCCACACAGCCATGTGTCTACCCTATGCTCAATGCTTGACATAGCTCACATCTTTTAATCCTTACAAAATACTGTGACATTGATGCCATTACAATAATGATGCCACAGTTCAGGCCAATAGCCACACTGCAGAGGAAAATTTGAAACCAGATCTAGTTGTTGTCAAACTTATATACAGACTTCCTTTCTTTTAACTTCTCCTGAGTGGCAAATTGAACCACCACTGCTGTTGCTGCCGCCACCACCACCACCACCACCACCACCACCACCACCACCACCACCCTGAACAATGATAACAACAACACAACAACAACAACAACAACTGGCTTCAGGATACCCAACCTGTGCCTGACTCTCATTCTCAGGCCTCGCCCAACACCACTCTCATCATTTACAAAATCCAGGTACAAAGGGTGCATGATGACAGGTACCTGTAACCCCAGCACTCAGGAGCGGGAAGGAAAATAATTGTTGAGAGCTTGAGAATAGCCTATGCTACATAGTATGATCCAGGACAGCCTGGGCTACAGACCTTGTCTCCAGGAAAAGTACAGGTGTACCCTGTCTGCTCTGCAGACTCCTCTTTCCCTGGGCAAGTCTGAGTCCTGTGGCTCAGTCTGGGTCACAGGGTGCAGCGCTCTCCCTCTAATATCTGGGTCTTTGTAGTTCTGGGTCTTTGTAGTACATAGTCCAGTTTTTTTTTTTCTCTTTCCCTCATGCGGCCTCTTTTTTAAAGGAGGGTGACATGCTGTGATTCTCATTCCTGGATTCTGTCATTCCCCATGTGGCTGGAAAATAACATTCCTTATAGGCTCGGGGAGTGAAAGGAAAATGTAACAGGACTCAATGAGAGACAGATGTTAGGACCCATTGTCTTTTGTTTGTTTGTTTGTTTGTTTTAGTTACATTTATTTACTTTGGGAGTTTGTGCATGTGTGTGAGTGTGTGCATGTATGTATGTGTGTGTGTCTGTGTGTGTCTGTATATTTGCCTGTTTGTGCAACTGTGGGTCATAGCACACTTGTGGAGGTCAGAGGATGACTTGAAGGAGTTAGTTTTCTTCTTCTACCATGTGAGTCCCTGATATTGAACCCAGGTTGGCAGGCTTGGTGGCCAGAACCTCTACCTGCCGAGTCAGTTTACCCACGAACTGATGATTTTGATATTGTTTTTGTTTTCATTCTCAGAGTTGAGATGGAATCTACTGAGCTATACAACCCCGTCTGATGAACTATAGCCCCTGAATGTAGTTCTGACTCAACTCAAACCTAAGCCTGAGGCTGGGCCAGCAGTGGCCTGTGGGGGGCACATGAGACACTGGCTAGCGATGTTTGGATTGACTTGGCAGTCATGAGCTATGGGCTTCTTTCTGCCGCCTAAAATCCCTTCATGGGTTTCAGAAACTGGAGATAACTAACAATGACAGATGACATTAAAGAGTTTGGATCCTTTTTGTCAGCTCAATACAAGCTAGAGTTATCTGGGCACCTCAGCTGAGGAAATGCGTCTACCAGAGCTCCTGTTGGGGAGACTGTGTGGCGTTCATCTTGACTGATGTGGAAGGGCCAAGCACACTTTGGACAGTGCCAATTTGGGGCAGGTGGGCTTGGGTTGTTTAAGAAAACAGCAGAGCAAGCCACAGGGAGCAAGCCAGTGAGCAGAGATCTTCCATGGCTCAGTGCCTGTCTCCGGGCTCCTGCCTTCAATTCAGATGTGACTTCCCTCAGTGATGACCTGTGACCTATATAAACTCACTCTGGAAGTTGCTTTGGGCCATAGTGCTTTATCCCAGTAATAGAATCCTAACAAAGACAAATCCCCACACCAGAGGCACATTTTACTAAGGCTTATGGCCGTGTGGCACACAGTAAGAGTGGGCTCCTACCAGGGAGATATTGTCAGGACATAATTTTATTAGGTAGTTAGGTAGAAAAAATGACATTATTTGGGTACACTTAACCAAAATATTTAGGGTTGACATGCTATAATATCTATATTTTAAAATGTTTTAGCTAGGAAATAAATGAGGTAAATATGACAAATTATCAACATTGTGCATTTAAGTGGCAGGCATATGGGATGCATGACACCATTTATCAGCTTGTCTATATATTTAAAATTTCTCAAAAAAGATGTAAAAAAAAAAAATCAAAGCTCTTTTGTAGTTAAAAAAAAAAAAAAAAAACCATAAACCTTCCAGGTCGTATGGTAAGAATAACATTGGTTTTCCTGGTAAACAAAATTCTAGGAAAGCCCTAGGATTTTTATTTCTAGTACACATACCCTGTGTAATTTTCTCATTTTTAGTGTAGGCAAGATCTGTGAATAGATAAAATGATGTTTACCTCCATGGTCAGGTTATGCCAGAAGGCGAAGGTGAAGGGATGCAGAGATGTCACTGAGAAGGGCTTGGTCAGCTGACTCTGAGCACATCAAAAGCAGTGCTACCTTGGGTATTGGGGTCTAATCTGATCATCAAGCCCTTTGAAGGAGAGCGTGGCAGCAACCAGTGACTCAGGGCCGTGAAGTAGCAAAGGGGCAGGTAGTGGAAAGCGCCTTGAGGAGTGGGTGGGGATCCCTGGGAAGCTGCTGCCTGGTGAGGCCCTCAGACCTGCCACTACACAGATCAGGATTCTGCTTCTAGAGAAGAACTCAGATGCTATGGCCGCATGCTGATCTCGGGATTGGGGGATAATGAATTGGCAGATGCTTCGGCTAATTTCAGGTGCTTCCAGGTTGTATGGTAAGAATGACATTGGTTTTCCTGGTAAACAAAATTCTAGGAAAGCCCTAGGATTTTTATTTCTAAATCTCCACTCATGGAAACTGAGGCAACTAATTAAGATGATCAACTTTATGAAGCAATAGGGTAGAAAAACAGGTTTCAACTAATGAGCCAGTACTAATTAGTTAGACTAGTAGCCTTGGGTGCTGTGTAACAAAGGATCCTAGGGATGCTCTTAGAGCTAGCGGGAGAGATGTGATTAGCAATGTCTGCATGGACTGGGGAGTCATAGCATGGTATCTTTTACTACCATTCAAGGTCCCTTATATGCTGGAGGAAACTGACCTTAATTAGCTGACCTTTTTCTCAATGACACTATAGGACTGAAAGTCTTAAGTCTTCAATTGGAAGGGACATTGTGTTGTAAGAAACACAGACAGAAGAGTAGAGAAGTTACCAAGTAGGTTATAGCAGTTCCAAAATCTCAGGGTAGCTTTGTAGGCAGGTGTGGGCAGGAGGAGCCCCCCATTTGCTCTCCTCTAGTTATTCTCACCTCTTCTGTCTTCACCCCTTTAGTTCAAGCCCTTTGAGTATGCACCAATCTCCCCTAAATTGCAAAAATACGTCCCCTAAAATGTTGCTCAATTCTCCACGGCTCTCTAGGGCTCTAATACATCAAGGTTCACGACCATACTGAAGGAATGACAGAATTTCTGATGCACTTATTCCAAAGAGCGTCTGTTTATATATTTATATATAGTAGGTATATATTCAGACAGTGAAAGTATATATTTATTGTATAAGTATATATACTTATATAAGTATATTTAAGTAAGTATATATTCTTATATAACTATACTTATATAAAAGAAGCAAATATATACTTATTTTACTGGTAACTGCTTAGCATTGAGCGTAGATGTAATGTCTACTGACATTTCGTATTAAAACTGTGCAGATCATAGCATAGCACCCAACAATCGACTTCACAATTTGAGTATCCTCTCTGGAGTAAAGCAGGCTTCCAACCACAACTTTGAGGGTATAAATTGACCTTTCACCCACACTGGTGAAACCATGCGAATCCAGCCTCCCCCTTTTCCTAGTGACGTACCTCCACACCCAGCCATGGCATTGTCTCATATCTTCAAGATTGTAGCTGCTTCCCAAAACACACAGAATGAAGCAAGACCAAAAAAACCCCCAAAACAAAACAGAACAACAACAACAAAAAACAAAACAAAACCCCATAGTTTAAACATCTGGGGCTATCAATCAGTGGTAGAGTGCTTGCCTAGCACGCACAGGTCCTAGGTTCCATTCTTAGCTTCTCTCTCTCTCTCTCTCTCTCTCTCTCTCTCTCTCTCATTTGAGCCTAAGGAAGACTCATTGAAAGAAGCGGTTGATCAAGGGCTAAAGGTCAGGGAAAGCTACTAATGGCTTCTGCACCTATACGGAAGAAAAAGAAATACTTTGCCAAGTGCAAAATATTTCCTTGTATGTGATTGCCATGTAGCCTCCACCCAGCCCTGTTAGCTCCTTAGCTAGTGGACCATGACTGTGTATTTGACTGTCCCAAAGCACTCATTCATCCTAACTGTCTGCACCATGGCCTTTTAATACCTAAGAAGGACCCATCACCATGCTGTTAGGGACAAATAACAGGATGGCTCAGAGCTCTAATGAGAACAACACACAAATAAAAATGGCTGCTTGTGAACAGCTATGCCATTTTATCCCCGACCACTGATGATTTTCATGCTTATGTTTAAAGAATTAAATGCCAACAATTGACATTTGAGAACTTTTGCTTAGAAATTATCTTTTACTCATATTTGAAAAGTTGTAAAATATGACGACCCTCTGACGGCTGAATGGGAGGCATGGTGTCTTGCTTAGGTCTGTCTCTGAGGCTCTTTACCGGCACTGCTTGCTAGGGGTCAGAGGTCATCAGTGAGAGGTAGAAAGCAAAGGCTCTCTCCCTCATGGAAACAGACCTGTTCTTTTCCCCACCCACAGTCTCCTGTCTCTTGCTGCTGCCACCAAGTCCAACTGTCTATTACTTGTTGACAATAATGCTCTTAGTCTATATTTGAACTGCTTTTACTTTATTCCCACACTAAAATTTCATTTTTGGACAAGATTCATGCCAACTCAACAGGAACCTATCTGTGTATTTGATCACTGAATAAAACAAAAACAAAAACAAAACAAAACAAAACAAAACACCAACCACACGACGCTGTCAAGAAGCGGACTCATTGATCCTTGGATTTAGCCCATTCCCAGCATTCAGACATTCCGTTCCTGTACTCATAGAGATCAGTTCACGAAACACCACAAACAATGTGTGCTTTCCCACCTAGGTGGAGGGGTAAAGAGGCCCTCCCCTGCCGGCCACTTTGTGCAAGCTGTATCTGGTTACTTCTAACTCGGATGGAGCTGTGGAGAAGAAACGAAAGAGGGAGGCTGGACTGGAAAATAGAACGTTCCCTGAAAGCAGACAGAAGAAGAACAAGGGAGGCGAGAAGAGAAAACACAAGAGGACAAGTGTGTAGAGCAAATAGGGGTGTGTACAGAAGGGTGGGCCATTCTTCCGGGGACACTCACGGTGGAGCCGCCGCCTCCGGATCCTGTCCCTCCATGGCCGGTTTCTGATCCAGTGTAATCTCGAAGGCAACACCATGGTCCCCAAACAGCGGCCTAAGACCTCATGACCACTCCGCCAAAGGTCTCACAGCAATTCCGGAAGTCGGTCCAGACGCATACAAATGACAAAGAATGTGTTTTAAAGCTGGTCTGCCCCCTTCGCCCTTTTTTAATGTCTGAGGTTTCCGTGGGCTTATTTTATCTCTAGCTTTCCTTTACTTCCCTTCCTTTAACTCTGACTGGCCCCAAGGCGGCTGCCGGGCTGAGCTCCCTGGGGCCCAGCCTCTCTCAGCCTTCTGTACCATGTTTTATGCATGAACACTGTGGCGTGGTAATTTATTCGAGCAGAGCGGATCCCTGAGCTCCTCTGTCAGAGGAGCCAACAGCGTCTGGGGGAGGGCAGGTGTGTCGGCTGGCACGGGAAGGACCTGAAATGGGAATACCTGTCTGCAGACTGCAACCGCAGGTTGGCCTCGCTCCTGGGACCCTAAGACACCTCACACTCAACCACACAAAAACTACAGAGTTCCGAAGACCTAGAAATTGTGGCACTTGGTAGGTGGGCAGTAAATAGTTGCTGAATGAATTCATTGAGTATGCAAACCCAACTGGGTGATTTTTCCCCCACAGACTTGAATCCTTTGAATTAATCTATTTTTAAAATTTTTATGTAAATGAGTGTATGCCTCCTGACTGCAGAGGCCAAAGTAGGTGTGAGATCCCCTGGAACTGGGGTTATAGATGGTTGTGAGCCACCATGCTGGTGTTGAGAACGGAACCTGGGTCCCGCGCCAGAGCAGGCAGAGTTCCGGACAGCCGAGCCATATCTCCAGACCCCGAGGAGTTGCGCTTGATATGTGAATCTAGGACTGTGCATACGCTAAGAAAATGCTCCCTCACTGAGCTACCTTTCCAGGCCTCTGTGTGTGTGTGTGTGTGTGTGTGTGTGGTGTGTATGACTTATACACTTTGCTTTTGTTTGTTTGAGACAGGTCTCTCACTGAGACTTGGGGCTTGCTGAAGATCAGGCTGGCAGACCAGCAAGGTCCAAGCGTACTCCAACTTTCTTCTCTCCATTGCCCAGTTTTTCTATGGGCGATGCGGATCAAACTCAGAGTGTACCGACAGGAGTGAGGGTGAGGGGTTACCTATAGGAGTGAGGGTGAGGGGTTACCTTCAAGAGCATGAGCGGCTCTGATAGGTGCATCACCAAGAAGTCCACCCAGCATGCAATTTTACCATTCCCTGTCTCCTGGGATGGCAGGCGTTTTCTGAGCTGTATCCTTCCCTCCAGGGGAGAGCACGATCTCTTGAGCGCCCCCTGGGGGTGATCTCAGATGCTCTGGCAGCAATGATGCCTAGCAGGGAAACAGAGGTGCAGAGCCCCGAGTTAACAGATGTGGCGCAGGCTCTGTTCCATGTTTTCTTTATCTTAAACTGAGAGAGTAGCTGTTGACGCTTGGAGCGGTGAGGCTAAATGGGATGGCATTTTAGGATGTAACCGATATAGTGTCTGGAAGCCAGCCCTGACATGCCCAGTGTAAACTCTCAGCAGCTAATTTAGCAGCTGATTTAGCAGTCACAAAACAATAGCATCCTGTGCCTTAGTTTCTCCACCTGTAAAATGGAGATAAGAGTAAGAGCGGTAACCTAAGGAGTGTGCTGGTGAGCACACAAGTTAAAATCCACACCGAGAATGAGGAGCTGTGTTCAGCGCAGAGGACTCGCTTTCTCTTGTCCGCAGCCGTGATTTATTATTAACACACACTAAAGAGAGGTGGTGGGAGCTGAGTGATTACTGAGTTTCTCTTGCAGAGGGCTGCAGTTTGGTTCCCACCACCTCCACCTGATGCCGGGCAGCTTACCATGCCAACTTCAGGAGATCAGGCGCCCTCTTCTGGCCCCCATGGATCATGCATGCATCTCCCTGCATGGCTGCATCTCTCTCCCCCTCCTCCCCTCTCTCTCCCACGACCCCCCCCCCCAACTAAAGAAACCAAGAGTCTCATGTATTGCCAGGCAGTGGTGGCGCACTCCTTCAATCCCATCACTTGGGAGGCAGAGGCAGGCGGATTTCTGAGTTCGAGGCCAGCCTTGTCTACAGAGTGAGTTCCAGGACAGCCAGGGATGCACAGAGAAACCCTGTCTCGAAACACCCCAAAAGAGTCTCTTGTATTGATTTCCCTCTGCCTTCATAGAGAGTCATTGTAGTTTTGTGGTTTGGAGCATTGCTAGTTTATCACCTTATACTCCCAGATATCCAGATCTGAAATGATGTCAGCAGAGACAATTCTCTGAATAAACCAGAGAAGGATCTGCTTCTAGACATTTCCATCTTCTAGAGGCAGCTGGTAAAACTTGAGTCTGTTCCCGGGCTGTCTTTGGAAGCAGGAGCAGCCACCACCCTGACGCTTCCCCAAACTGCAGCAACAGCCTGCATAGTTGACCCTGGACCCTGGGACCTCACATTTGCTTTTGCTCCGAGTTCCATCTTTAGCACCAGAGGGTTTGTCAGAGATCAAGAGTAGCCTACCGTCCGTCTAAGATGAGGTCTTCTTGGTGATAACAACAACAAAATCCCCTAGGACGGTCAAATCAGCCCACAGAAACTGCTCAGGATACACAGGAACAGGTGTGTCTGCAAGTCTCCTTTTTGGTGAACGGACTGAGGTAGTCATTCTGTCCTAACTTTATTTTGTGTCTGTTTGGTCACTTCTTAGCCTTCCACCCCCATTCAGCCACATTCGCCGTGGCAACAACACGTTTGAGACTGGCCATGCATGACCTCGACGGTGGTCCAAGCGTATCTTGTAGCATCCGGAAAATACAGATGAGCTTTACAAAGGAAACGGATGTTACCAGGCCGCCCAAACCCCTCACCCGATAAAACCGCCCGCCCCGAGCCTCAAGCATGGATGTCATGATGGTTTGTCTTTTAAAATGCTGTTCTCCTGTGCTTCGAAGACAAGAAGAGACTTTTCAGAGGTCCAAGCCCGCTCTTGGTCTAGCCATTTAAAAAAAGGACTAAGAATTGTCGGTGGCTAAATCAGTGTGGTTGTCAATAACTACCCTGCGTGGATCATTTCACCACCCCTGAAGCTACTCACTGCTACATCCTGCTCGCTGTCTGTCACTTGGCTGAGGTCAGGACTCAACTATGCAAATCTGACATGAGAGAAGACACAGGACTATCTTCTGCCTTCTCTCCCTTCTTGGGTCCTGAAAATTTGAATATGAAAATGTGGTATCAGATCAAGACTTCTTTTCACTCCCAAACTTTCCTTCCTTCCTTCCTTCCTTCCTTCCTTCCTTCCTTCCTTCCTTCCTTCCTTCCTTCCTTCCTTCCTTTCCCTATCTCTCTCTCCCTCCCTCCCTCCCCCCCTCTCTCATTAACCCACACATTTTCTAATTGGACGAGTGTTGGCCACATTCCTGACATACACGGTTGACAATAGCAGAGGAAGGACTCCCAAAGAGCAAGATTGGCAGAGGATAGCTCAGTCTGCAGATAGGTCAGTGAAAGTTTCTTTCTTTTTTTTTTTTTTCTTCAACTCTATGTGAATAGCATTGTCCTTGAAGTCCTGACTCTTCCGCCCCCACCTTCCAAGTAGCAGGATTGCTGTGAATCAGCATGCCAAGCTTCTCTTAGGAATCTAAATCAAAATCTCACTGGTTTTTCTTTGTAATGATTCAAGGTCTGGGAGGTAGGGTACAAAGTCCAGTATTCTTGAATCCTCTTGGATTGCTTCTGATCAGATCTTTAGGGCTTGGGTCCTGTGACCCCATTTTGGGAACGTCTGTCATTTATCTTCTCATTGATGGCGTACATTCTCATAAGTGCCTCAAAGGAATTGTCTTGCAGAATGTTACTCTCCCCAGACATCAAGTGTGAGGTGTTGATTTTTTTCTCTTGTGACAGCTCACAATGCTAGTACATTTTCTTAAGTCATGGAATTTCATGGTGAAAACTTCATAGACTCAGCTGGGAGTGATGGTGCTAAGAACAATATGGGTGGAAAAAAGTGTAATTGTGGGATTTTTTTCCTTTTTTTTCCCTCTCTCCAACTCATTTTCAGCAAATGGAAGCTGGATGCTGGCCTCTGGAAAAAAGCCCAGCAGCATGCAGGCTTACACTCGAAAGCCGCCCCAGGAGAAAGAGACCTTCAATTACCCGGGGAAGAAGGGACACTGCTAGGCAAGGCACAGGGCAGACTTTTTAAAGAAAGTCACTGTGGAAAACTTGTTATTATTGTAAAATGAAAGCTTATCAAACACCAGGGGGAAATGGCGGCTCTCCACCCGACTTCTCTCCCGACATCAGTGTGGGAAAGAATGCTCGCTCGGAATAGATGCTCGGAGTAGTCTGTAGGCTGGAGAAAACCTGAAGCAGGTGTGAACTGCAGCTGCTGGGCCGGCTACGCGCGTTTACGGAGCCATTCGGGTGTGCTTCATGTAGATAGGAGCTCTTGCTTCCTTTCTCCCACATGTCGTTAGACATTGTGTGCTGATAAAAATTGTGGAGGTTAGAGAGTCGTTACCTTAGATGATAATTATGTAAGTCGTGCATCACAGAGGGTGGGTCATAAACTCCATACTCCCTCATTCAGTACGTACCTGGGGCAATGGAGAGCTGGCCTGGAAGTTTAAAGCACTTGGGATTCTTGCAGAGAACCCAGGTTCAATTCCCACTACGTAAGTCACGGTTCATAACCTGTAACTCCAGTTACAGGGGATCCAATAGTCTATGCACACATAAAACACATAGCTGCGGAGCAAAGATGGGTGACTTTGAGTTGGAGCATGAGAGAAGCCAGGAGGCCAAAGAGAGGGTAGCGCTCACAGTTAACACACTTCCCTAGCCAGCGCAGACTGTCTCTGTCCCCTCCTCTGTCTCTTCTCCCCTAATCCAGTGACTACTCCAGCATTTCCTGTCTCTGTAAATAGCTCATCTTCTCAGGTCCCCAGCCCTTGGTGGCCCCCCTAATTCCTGAACTCAGGACACACATCCAGAAGACAATGGATCCAGGTGATTTTACACTTAGTAACCTCCAAGCTCTTCTATTTGGCTGTCCCTACAGTCACAGGCCTGACTCAAATTGTCTCCATAGGCTCCCAATAGGTGTCTTCATGACCCAATTTTGTCATCTTAACCCTTCTTTGCAGCCAGAGTGTCAGAAAACTCAGCTCTGAGTGTGAAATGTCCCTCGGGCCCATGTATTTAAACAGATGATGGAGCTGTCTGTCTTGCAGGGGTTGTGGAACCTTGGGAATGCAGGGTCTCCCAGAGGAGGCAGCAACAGGCTTCAAGGGTATTATGTTTCTAGTTTGGGCCTTTCTTTTTTCCTGCCTGTGATGACATCAACGAGTAGGCACCTCCTGCTCCCAATACCAGGACCCAGTGACTCCTGTTGGGGCTTTCGCACATTGACAAGCAAACTCCAACCCCCATGAAAGCAAGAGGCCAAATAACCCTTTCCTCCCCAAGCTGTTGCTGTCAGACATTTGGTGACAGTGGTGTAACAATAATGAGCTCCTGGCCACCAGGCGCCTTTCTGTAACACGAATTATTGCTGGGAATAAACCTCAATCCCTTACTCACAACCACAAGCTAGTCACACTGGGAGGGAGGAGGCAGCTATCCCGGTGTGACTGGTGAAGGGGAGAAGGCAGATGACCTGGTGTGACTGGTGATCTTTATGGTTTGGATGTGATGCATTTGGAAACACGGTTCCCAGATGCGGCACTCTTTTGGGAAGCTGTAAATCTTTAGTGAGATCTACCTGGGGGAAGTTGATCAGCCGGGGTGGTAAGAGTCAGGCCTTAAAGTTTGTAGGCCATCTTCTGTACGGATGCATGTAGGCCCTCTTCTGTACTGATGCATGTAGGCCCTCTTCTGTATGGATGCGTGTAGGCCCTCTTCTGTACAGATGCGTGTAGGCCCTCTTCTGTACAGATGCGTGTAGGCCCTCTTCTGTACGGATGCATGTTGGCCATCTTCTGTACAAGTGCATGTCGGCCCTCTTCTGTACTGATGCATGTAGGCCCTCTTCTGTACTGATGTATGTAGGCCATCTTCTGTACTGATGTGTGTACTGATGCTGGGGATAGAAGGAGACTCAGTCACGGGAAACTCTCACTGCTGAACCTTCATTTCTGAACCTTCCTGTCTATAACAGATGGACCATACAATTTCAAAAGTGAGCCAAAATAACCTCTTCTTCTGTTAAGCTGCTTTTGTAAGTTTGCTTCTGTTAAGCACGCGCACAGACACACACACACACACATACACACACACTCACACACTACATCAGGGTTGACTGTTGGAAGAGAGTACAAAGAGCTGTCCAGGAGATGAGCTTGAGTGGGAATGGATAGAAAAGAACAAAAGAACGTACTAGAATTCCAAGATGATCTTTCAGATGTTGGAGACAGGTATGATCCAGGGAAGCACACTATGGAAACAGTTGGCTTTGGACTTGTCATTTGGTCACTCCGGAGAGTCTTCTAAATTTCCTGAGGAAGATTTTATTTTCTTCTGGGATAAGGGCCAGATAACTTAAAATCTTAGAATGGTTTACTATGCGAATAATGATCAAGTGGTATCAGAGGATGCGATTGTCTTGTGTGTGGTAGAGGGGACAAGATGAGACCAGCGCTCTTGGTGGATTCCATCAGCTTTAGGGCACAGCCTTGACTGACCAAGGAAGTGGACTTTAAACCAGTGCTTAGTTCACCTTTGTGAAACACTCCTTCCAGAGATATCTCAAGACATAGCAGAGAGTCCAGTCTGGTGGTTCAGACCTGTAATTTCAGTACCTGAGAGGCTGTGGCAGGAGGATTACTGTGAGTTCCAGGTCAACTTGGGCTACACAGTGAGTTTCAAGCCAGCCTGCACTACAGAGTGGAGGCTGTGTCTCAAAAATACAAAAGAAGAAGGGGAAAGAAAGCCAAAGGAAATGTTTTCTTTTTTTCTAAAGATTTATTTACTTATTGTATGTATGAGTACACTGTCGCTGTCTTCAGACACACCAGAAGAGGGCATCAGATCCCACAGATGGTTACAAGTCACCATGTGCTTGCTGGGAATTGAACTCAGGACCTCTGGAAGAGCAGTCAGTGCTCTTAACCGCTGAGCCATCTCTCCAACCTGCTATATTTTCTGTTCACTATTTTAGAGCGCTGGGCCTCTCTTTGGCCCTCACGACACTGGACTCTCAGCATTGCCAGAGACAGTGAGAGGTCCCACGATTCAATGTCAGCCTTCCCTTGTTTTCACCTTTTACTGTATCAAAAAAAAAAAGTCCGAATGCTCCAGAACTGCACAGCCAACAGACTCAGACACCACCCATCCAGAGTCACGTCACAGAAGAGGAAGTAGAAACTCGAAGGGGGTGTAGGTCACCATAGAACCAGCCAGTTCCCACAGCAACCTCAGAGACTGCTTGGCTTCCTGCTCAGGACTGTTTCTGTATCATGAACCATGACAGCCCCTTGGCTGCACCATCTTTGCATTCTCCAGCGATGTTTAGACATTGCGTTTTGTATGTGAGCATACAGAATAGCCAGAGCAGTTTTGTCAAAATTGTGCAGTGAAACCAGCGTCTCGAAGCTTCATTCTGCCTGTTCATGGTGTGGGTCTGGTCGGGATGAGGAATGTTCTCATGCATTTTCAGAAAGAGAGAAGTTGAAGACAGGGAATTAAGGAAGGCAGAAGAGGGGCTGCTCTCCCGGATGTCTCTGCCAAATGTTCTATACTCCTGGAAATCTATCTGCCCAGCCTATTCCAGAAAGGCTGTCCAAGAAGCTCAGAAGCTCTCTCAAGTGTCAGGATAATACAATTCATTTTGAAAAATTATAGTAGTGATCATTGAACACACAGAGACTGATAACACATGAGCTTGCCCCCAGAAGGCTGGAAATCCAGAGAAGGTAGACAGATACAGAAGTCCACTGCCTGCTGTCAGAGCAGAAGCGAGTCCATTGCAAGCAGAGGAGGCGGAGAACTAGGCTGAGAGGGAGGACGGAAATGGAGGCAGGTTTGGGGATGTGGCATTTGAGTTATGCCTTCAAAGGTGGACACTGTCAAAGATGGAAAGATGTCTCAATGGCTAAGAGCACTTGCTGCTCTTTCAGAAGACCTGGTTCAATTTCCAGCATCTACATGGGGGCTCACAATCACCCCTAACTCCAGTCCCAGGGGAATCTGCAGGGAGGTCTCTGTAGGCATCAGGGGCACACAAGTTGCACACACACACATGTGAGCAAAACAGTCATAACATAAAATGATAAAATAAAAATAAATACATTTTTTTTAAAGGTGGGTGCTGTTTTAAGAGGTAGAAAAAGGCACGTTAGGCCAGAGACACACATCAGCAAATGCTGGGGGGAGGGGAACGGGAACTTGTTGTAACTGGGCTCAAGGACAGGAGATGGGAGTGAATACAGCCCCCTGCCCCCTGCCTGTAGGACAGCACAGAGAAAGAAGAGCAGGAGTGATAATGTATATTGGGCTCATTGTTTTAGGGTTCAGTCCACCATGGTAGGGAGCAGGTGGCTGAAGCGTGGGGCAACGGTCACATACCATCTGCAGTGGACAGGCACGGAAAGGTACAAGCCGGTGCCCGTCTGGCCTGCTTCCTTCCATGTTTATTCAGTCTGGTCCCCAGTCCACAAATCCCGACATTCACACCCAGGGTTGCTCTCTCTTCCGTAGTTAACCATCTCTGGAAACACCATCACAGACGGACTATCCAGTAGTGTGTCTCCTGGGGGATTCCACATCTACTCAGGTTGACAATGAAGATAAACCACCACAAACGGGATGGATACTCATGAGTCCAGCAGCTGTCACTCACGGCAGCCTTACAGAGCCAGTGTGCTGCAAGCTAGGGCTGGGGTATGAGCACACCCAGAGAGACCTGCCTCAGGGAACTGCCTCACACCAAGCAAAGCCCCAACAGACAGCAAGCATCAGTGTGTGAATTCAAGAAAGGAAAAATGTTGGTGTCTAAAGAGGAAGAAAAAAATAAAAAAACAATATACATTTGCATTATTTTTTTTAAAAAATAAATTATTAAATTTCAAAAATGTAAGTATTTATTGAGCAGTTGCCATATGTCAGACTCAGGACTGTTCCCTGAATACCCGGAAAGCCAAATTAAGTTCTGAGAACTGCTCCCTGAGAATAGAATCTGAACGAAATGAGCTGGTTAGCTGATAGTTACCGTTGTCATCAAGTTACCATATCCAGCCCACGTTTATTCATGGGCAACATCCTAGTTTCATTGCTAAAAGTCTGCTGTCCTAAGAAACCCTGAGTCTCGTGCAAAAGCAGGGGGCTTGACCGTTGGGTATCAGGTTATGATGGTCTCACGGTTCCGCTTGTGTCAGGATTTACCTGGACATTTCTCTCACTGGAGCATCCGCTCTGCTGGGCAGTGCAGGCTGACCAAAACCCAGTCTCAGGTGCTTCCTGGCCCTCCTTCCTTATCTGCTGCAGCACGCCATCAGGAGATGATGAGGCAGAGATGGAGGCAGGCCCACTCCGCGGCATTCCTCTTTATACTGTGCCTTCTTGCTCTTGCTCTGTCCCCCTCCCTCCACTGGAAGTCCTGCCTGTCTACGGGAGGTGGCCACTTCAGTCTTTATATCCCCAGCTGCCAGGAGTCTCAGCTAGGGTCACCTCCATAGATCATCCTATGACCAGCTAGGGTCACCTCCATAGATCACATAGATCATAGATCATAGGAGCCTCCCCTGTCCCAGGTCTCCTGCTTGTCCCAAAGATTCCTCCGCCTGATTTCTTTTCTCAGCCCTCTCCTGCCCCACCCCACACCTGATCCCCATCCCTGCTCGCCTCCTCTCCCCTTCTCCCACCCAGTTCTCTCCTCTTTTATTTTATTTTCTTTATTTATTTTTATTTTTTGCTTATTTATTTTTATTTTTCTCATTTGTTTATTTTTATTTATTTCTTTGTTTATTTTTTATTTATGTTTATTTTTACTTTGTTTTATTTTATTTTCTTTGTTATTTTTTCTCTGTTTATTTTATTTTCCTTTCTGAGTGAGATTCCAGCATCCTCCTTTGGGCCCTCCTTGTTACTTAGCTTCTTTGGGTCTATGGATTGTAGTTTGGTTCCTAATTGGGAGAGGGCATTTAGTGTAAGATTAAGGCAAATGTTTTAGGCCATCAGGAACCCACGTAGCAATCTGTCCAGTGCTCCTCTGCTTCTGGGAGCTCCTTAGTCTGACCCCAGGCTTCTTTGAAATTTATTTATTCTTATTTTATGTTTTTATACAAGTGCTCCATCTGCATGTACATCTGCATGTCAGGAGAGGGCGCCCTTTACAGATGGTTGTGAGCCACCACGTGGTTGCTGGGATTGAACTCAGGACCTCTGGAAGGACAGTCAGTGCTCTTAACCGCTGAGCCATCTCTCCAGCCCTGCGTGACCCGGGTTCTAATTTAGCCTTGTGGCAGTGCTCAACTCTGAGCTTGACCTGAGGGCTGGCCCCTGACTGCGTCCTTTTAAGCTACATAGCTGGATAATCTACTAAGTCACTTTAGGTCTGAGGGTTCAGCATCTTGGATGACAGTCACTAGTCTTTGCTCTGTGGAATTGTGGTAAGGCTCCAGTGACTCATTCTCGTGCACATAGTGCAGGATACACAGCCAGGGCTTAGTGATTGGATACAGAGATGCTTAAAGTAGTAAATATTTTATGCTCCTTTTCTCTCTGTGGATGGATTTTCTTTTCTTCACCAGACACAAGTCCAGTGACCTCCCAATGATGGTTTTGCTTTTGAATTCATAATGTCCAAGGCAAAACCAGATTAGATACAATTCAGTCTCTATGCCCAATTCCCAGAGAGAAAACTTTCATCCAACTGTGCTCAAAAGGCAAGTGACCTCATCCATGGAGAGTTAAGGTGTATGTATGATGTCTAAGGTATAGTTTACATTATTGTGACAAATGTGACCATAACAACTAAGAGAGGAAATCATTCATTTCATTTTACAGTTCCACTGTACAGTCTATTACGGAGGGAAGTCAGGGCAGGAACTTGGAGTCAGAAAATGAAACAGAGGCCATGGAAGATCACTGCTTACTGTCTTGTTCTCTAAGACTTGTTCAACCTGCCTTCTGAGAGCAGCCAGGACCACCAGTCCACAATGAACTGGACTCTCCCTTGACAATCATCATTGAAGAAAATACACCGCAGACTTGCTCACAGGCCCATCTGGTGAGGTCTTTTTTTTTTCTTTTTCTTTTTGGTTTTTTGGATTTGTTTTTTTCGAGACAGAGTTTCTCTGATAGCCCTGGCTGTCCTGGAACTCTGTAGATTAGGTTGGCCTCGAACTCAGAAATCCGCCTGCCTCTGCCTCCCATAGTGCTGGGATCAAAGGCATGCACCACCACTGCCCTGCTGAGGTCATTTTTTCAATTGAGGGTAACTCTTCCAAAAATGACTCTAGCTTGTGTCATGTTGATATAAAACCAGCCAGCCTATGTGGGGAGGCCATGGAAACTCAGAGGTGGTGGTGATGGGCAGGGAGTGTTAGCAGATGAGAAAGAGAAAGGACACATTGGTAGGAGGTGGAGGTGGGAAGGTTGCTCAGGGAAAATGAAGCAGGGTGAAGCTAGTAGAGAGGTAATGGGGGCTGTGGAAGAGGGGTTTGCAAGCAGGAAGAAAATGGCATGGGGACACCATGGGGGAGGTGATGGGTGGGGAGATGAGAGGATGATTCTTCAAATTAAAAAAAACAGCTGCCTTAATGGGCTGGCCCATCTTCCTGCAATGGTTGAGCCCAGCAACTGTGCCGTTTGCACTGTTTTGTGGTGGTTTGATAGTTACTGTGATCGTCAACTTTGTTGATCAGTCTGATAGGGGCTTCCCATATAGCTCACAAATCATGGTATCTGGGTGTGTCTGTGAAGATGTTTCCTGAGAAGATTAGCACATATGTCAGTAGACTAAAGAAGATACACTCTCACTAGGATGCACGTCGTCATCCAGACCATGGCACCACCCAACCCATTTCAGGCCTGACCAGAGCAAAGAGGCAGACAGCCCAGCTCCTACATGAGCACATTAGAAACGTAATGGCCTGGGCTGGGACTTAGCATGGAAGGCAGTATGCTTGGTTTTTTCCCCACCTAAGCTTCTCCTTAACGAACCTCACAGGGACCCTGTTCTTACTGCACGTTTCTGGATCTCTGTTGGGAACATTCCTGCAATCCTACAGCTCTTGGCTTGGGCCTGAACTCTCTGAAATCCATGAATGAACATAGAAAATTCTCCAAAGAAAACCACCTACAGCTCTTTGGAGATTTGATGCTGGGTCTCTCTTTCATCTTCATTGGGTCACATCCACTGAGAGGCTGGGAGGAGCCCGACTCTCCTGCCTGCTCTTCTTGTTGTCTGGCTTTAATTTGTCTGGTATGTGACTGAATCATGAAAGCCCCCGGTCCCCTCCTGGTTCCCCTTCTTGCTGGGAGAGAATTTTCATGTTTATTCCTAGATTGTATCTATTCACACACATGAGTATGTGTGCCTAAGTTTTTAGTATTTATGAGCACATACACTTGTTCTATATATTGTGATAGTAAATCCTCACTGTCAACTGCTGAGATGTAGAATCACCTATAAAACAGCTTTCTTGGTGAGGATACCATTTCCAGGAAGGTTTGACTAAGGTGGCAAGAACTAATCAGGATGTTGATGACACCAACTTCTCCTCTGGGGTCTTACACTGATTGAAAATGGAGAGGGCAAGAGGCTGGAGAAATGTCTTCATGGTTCAGAACACTTGCTGCTACTGCAGTGGACGGGGGCTTGGCTTCTAGCACCCACATCAGGCAGCTAACAAACACCTATAACTCCAGGTCCTTATGCCTTATCTGACATGTGGAGCACATACGTATGTGTAGGAACTCATATATACACACAATAAAAATAAATATATCTTTAAATAATCATCATCATCATAATATTATTAAATTATTAGGTTTTTAAAAAAGAAGGTATCTTAGGGTTTCCATTGCTGTGAAGAGACACCATGGCCAAACCAACTCTTATAAAGGACAACAGTCAACTGGAGCTGGCGTACAGGTTTAGAGGTTCAGTCCATTGTCACCACGACGGGAAGTATAGCTGTGTCCAGGTGGGCATAGTGCTGGAGGAACTGAGGGTTCTTGTTCCAAAGGCAAACAGGAGAAGACTGGTTTCCAGGCAGCTAGGAAAAGGGTCTCAAAACCCATTCCCACAGTGACACACTTCCTCCATCAAGGCCACACCTACTCCCACAAGGCCTCATAGTGCCACTCCCTGGGCCAAGCATATTCAAATCAACACAGAAGGGGACAAGTGGAACATTAGCATTAAGCTCTCTCTACTTCTGGGCTGCAGATACGATGTGACCAGTCACTTTACACTCCCACTATCAACCTTGCCACCCCTGAAACCAGCCCAAACCAACCCTCCATAAGTTGCTGCTGCCAGATGTTTTGTCCTAGTGAAGAGGACAATAACTAAATGCATGTGTATCTACAAAGATGTGGTCATTTGGCAAACATCTCTGCAGCTGCTGGCTTATGTATTTACCCACACATAGTCAACAATTTGTCTGTTGTAATCTCTCCTTTGTTGTGTTAGGTGAAAGCACAAGTACCATTTTTATGACTGTATTGTGCATAATGTGACTTAACACACGCATATTATGAAAAGCTCATCAGTTAAATCAGTTAACACAGCCTCTACCGTTTTAGTTTGGCTGGTAAGAACATTGAAGACTTAATTGCTTAGCAAATTGATATTCATCTACTACTGTTAGCTATGATTACCCTCTCTGCATTAGATTCTCAGAACCTAGCCTCTTATGACTGAAAAGCCATTTTAACCCAGAAAAAGAAAATAAAAACTCTTGCTGCCATGTGCAGTGCTTATCTGAAATGCAGGGTGGGAGGGCGGTGATGGGAGATGGACTGAGAGATGGCATTTCTAGGACAAGCTACCAGTTCTGCCGATCCTCACTTAGTGATGCTCTTGATTCTAACTGCAGGGCCTGTGACTGCAGCTGAGGGAGAAGCACTCTGAACAGTGCTCACCTGCCTGGCCTTCCCAGGCCTGGAGTCAAGCCAGGAGCTTCTTTGGGTCAACAGGGCCAGTCTTCGGTCTGGGCCAGTCTTAGGCTGGGTCAGATGAGACTCATTGGAAGGTGGGGTTTGAACATCTGTAGTTTCTAGTTCAGTTCATATGGAAATGTGATGTACACACACAGTGGAGTTTATGCAGAATCCTGCAGTTGGCCAAGGGGATGACAATGAGAGGTTGTAGAGTTCTTGATCCTAAATGGGACCACTATATCATTCTTCCACAAGCTCTGCCACATGAATCCATCTTTTTTGGGTTTAGACTTACCTAGTGTTAAGCTGTAATCCTTCCAAGAAGTATAATACATCTTCCTGTTGCTTTAATGAAGACCCATTTTTACTATAAGTGCCAGAAACTTCCAGCAGCCCAAGCACGAAGAAGGCTTTAGTTGGCTCGCTAATCTCCACAGACAGACGGGCTGGGAGCAGGGATGGAGCCTGTGCCAGAGCACTCTTATCAGAGATGTTTCTTCTGTTTGTCAGCTTCTCTTCCCTTTGAGCTGGCTTCATCTCCAGGAAACAAAGATGGCCTCCCGCAGCACCCGCTCACTTCCAGCCTCAAAGGAGAGGGCAGCTTTTTTCCTCTTACCTCAGCCCAAATTGTAGCATCATTTCTCTTTGGCACATGGGACATGTGGTAGCCATCCATAGGTCACTTACTGTGATTTAAGGATAAAGCTTCAGTCAGTGCCGACGACTGGAAGGAGAAGGGCCAGCCTCATCTAAGGACACATTCTGAGGGGGTGGGGGTTCAGCAAAGAAATGGAGAAAGGGGCAGTCAGAAAGGCAAAGCAGACACACCTTCTTACCATGCTTATCAGTATCTAAGCCACCAGAATTATAAATAGTGGAGCAGTGCATTCTAGAAGAGGGGGGCATAGCAGACATGATAAAGATGAACCAGCTACAGGTTCCACACTGGGAAGCAGGTAGGGTGAAGTGATGTTCTTTGGGATCCCTTTAGGAGCTAGGGGAAAACTCAAGGGCTCTGTGATGTAGGAGCTATTTTTAGAGGTCAGAAGAACTGAAGGTCATGTGGCAGCAAGCAGTGGAGCCCCTGTGCGTTGAGGAACTGGCATTGCTGTTCTCAAATCATGCCAATAGCCTTCCTTTTACTAATACCGGAAGTACATCCTTGAGTCGTATTCCTCATCAGCATGTAACAGAATCGTTGTTGCAAGGACTCTCAGCCATGCTTTAGGAAGTATGTTGGTGACTACAAGGGCAACTTGTAATAAAACTAGGAAGGACAATTGTCCTGTCTGCTGCACTCTTAGGATCTCTTTATGCTGTTCCCTTTAAGGACAAATAATGTGACTAACAGGCAGCTGACATTTTCCAAGCATTCCATTACAACCCTGAGAGGTCCAGCCTACTCCTCCGATCTGTGGATGAATGCTATGTGCTCTAGAGGGAGACCCAGTGATTTACCAACCAGTGGGTGAGATAACCGGGTCAGCGGGCTGGGTCACGGAACTCCCAGTCATTCATCTCCAGCCTCTATGCCCTATCTGAGCATCTATCTGCAAGGAAAATGAGAGGAAAGGGGATGGGAAAATTGTTTATAGGAGAAATGTTTGAACTGTAGGGCGATTCACAGTAAGAGATGAAGAAAAACCCCAGGTGTTCAAGGCATGGCAGTCATTGCAAGGGCTAGAAGCTAAAAGACAAGAATGCACTGTCTGCCAATGCTGCTGCTGCTATGGGCAAGGCAGCAATGTAAGACCAAGGCATTTTGAGAAGTAAGATACGACTATCCTTGTTAGCTTTACGTTGACTTGACACCAAATAGAATCATCAGAGAGGAAGATGCCTGGATTGAGACAATACCTCTATAAGATCAGGCTCTGGGCAAGCCTGTGGGGCATTGTCTTAATTAGTGATTGGTGTGGCAGGGTTCAGGCCATTGTGGGTGGTGCCGTCCCGGGGATGGTCGTCCTGGCTTCTATAAGAAAGCAGGCTGAGCAAGCACTGAGGAGCAAGCCAGCAAGAGCAGCCCTCCACGTCCTGAGAATCAGTTCCTGCCTCCAGGTACCTGCTCTGCTTTAGTTCCTGTCTTGACTTCCTTCCATGATCAACTGTAACATGAAAGGGTAGTCAAATAAACTCTTTTCTTCCCCAAATTGCTTTTGGGGAATGGTGTGTCATTACAGAAACAGAAACACTAACTAAGGCAGGCACTGTTAACAACCATAGAGCAGACATCACAATATAGAAACACTGGTTTGGGCAGCCACGTGACGACTAAACAGTAGTGCTCTGATTCATTCTTCTTATGTGATTTTTCCTGGGAAGATACGAACCAATGTCTTCACCTCAGACGGGACACCAGTGACTGACTAAAGAAGTAATCTCACCCGAGGCTCACTTTATAAACCAATGAGTTTATTAGAGTTGCATGCAGGAGCGTGGGAGGCTGGCAGGCAGCACACCACTGGAAAGTCCCACTCAGCATGTGACGACTCAGTTCTTAATTTCCTGTGTCTCATGAGCCTTCCCCTCTTCTTCCAAAGGGGAAATGTTCATTTTGAAGGCAATGGCAGCGATGGGCTTACAGAAATTCACCCAGACCCTCTCCATCCGCCAGCTTCTTGTGTGATGCAAGGGCTGTGATTAGCCAGCTTTGATCTTCAGGACTCTAGACTCTAACTGTATCTTGTCACAGTATAGTCTGAAAAAAAAGCATAATTTAAACAATTCATAACTTACTTATTTGAGCTAACACTTACAGAAGGCACTAGGCCCAAGTGGCTAATGGTTTCCACTGGGAGGTTTGGTGTTTGCTGTGAGACTTGCGGGAAGACTATTTTTTGGGTCTCAGATTCCTCCATGTAAAACTGGACTAAGAGTGAACTCCATCTGAGCTGTGGCCCTTTTTTTCCAGGTACTGGGCTAAGCACTGCCTTTGTTTCCTGTCCTTACCCTAGTGACATCATGAGGCAGGGAAACCCCATCTAATTCTGCAGCCCAGGTCACAGAAGCCCATGAATAAAATAACATGGATGAGCTGGAGCAGTCTAAATGAGGGTCTTATGTAGAGATGTTTCTGTTTCGGTGATTAAATAGTGTGTATGTGTTTGTGTGTGTGTGTGTGTGTGTGTGTGTGTGTGTGTGTAGGCCAGAGTCCAATGTTAGGTGTCTTCCTCCGTCTCTCTCCACTTTACTATTTGAGAAAGAGTGTCTTACTAGACCTGGCACTCATTATCCTGATACCCTGGCTTTCCAGCAAACCCAAGGATCCTCCTGCCTCCCTCTCCCCCATGTAGAGAGTACAGGCATGCACTACACCTGTAATAGGTGCTAGGGATCTGAACTCAGGTCCTCATGCTTGCACAGCGAGCATATTGCCAAGGAAACCATCTCCCCTGGTCCTGGCAATTAAATAACAGTGATTGTTACAATTTCTGTTTACTTTGGCTGCACAATGTTAGCATGGCCCCCCTCACTAAGATGACATGCAAATTCATGAAGCGTTCCTTATTTTATTTTAAGAATAGTTTGCATTTGGAGCTGGAGATATGCCTCAGTGGTCTAAGAGCACTTGCTGTTCTTGCCAAGGACCCAAGTTCATTTCCCTTGTATGGACACTGGGTGGCTCACAACCACCTGCAACTCCAGCTCCAAAACCATCCAATATCTTCTTCTGGACTCCAATGGCACCAGCGCACACAGGCATGTGCACACACACCCAGGCATGATCTTTAAAATAAAATAAATATTTAAAAAGGTTTGCTTTTTAAAGGAGAGCCATGGATAAAAAAGTAAGCCATTGTACTGGTAATGGAATATTCGGTATTATTTTTACCTAATGTTAATAATTTGGATGCCAGCATATTGTTTCATGTTCCTCCTGCAAGCGAAACCCTCTCATACTCTTTAATATCCTCGGAGGACAGCCTTGTTGACATAACCCAACTTTGAAAGCACCAAGAATCTGAAACATCCAAGCTGTTGCTGCTGCAGCTGGGAAAGAAAAATATGCAGCTGTGCCCTTAAAACCCAGTCACGTAGAAGGGAGAGGCATCTGGTAAGAATGACTCGATGGCTTCTAATCACCCATCCCCACTCTCTCCCACACCACTGCTGGGTGCCAGGGGCTCATGTCTGCAAAGTACAGATCTTGCCTAGAATCCTTGTAAAGGTCCTGGGGACACATAAGATCAAAGGGCCGCTTCCTCTGTCCCTTCATTGAACCGTGGAGAGGGCACAAGGGAAGCCTACAAGGGAAGATACAAGTGCAGGTTCTGGATCCATAGGGGCATCTGACCTTGCCCGAACAAGGTGTCTAACAGTCTGTTTCCATAGGATAGCAAAAACGTTTGAATTTTTACATGAATCAATGCATGTTGTATCGCACGGCCCATGATAGGCTATGTACAGCTTAGGTGTTACTACTAATAAGTGTCCTTGGAAGGCATGGCTGGATCAGGCAGTGTGACCACAGGCTACAACAAGCTGTCCCCGATCTCCAGAGCTGACAGTCAAGAGCAGTTCACATCCCCTGCCTGGTTACTGAGGAGATGCTCAGCTGCCCGGTGCTCTGAGGTTCAGAAGAGGAGAGATGGACGTAGAAGATACAGGAAGGAGCGGCCAGGGATCCTTTGGGGCAAAGGAAGAAAGGAGCCCTGGGAACTAGATGGGGCTGAGGCAGGAGTGCTTGGAAAGCAGAAACACAGCAATGCAGAGGGAAAGGATACCTTCCTTTGATCTGCCCCTAAAAAGACAGCCGTGCCTCTGGTAAGGCTGTCTGGTAAGGTCCCTGAAGCTATGAAAACCACACAGACAATAGAATCTGTGTCTGGAATGAGACTTACTGTCAGGTCCCTCCCAGTTACTTTGATGTATCTTCACTTATATGGGCTACAATGCAATGAACATGGAAATGCATTTCTAAAGACATTAAAAAAACAAAGCAAAACAATACAAAACTACAAAACAAAGTCCAGTGTGGCTCTTGGCTGTTAGCTTAGTACTCAGGCAATGAATCAGGAAGACTGATCACTGCGAACTCAAGGCCAGCCTAGGCTGCATGATGATACCAGAGCATCATGGATACTGACAAAATAAACTTAACTAGTGGAATGTGCCAGTCTAGTCTAGTCTCCCTAGAGATTTCATTACCCTGTAACTGAGAAAACCACTAACACAAAGCCAAACTTATAAATAAGTGTCGGATATCGAAAAGTATTATGAAAGGGAAAGAGAATGAGTACACTTTTGCGCCATTATGAAGTTTAAAATTTTCAAGTCAAATCCTTTAAAGTTGGGGGCTACTGTCTATGCTCTGCGAGCTCCAGAAGCCACGAGTGTTCAGAGGGAACTACCCAGTGATTACAGCACAAGTCAGTGAGACCCCCGAGCTGAGTGTGCCAATGAGCTTGGACTCACGTGCTCAGATTAGGGCCTGTGCTTTTCTCTGGAGACCCAGTTCCTTTCTCCTCTCCATCCATCGTTATTCCTCTCCCAAGGACTGAGTGAGAAGTCCATTTATGCATAGCACTGTGAGTTGGGGTTTGCATTTTGATTTCTATGCAGTTTTTGCTTTGTCTAACAAGCTCTGTGAAGTTACAGCCCTGGCTAAATTTTGGCCCTGGGAGGAGTCCCTCCTTTTATTATTTTTTTTCAGGTTCCCAGTGCAGCCTTTTCTTCTTGCTTGGGACACTCAACTATCTTTCAACTGCCTCTTTCCTGTCCCAAGTCACTCTTGAGAGAAATGACTGAAGTTTGGAGTTTTGTCCTTTTGATGGGAAAAGGAAATTCTAAGCTCAGAACAGGCCTCTTTTGGGACACTTTCTGGGTAATGGTGCTGGGGCCAGTCTGGCTTCATGAGCCCTCTGTGTGTTGTACCCAAGGCTAACGTAATGACAATAATTCCTGACAGACATGTCATAATCCACCATTAGTTCCAGGGAGATGCACCAGGGTTTGTGGGACTTGAACTGGTTGGGGGAGGACAAAACTGATGTAATGGTCCCAGAGTCCTGGTCACAATGACTCCAAGTCTAGTTGAACCTAATACTTAAAAGCATCTTCCTACCCAGAGGGCAATAGGATGCTTGTTCTTGGCTTGTGAAGTCGCTGATATTTTAATTAATTTTTCCAGGAAAACATTGGCCTGCGGTCCTTAGAAACATCACTTTGTTGCCTGGCCTTGCAAGAATCTGACCTATTTTAGGAAGGCAGCTCACTGTGGCCCTAGGGTTCTTTTATGCAGGAGAGAGAAATGAAGCTCTTCTCTTGCTGAAGTCAATTACAGCTACTGAAAGGAAGGCTTCATAAATGTGTCAGTGAATCAAAGGTCTGCACAAATTTGTACTGAGAGGACCATCCCAAAATAATCATATGCATTCTGGTCGACTATTAGGTAGGGCCCATCCTTCTGAGTATCAGAGGACCACTAGCACAAGGCGTCTCAGGGCTCTGCCCTTCGATGATGTGATATTCTGTGGCCACACCACCTAGCTTGGTTTACGAACAAAAACTCCACTTCCTGGCCACCCATGGGCTGGAGCTGAGAGCACAGTAAGAACTCACCTTTTAGGACTCGACTTATAAGTTAGGAGGGTTGGCTCAGGTTTGTAAACCCAGCATTCAGGACACCGAGATAGGAGAACTGTTGGAAGTTCCAAGTTGACCTGTAAGCCTGAGCTACCTAGTAAGTTCAGTGTCCTCTTTTCTAAAGGAAACAGAAGAAAGAAAAGAAAAGAGGAAGATAAAAAGAAAAAAGAAAGAAAAGAGGTTTTAGCATTAGAAGAGTGTCTTGGGGTTTCCTTTTTTCATCTTTTTAAAAAATATTATTTACCTTTATTTTATGTTTATTTTATGTTTATTTTGTGTTTTGTCAGCATTTCTATGTGGAAATGTCAGATCTTAGAGTTACAGACATTGTGACCTGCTATGTAGATGCTGGGATTTGAACCCAAGTCCTCTGGAAGAATAGTCAGTGCCCCAAACCACCAAACCATCTCTCAAGCCCCGTGACTTAGGGTCACTAGTCCTGTTATAAGACATTGTGCAAAGCAAATAGAGAAGGAAAGCGGTAATTTCATTTTACCACTCAGGTCACACTCCATCATAAATGGAAATCAGGACAGGAACTGAAGGCAGGAACCTGGAAGCAGGAGCAGAAGCGGAGGCCAAGGAGGAGCACTGCTGACTGGCTTGCCTGCCATGGCTTGCTCAGCCTGCTTTCTTATAAACCCCAGGACCATGCTCATGGATCGGTAGAATCAATATAGTTAAAATGGCCATTTTGCCAAAAGCAATATACAGATTCAATGCAATACCCATCAAAATCCCAACTCAATTCTTCACAGAGTTAGAAAGAGCAATTATCAAATTCATCTGGAACAACAAAAAACCCAGGATAGCTAAAACTATTCTCAGCAACAAAAGAAAATCTGGGGGAATCAGTATCCCTGACCTCAAGCAATACTACAGAGCAATAGTGTTAAAAACTGCATGATATTGGTACAGTGACAGGCAGGAGAATCAATGGAACAGGATTGAAGATCCAGAAATGAACCCACACACCTATGGCCACTTGATCCTTGACAAAGAGGCTGAAAACATCCAATGGAAAAAAGATAGCCTTTTCAACAAATGGTGCTGGTTCAACTGGAGGTCAGCATGCAGAAGAATGCGAATTGATCCATCCTTGTCTCCTTGTACTAATCTCAAATCCAAATGGATCAAGGACCTCCACATAAAGCCAGACAATCTGAAACTAATAGAAAAGAAACTGGGGAAGACCCTTGAGGACATCGGTACAGGGAGAAAGTTTCTGAACAGAACACCAATAGCGTATGCTCTAAGAGCAAGAATTGACAAATGGGACCTCATAAAATTACAAAGTTTCTGTAAGGCAAAGGACACCATCAAGAGGACAAATCGGCAACCAACAAATTGGGAAAAGATCTTCACCAATCCTACATCAGATAGAGGGCTAATATCCAATATATATAAAGAACTCAAGAAGTTAGACTCCAGAAAACCGAACAACCCTATTAAAAAATGGGGTACAGAGTTAAACAAAGAATTCTCACCTGAAGAACTTCGGATGGCGGAGAAGCATCTTAAAAAATGCTCAACTTCATTAGTCATTAGGGAAATGCAAATCAAAACAACCCTGAGATTTCATCTTACACCAGTCAGAATGGCTAAGATTAAAAATTCAGGAGACAGCAGGTGTTGGAGAGGGTGTGGAGAAAGAGGAACACTCCTCCACTGCTGGTGGGGTTGCAAATTGGTACAACCACTCTGGAAATCAGTCTGGCGGTTCCTCTGAAAACTGGGCACCTCACTTCCAGAAGATCCTGCTATACCACTCCTGGGCATATACCCAGAGGATTCCCCACCATGTAATAAGGATACATGCTCTACTATGTTCATAGCAGCCCTATTTATAATTGCCAGATGCTGGAAAGAACCCAGGTATCCCTCAACAGAAGAGTGGATGCAAAAAATGTGGTATATCTACACAATGGAGTACTATTCAGCCATTAGAAACAATGAATTCATGAAATTCCTAGGCAAATGGATAGAGCTAGAGAACATCATACTAAGTGAGGTAACCCAGACTCAAAAGGTGAATCATGGTATGCACTCACTAATAAGTAGATATTAATCTAGAAAACTGGAATACCCAAAACATAATCCACACATCAAATGAGGTACAAGAAGAAAGGAGGAGTGACCCCTTGTTCTGGAAAGACTCAGTGAAGCAGCATTCGGCAAAACCAGAATGGGGAAGTGGGAAGGGGTGGATGGGAGGACAGGGGAAGAGAAGGGGGCTTACGTGATTTTCGGGCAGTGGGGGGCTAGAAAAGGGGAAATCATTTGAAATGTAAATAAATTATATCGAATTAAAAAAAATGCTGTTGTGGAGATCTTTTCCCAATTTGTCAGCTGCCGTTTTGTCCTTTTGACAGTGTCCTTTGCCTTACAGAAACTTTGTAGTTTTATGAGGTCCCATTTGTCAATTCTTGATCTTAGAGCATAAGCTATTGGTGTTCTGTTCAGGAACTTTTCCCCTGTGCCTATGTCCTCAAGGGTCTTCCCCAGTTTCTTTTCTATTAGTTTCAGTGTGACTGGTTTTATGTAGAGGTCCTTGATCCACTTGGAGTTGAGCTTAGTACAAGGAGATAAGGATGGATCAATTCACATTCTTCTGCATGCTGACCTCCAGTTGAACCACCACCATTTGTTGAAAAGGCTATCTTTTTTCCACTGGATGTTTTCAGCTCCTTTGTCGAAGATCAAGTGGCCATAGGTGTGTGGATTCATTTCTGGGTCTTCAATTCTATTCCATTGGTCCACTTGCCTGTCACTGTACCAATACCATGCAGTTTTAAACACTATTGCTCTGTAGTATTGCTTGAGGTCTGGGATACTGATTTCCCCCAGAATTTCTTTTACTGTTGAGAATAGTTTTAGCTATCCTGGGTTTTTTTTGTTATTCCAGATGAATTTGAGAATTGCTTTTTCTAACTCTATGAAGAACTGAGTTGGGATTTTGATGGGTATTGCGTTGAATCTGTATATTGCTTTTGGCAAGATGGCCATTTTAACTATATTAATCCTGCCAATCCACGAGCATGGAAGATTTTTCCATTTTCTGAGGTCTTCCTCGATTCCCTTCTTAAGAGACCTGAAGTTCTTGTCATACAGATCTTTCACATGTTTGGTAAGAGTCACACCAAGATACTTTATATTGTTTGTGGCTATTGTGAAGGGTGTCATTTCCCTAACTTCTTTCTCAGCCTGCTTATCCTTTCAGTATAGGAAGGCTACTGATTTGCTTGAGTTGATTTTATAACCAGCCACTTTGCTGAAGTTGTTTATCAGCTGTAGGAGTTCTCTGGTGGAGTTTTTTGGGTCACTTAAGTATACTATCATATCATCACCAACCCTACATCCGATAGAGGGCTAATTTTCAATATATACAAAGAACTCAAGAAGTTAGACCCCAGGGAACCAAATAACCCAATTTAAAAAATGGGGTACAGATCTAAACAAAGAATTTTCACCTGAAGAAATTTGGATGGCTGAGAAGCACCTTAAGAAATGCTCAACATCATTAGTCATTAGGGAAATGCAAATCAAAACAACCCTGAGATTTCACCTCACACCAGTCAGAATGGCTAAGGTTAAAAACTCAGGAGGCAGCAGGTGTTGGCAAGGATGTGGAGAAAGAGGAACACTCCTCCACTGCTGGTGGGATTGCAAGATGGTGCAACCACTATGGAAATCAGTCTGGTGTTTCCTCAGAAAACTGGAAATGACACTTCTGGAGGACCCTGCTATACCTCTCCTGGGCATATACCCAAAGGATTCCCCAGCATGCAACAAGGACACATGCTCCACTATGTTCATAGCAGCCTTATTTATAATAGCCAGAAGCTGGAAAGAACCCAGATGTCCCTCAATGGAGGAATGGATACAGAAAATGTGGTATATTTACACAATGGAATACTACTCTGCAATTAAAAACAATGAATT
Source organism: Apodemus sylvaticus (assembly GCF_947179515.1). Classification (NCBI taxonomy): domain Eukaryota; kingdom Metazoa; phylum Chordata; class Mammalia; order Rodentia; family Muridae; genus Apodemus; species Apodemus sylvaticus. The sequence goes on from NC_067485.1 coordinate 42,437,736, forward strand.
CATGACATTTTTAGGCAAATAGTTGGAACTGGAAAATATCATCCTAAGTGAGGTAACCCAATCACAAAAGAATACACATGGAATGCAATCATTGATAAGTAGATATTAATTAGCCCAGAAGCTCTGAATACCAAAGACACAATTAGCATATCAAATGACTCCCATGAAGAAGTAAGGAGAGGGCCCTGATCCTGGAAAGGCTTGATCCAGCATTGTAGGGGAGTACCAGGACAGAGAAAAAGGAGGGAGGTGATTGGAGAATGGGTGGAGAGAAGAAGGTTTCTGAGACATATGGGGAGGGGGAACTGGGAAAGGGGGAAAGCATTTGGAACGTAAACAAAGAATTTAGAAAATAAATAAATAAATAAATAAATAAATAAATAAATGTTGTTGTAAGAGGATGCGACCCAGTGGACTCAGTGGTCCTGGGTTTTTGTTTGTTTGTTTGTTTGTTTTATTCGATATAATTTTTTATTTACATTTCAAATGATTTCCCCTTTTCTAGCCCCCCACTGCCCGAAAGTCACGTAAGCCCCCTTCTCTTCCCCTGTCCTCCCTCCCACCCCTTCCCACTTCCCCGTTCTGGTTTTGCCGAATGCTGCTTCACTGAGTCTTTCCAGAACAAGGGGCCACTCCTCCTTTCTTCTTGTACCTCATTTGATGTGTGGATTATGTTTTGGGTATTCCAGTTTTCTAGGTTAAAATCCACTTATAAGTGAGTGCATACCATGATTCACCTTTTGAGTCTGGGTTACCTCACTTAGTATGATGTTCTCTAGCTCCATCCATTTGCCTAGGAATTTCATGAATTCATTGTTTCTAATGGCTGAATAGTACTCCATTGTGTAGATATACCACATTTTTTGCATCCACTCTTCTGTTGAGGGATACCTGGGTTCTTTCCAGCATCTGGCAATTATAAATAGGGCTGCTATGAACATAGTAGAGCATGTATCCTTATTACATGGTGGGGAATCCTCTGGGTAAATGCCCAGGAGTGGTATAGCAGGATCTTCTGGAAGTGAGGTGCCCAGTTTTCAGAGGAACCGCCAGACTGATTTCCAGAGTGGTTGTACCAATTTGCAACCCCACCAGCAGTGGAGGAGTGTTCCTCTTTCTCCACACCCTCTCCAACACCTGCTGTCTCCTGAATTTTTAATCTTAGCCATTCTGACTGGTGTAAGATGAAATCTCAGGGTTGTTTTGATTTGCATTTCCCTAATGACTAATGAAGTTGAGCATTTTTTAAGATGCTTCTCTGCCATCCGAAGTTCTTCAGGTGAGAATTCTTTGTTTAACTCTGTACCCCCATTTTTAAATAGGGTTGTTCGGTTTTCTGGAGTCTAACTTCTTGAGTTCTTTATGTATATTGGATATTAGTCCTCTATCTGATGTAGGATTGGTGAAGATCTTTTCCCAATTTGTTGGTTGCCGATTTGTCCTCTTGATGGTGTCCTTTGCCTTACAGAAACTTTGTAATTTTATGAGGTCCCATTTGTCAATTCTTGCTCTTAGCGCATACGCTATTGGTGTTCTGTTCAGAAACTTCCTCCCTGTACCGATGTCCTCAAGGGTCTTCCCCAGTTTCTTTTCTATTAGCTTCAGAGTGTCTAGCTTTATGTGGAGGTCCTTGATCCATTTGGATTTGAGCTTAGTACAAGGAGACAAGGATGGATCAATTCGCATTCTTCTGCATGCTGACCTCCAGTTGAACCAGCACCATTTGTTGAAAAGGCTATCTTTTTTCCATTGGATGTTTTCAGCCTCTTTGTCGAGGATCAAGTGGCCATAGGTGTGTGGGTTCATTTCTGGATCTTCAATCCTGTTCCATTGATTCTCCTGCCTGTCACTGTACCAATACCATGCAGTTTTTAACACTATTGCTCTGTAGTATTGCTTGAGGTCAGGGATACTGATTCCCCCAGATTTTCTTTTGTTGCTGAGAATAGTTTTAGCTATCCTGGGTTTTTTGTTGTTCCAGATGAATTTGATAATTGCTCTTTCTAACTCTGTGAAGAATTGAGTTGGGATTTTGATGGGTATTGCATTGAATCTGTATATTGCTTTTGGCAAAATGGCCATTTTAACTATATTGTTTCTACCAATCCATGAGCATGGGAGGTTTTCCCATTTTTTGAGGTCTTCCTCCATTTCCTTCTTCAGAGTCTTGAAGTTCTTGTCATACAGATCTTTCATGTGTTTGGTAAGAGTCACCCCAAGATACTTTATACTGTTTGTGGCTATTGTGAAGGGGGTCATTTCCCTAATTTCTTTCTCAGCCTGCTTATCCTTTGAGTATAGGAAGGCCACTGATTTGCTTGTGTTGATTTTATAACCTGCCACTTTGCTGAAGTTGTTTATCAGCTGTAGGAACTCTCTAGTGGAGTTTTTTGGGTCACTTAGGTAGACTATCATGTCGTCTGCAAATAATTATAGTTTGACTTCTTCCTTTCCAATTTGTATCCCTTTGACCTCCTTATGTTGTCGAATTGCCCGAGAAAAAATATGGAACGCTTCACGAATTTGCGTGTCATCCTTGGGCAGGGGCCATGCTAATCTTCTCTGTATCCTTCCAATTTTAGTATATGTGCTGCGGAAGCGAGCACCACAACAGCATTTAATAGAGAAAATGTTCTTCCATTTTCCTCTAGGCAGTCTGATGGAGACATTTCCTCAGGTGAGGTTCATCTTCTTAGATGTCTAGGTTTGTGTCAAGTTGACAAAAACAGACTAAGACAGGGAATCAAGTGGGTTTTTTGTTTGTTTGTTTTGTATTTATTGGACACAATGTGCACAAATAAAGATTTTAGTCAGACTTGTTTTGTTCCCTAGTCTCCCAATGACGTGCAGTTAGAAAAGGAGGCGGCAGGAGAAGGCAATGACCCAAAGACAAGAAGAGATGTGGCTTTGTCTAATGAAGCAATACTCAAACTATTCTCCCCTTTCCTTGTACAGTCGGTTCTTAGAGTTTGCAGGGAAAACAGACACTTGCCAATCAGAGGTGAGGCTAATTCCTCTAAGCTCAGAACAGTGGAATGGAGGCAGGAAGAGAGCCGAGAGTCTGAGCATCCTGGGCTGCATACCAACATCTTGTTTCAGAAAAGACATATATGATCTGATTATCCTCACTCAGAAAGGCAGAAAGAATGAAGATGTCGTATACCCTCCCAAGTGCTCTGCTGTACGAGATGTAACCCGAATGCCTTAGGTGGTTTCCCATAAAAACAGGTGATTTCAGGAACGGAATGTGCTGGAAGGAAGCCTTCCTCTCCCTAGGTGCTCCTGAAGAGAATGGTTTCTAGGTGAATCTCCCAACCAAACAACAGCACAACAGCCTCAAAGAGCTCAAGCCATGCTATGCTGTGCGGTACGGTGCGGTGCTCTTCCGCCACCTACTGACAACTTTAGCTCATTGCGGTTTCCCAAGGCCTTGGTGCGCTGTCCTGTTCAAATTAGAGAATTAGAGTCTAAAGGAAAGAGTAAATATCCTTAAATTCTACACAGCTATCCTATTTTTCAATGGTCTTTGGTCTTCTACTGCTAAAATAATAATACATGCTGCTGGAGAGATGGCAGAGTAGAGATGTGCCTGCCACATAGCTTGCCCTGCAGGGCAGGTATGGCCCCTGCCCCCAGCAAATAAATCAGGCGTGAGAGGTGGCTCAGTGGTTAAGAGTCTTGCTGCTCTTGAGGTCAACCCAGGTTCGATACTCAGCGCCCATATCCAGTTACTCACAATTGCCCGTAACTCTAGCTTTTCAGGATCTGCTGCCATTGCTGGCCTTGGCAGGCACATGCATGTGGTACACATACAAACGTGCACACAAACACACGTGCATAAATAAAAATACTATTTAAAAAGAAATAAGCATATTTAATGAAAAATAAAATAACATGTCAAACAGAGGGAGTCTCTGTTTTTTTTTATAATTTAATACTGTGTGATGTATAAAAGTACTGTATATTTTAAGGCACTTGTTGTTTTTTTTTTATCATAAAATATGATCACCCTTAAGGCATTTAGGAAATCGTGTGTGTGTGTGTGTGTGTGTGTGTGTGTGTGTGTATTCACAATGGTGGTGTTATGGCCTGGGGCTTGTATAGATTGATGTAGTACCATTGAACTATATACCCCAACCTCTCAAGGAATTTTTTAAAATTAGATATTTTCTTTATTTACATTTCAAATGTTATCCCCTTTCCTCATTTCCCCTCTGAAAACCCCCTATACCATCCTCCCTCCCCCTGCTCACTAACCCATCCACTCCCACTTCCCTGTCCTGGAATTCCTACATTGGGGCAGTGAGCCTTCCCAGGACCAAGGGCCTCTCCTCTCATTGATGCCCAGCAAGGCCATCCTCTGCTACTTATACTGCTGGAGCCATGGGTCCCTCCAGGTGTACTCTCTGGTTGGTGGTTTAGTCCCTGGAAGCTCTGGGGGGGGGGGGTACTGGTTGGTTCATATTGTTGCTCCCCCTTTGGCTCCTTTGGCCTTTTCTTAAGCTCCTCCATTGGGCACCCTGTGCTCAGTCCATTGATTGACCGTGAGTATCCACTTCTGTATTTGTCAGGCACTGGCAGAGCCTCTCAGGAGACAGCTATATCAGACTCCTGTCAGCAAGCACTTGTTGGTATCCACAATACTGTCTTGGTGTGGTAACTGTATATGGGATGGATCCCCAGGTGGGACAGTCTCTGAATGGCATTTGTCTCTGTATATTCTCCCCCTTCTAAGAAAGACTGAAGTGTCCACACTTTGATTTTCCTTCTTCTTGAGCTTTATATGGTCCGTGAATTGTATCTTGGGTATTCTGAGCTTTTGGGCTAATATCCACTTATCAATGAGTGCAAACAATGTGTGTTCTTTTGTGATTTTGTTACCTCACTCAGGATGATATTTTCTAGTTCCATCCATTTACCGAAGAATTTCATGAAGTCATTGTTTTTAGTAGCGAATAGTACTCCACATTTTCTGTATCCATTTCTCTGTTGAGGGACATCTGGATTGTTTCCAGCTTCTGGCTATTATAAATAAGGCTGCTATGAACATAGTGGAACATGTGTCCTTATTACATGTTGGAGCATCTTCTGGGTAAATGCCCAGGAGTGGTATAGCTGGGTCCTCAGGTAGTACTATGTCTAATTTTCTGAGAAACTGCCAACTGATTATCAGAGTGGTTGTACCAGTTTGCAAACTCACCAGCAATGGAGGAGTGTTCCTCTTTCTCCACATACTCGCCAGCATCTGCTGTCACCTGAGTTTTTGATCTTAGTCATTCTGACTGGTGTGAGGTCAAATATCAGGGTTGTTTTGATTTGCATTTCCCTGATGATTAAAAATGTTGAACATTTCTTTAGGTGCTTCTCAGTCATTTGATATTTCTCACTTGAGAATTCTTTGTTTAGCTCTGTAACCCAATTTTTAATAGGGCTATTTGGTTCTCTGGGGTCTAACTTTTTGAGTTCTCTGTATATATTAGATATCAGCCCTCTATTGGATGTAGGATTGGTAAAGATCTTTTCCCAGTCTGTTGGTTTCTGTTTTGTCCTATTGACAGTGTCCTTTGCTTTACAGAAGCTTTGCAATTTTATGAGGCTCCATTTGTCGATTCTTGATCTTAGAGTATAAGCTATTGGTGTTCTATTCAGGAAATTTCCCCTGTGCCCATGTGCTCAAGGCTCTTCCCCACTTTCTTTTATATTAGTCTCAGTGTATCTGGTTTTATGTGGAGGTCCTTGGTCCATTTGGACTTGAGCTTTGTACAAGAAGATAAGAATGGATTGATTTGCATTCTTCTACGTGATAACCACCATTTGAACCAGCACCAGCACCATTTGTTGAAAATGCTGTCTTTTCTCCACTGGATGGTTTTAGCTCCTTTGTCAAAGATCAAGTGACCATAGGTGTGTGGGTTCATTTCTGGGTCTTCAGTTCTATTTCATTGAACTATGTGCCTGTCATAGTACGAAAACCATGCAGTTTTTATCACTATTTCTCTGTAGTACAGCTTGAAGTCAGAGATGATTATTCCCCCAGAAGTTCTTTTATTGTTGAGAATAGTTTTCGCTATCCTGGGTTTTTTGCTATTCCACATGAATTTGGAAATTGCTCTTTTTAACTCTATGAATAATTGAGTTGGAATTTTGATGGGATTGCATTGAATCTGTGGACTGCTTTCTGCAAGATGGCCATTTTTACTATATTAATCCTACCAGTCCATGAGCATGGGAGAGCTTTCCATCCTCTGAGATCTTCTTCAATTTCTTTCTTCAGAGACTTAGTTCTTGTCATACAGATCTTTCACTTGCTTAGAGTTACACCAAGGTATTTCATATTATTTGTGACTATGTGAAGGGTGTTCTTTCTCAGCCTGTTTATCCTTTGAGTAGAGGAAGGGCACTGATTTGAGTTTTTTATATACAGCCACTTTGTTGAAGTTATTTATCAAGTTTAGGAATTCTCTGGTGGAATTTTTGGGGTCACGTAAGTATATGATCATATCATCTTCACATAGTGATATTTTGACTTCTTCCTTTCCAATTTGTATTCCTTTGACCTCCTTTTGTTGTCTAATTGCTTTGGCTAGGCCTTTGAGTACTATATTAAACAGCTAGGGAGAAAGTGGACAGCCTTGTATAGTCCCTGATTTCAGTAGGATTGCTTCAAGTTTCTCTCCATTTAGTTTGATGTTGGCTACTGGTTTGCTGTACATTGCTTTTACTATGTTTAGGTGTGGGCCTTGAATTCCTGATCTTTCCAAGTCTTTTATCATGAAGGCATGTTGGATTTTGTCAAATGCTTTCTCAGAATCGAATGAAATGATCATGTGGTTTTTTTCTTTGAGTTTATGTAGTGGGTTACATTGATGGATTTCTGTATATTGAACCATCTCTGCATCTTTGGGATGAAGCCTACTTGATCATGATGGATGATTGTTTTGATGTGTTTTTGGATTCTGTTTATGAGAATTTTATTTAGTACTTTTGCATCAATATTCAAAAGAAAACTGATCTGAAGTTCTCCTTCTTATGTAGGGTCTTTGTGTGGTTTAGGTATCAGAGTAATTGGGGCTTCATAGAACAAATTGGGTAGTGTTTCTTCTGTTTCTAATTTGTGAAATAGTTCGAAGAGTATGGGTATCAGGTCTGATTTGAAGGTCTGATAGAACTACTCTGCATGAAACCCATCTGCTCCTGGGATGTTTTTGGTTGAGAGACTATTAATGACTGCTTCTATTTCTTTAGGAGTTATGGGACTGTTTAGATGGTTTATCTGATCCTGATTTAGTATCTGGTATCTGTCTAGAAAATTGTCCATTTCATCCACATTTTCCAGTTTTGTTGAGTATAGGCTTTTGTAGTAGGATCTGATGGTTTTTTGGATTTCCTCAGGTTCCATTGCTAGGTCTCTTCTTTTCTTTTCTTCTTTTCTTTTCTTTTCTTTCATTTGTTCTTTCTTTCTTTCTTTCTTTTATTTTATTTTATTTTATTTTATTTTATTTTATTTTATTTTATTTTATTTTATTTTATTTTATTTTATTTTTTTGGATTTGGTTTTTTCTAGACAGGGTTTCTCTGTATAGCCCTGGCTGTCTTGGAACTCACTGTGTGAGTTGTGCCTTGAACTCAGAAAACCCACCTGCCTCTACCTCCCAGAGTGCTGGGATTACAGGCGTATGCCACCACCGCCCAGCTATCTATTCTTTTCTTTTGTTTTCTTTTCTTTTGTTTTCATTTCTTTTCTTTTTTCTTTCTTTTTTGAAGTCATAGAAATATTTTTTTTATTTATTTTTTTTATTATTCGATATAATTTATTTACATTTCAAATGATTTCCCCTGTTCTAGCCCCCCCACTCCCCGAAAGTCCCGCAAGCCCCCTTCTCTTCCCCTGTCCTCCCACCCACCCCTTCCCACTTCCCCGTTCTGGTTTTGCTGAATACTGTTTCACTGAGTCTTTCCAGAACCAGGGGCCACTCCTCCTTTCTTCTTGTACCTCATTTGATGTGTGGATTATGTTTTGGGTATTCCAGTTTTCTAGGTTAATATCCACTTATTAGTGAGTGCATACCATGATTCACCTTTTGAGTCTGGGTTACCTCACTTAGTATGATATTCTCTAGCTCCATCCATTTGCCTAAGAATTTCATGAATTCATTGTTTCTAATGGCTGAATAGTACTCCATTGTGTAGATATACCACATTTTTTGCATCCACTCTTCTGTTGAGGGATACCTGGGTTCTTTCCAGCATCTGGCAATTACAAATAGGGCTGCTATGAACATAGTAGAACATGTATCCTTATTACATGGTGGGGAGTCTTCTGGGTATATGCCCAGGAGTGGTATAGCAGGATCTTCTGGAAGTAAGGTGCCCAGTTTTCGGAGGAACCGCCAGACTGATTTCCAGAGTGGTTGTACCAATTTGCAACCCCACCAGCAGTGGAGGAGTGTTCCTCTTTCTCCACACCCTCTCCAACACCTGCTGTCTCCTGAATTTTTAATCTTAGCCATTCTGACTGGTGTAAGATGAAATCTTAGGGTTGTTTTGATTTGCATTTCCCTAATGACTAATGAAGTTGAGCATTTTTTAAGATGCTTCTCCGCCATCCGAAGTTCTTCAGGTGAGGATTCTTTGTTTAACTCTGTACCCCATTTTTTAATAGGGTTGTTTGGTTTTCTGGAGTCTAACTTCTTGAGTTCTTTATATATATTGGATATTAGCCCTCTATCTGATGTAGGATTGGTGAAGATCTTTTCCCAATTTGTTGGTTGCCGATTTGTCCTCTTGATGGTGTCCTTTGCCTTACAGAAACTTTGTAATTTTATGAGGTCCCATTTGTCAATTCTTGCTCTTAGAGCATACGCTATTGGTGTTCTGTTCAGAAACTTTCTCCCTGTACCGATGTCCTCAAGGGTCTTCCCCAGTTTTTTTTCTGTTAGCTTCAGAGTGTCTGGCTTTATGTGGAGGTCCTTGATCCATTTGGATTTGAGCTTAGTACAAGGAGACAAGGATGGATCAATTCGCATTCTTCTGCATGCTGACCTCCAGTTGAACCAGCACCATTTGTTGAAAAGGCTATCTTTTTTCCATTGGATGTTTTCAGCCTCTTTGTCGAGGATCAAGTGGCCATAGGTGTGTGGGTTCATTTCTGGATCTTCAATCCTGTTCCATTGATCCTCCTGCCTGTCACTGTACCAATACCATGCAGTTTTTAACACTATTGCTCTGTAGTATTGCTTGAGGTCAGGGATACTGATTCCCCCAGATTTCCTTTTGTTGCTGAGAATAGTTTTAGCTATCCTGGGTTTTTTGTTGTTCCAGATGAATTTGATAATTGCTCTTTCTAACTCTGTGAAGAATTGAGTTGGGATTTTGATGGGTATTGCATTGAATCTGTATAGTGCTTTAGGCAAAATGGCCATTTTAACTATATTGATTCTACCGATCCATGAGCATGGGAGGTTTTCCCATTTTTTGAGGTCTTCTTCCATTTCCTTCTTCAGAGTCTTGAAGTTCTTGTCATACAGATCTTTCACATGTTTGGTAAGAGTCACCCCAAGATACTTTATACTGTTTGTGGCTATTGTGAAGGGGGTCATTTCCCTAATTTCTTTCTCAGCCTGCTTATCCTTTGAGTATAGGAAGGCCACTGATTTGCTTGAGTTGACTTTATAACCTGCCACTTTGCTGAAGTTGTTTATCAGCTGTAGGAGCTCTCTAGTGGAGTTCTTTGGGTCACTTAGGTAGACGATCATGTCGTCTGCAAATAATGATAGTTTGACTTCTTCCTTTCCAATTTGTATCCCTTTGACCTCCTTATGTTGTCGAATTGCCCGAGCTAGTACCTCAAGTACAATATTGAAAAGATAAGGAGAAAGGGGGCAGCCTTTTCTGGTCCCTGATTTCAGTGGGATTGCTTCAAGTTTCTCTCCATTTAGTTTGATGCTGGCTACCGGTTTGCTGTATATTGCTTTTACTATGTTTAGGTATGGGCCTTGAATTCCTGTTCTCTCCAAGACTTTAAGCATGAAGGGATGCTGAATTTTGTCAAATGCTTTTTCAGCATCCAATGAAATGACCATGTGGTTTTGTTCTTTGAGTTTGTTTATGTAGTGGATTGTATTGATGGATTTCCGTATATCGAACCAACCCTGCATTCCCGGGATAAAGCCTACTTGATCATGGTGGATGATCGTTTTGATGTGTTCTTGGATTCGGTTGGCAAGAATTTTATTGAGTATTTTTGCATCGATGTTCATAAGGGAAATTGGTCTGAAGTTCTCTTTCTTTGTTGGATCTTTGTGTGGCTTTGGTATCAGCGTAATTGTGGCTTCGTAGAAGGAATTGGGTAGTGTTCCTTCTGTTTCTATTTTGTGGAATAGTTTGAAGAGTATTGGTGTTAACTCTTCTTTGAAGGTCTGGTAGAATTCTGCACTGAAGCCATCTGGTCCTGTGCTTTTTTTGGTTGGAAGACTTTCTATGACTCCTTCTATTTCTTTAGGCATTATGGGACTGTTTAGATGGTCTAGTTGGTCCTGATTTAATTTTGGTATTTGGTATCTGTCAAGGAAATTGTCCATTTCCTCCAGATTCTCCAGTTGTGTTGAGTATAGGCTCTTGTAGTAGGATCTGATGATTTTTTGGATTTCCTCAGTTTCCGTTGTTATATCTCCCTTTTTATTTCTAAGTTTGTTAATTTGGATACTTTCTCTGTGCCCTTTGGTCATTCTGGCTAAGGGTTTATCTATCTTGTTGATTTTCTCAAAGAACCAGCTCCTGGTATTGTTGATTTTTTGTATGGTTCTCTTTGTTTCTACTTGATTGATTTCGGCCCTGAGTTTGATGATTTCCTGCCTTCTACTCCTCCTGGGCGAAATAGCTTCTTTTTGTTCCAGGGCTTTCAGGTGTGTCATTAAGCTGGTAATGTATGCTCTCTCCATTTTCTTTTTGGAGGCACTCAGGGCTATGAGTTTTCCTCTTAGCACTGCTTTCATTGTGTCCCATAGATTTGGGTATGTTGTGTTTTCATTTTCATTGTGTTCTAAAAAGTCTTTAATTTCTTTCTTTATTTCTTCCTTGACCAAGGTATCATTGAGTAGAGTATTGTTCAGTTTCCACGTGTATGTGGGCTTTCTGTTGTTTCTTTTGCTATTGAAGACCACTTTTACTCCATAGTGATCAGATAGGAGGCATGGGATTAGTTCGATCTTCTTATATTTGTTGAGGTCTGTCTTGTGACCAATTATATGGTCGATTTTGGAGAAGGTACCATGAGGTGCTGAGAAAAAGGTATATTCTTTTGTTTTAGGATAGAATGTTCTATATATATCTGTTAAATCTAATTGGTCCAAAGCTTCAATTAGTTTCATTGTGTCCCTGTTTAGTTTCTGTTTTCCTGATCGGTCCATTGAGGAAAGTGCAGTGTTGAAGTCACCCACAATTATTGTGTTAGGTGCAATGTGTGCTTTTAGTTTTAATAAAGTTTCTTTTACGAAAGAGGGTGCCCTTGCATTTGGGGCATAGATGTTCAGGATTGACAGTTCTTCTTTTTGTATTTTTCCTTTGACCAGCAAGAAGTGTCCCTCAGGGTCTCTTTTGATGACTTTGGGTTGAAAGTCAATTTTATCTGATATTAAAATGGCTACTCCAGCTTGTTTCCTGAGACCATTTGCTTGTAAAATTGTCTTCCAGCCTTTTACTCTAAGGTAGTGTTTGTCTTTGACCCTGAGGTGTGTTTCCTGTAAGCAGCAAAATGTAGGGTCCTGTTTACGTATCCATTCAGTTAGTCTGTGTCTTTTTATTGGGGCATTAAGTGCATTGATGTTAAGAGATATTAAGGAATAGTGATTGTTACTTCCTATCATTTTTGACGTTATTTTTTAAATTTGAATGCTTAACTTCTTTTGGGTTTGATGAAAGGTTACTATCTTGCTTTTTCCAGGGTGAAGTTTCCCTCCTTGTATTGGTGTTGTCCTCCTATTATCCTTTTTAGGGCCGGGTTTGTGGATAGATATTGGGTAAACTTGGTTTTGTCATGAAATATCTTAGTTTCTCCATCTATGGTGATTGAGAGTTTTGCTGGATATAGTAGTTTTGGTTGGCATTTGTGTTCTCTTAGAGTCTGCATGAGATCTGCCCAGGACCTTCTAGCCTTCATAGTCTCAGGTGAAAAGTCTGCTGTGATTCTGATAGGTCTTCCTTTATATGTTACTTGGCCTTTTTCTCTTACTGCCTTTAGAATTCTTTCTTTGTTTAGAACATTTGGTGTTTTGATTATTATGTGACGGGAAGTATTTCTGTTCTGGTCCAGTCTGTTTGGAGTTCTGTAGGCTTCTTGTATATTCATGGGCATCTCTCTCTTTAGGTTAGGGAAGTTTTCTTCCATAATTTTATTGAAGATGTTTGCTGGCCCTTTAAGTTGTAAATCTTCACTCTCATCAATGCCTATAATCCTTAGGTTTGGTCTTCTCATTGTGTCCTGGATTTCCTGGATATTTTGGGTTACAAGCTTTTTGCATTTTGCATTTTCTTTAACTGTTGAGTCCATGGTTTCTATGGAATCTTCAGCATCTGAGATTCTTTCTTCTCTTGTATTCTGTTGTTGATATTTGCATCTCTGACCCCTGATTTCTTCCCAAGGCTTTCTATCTCCAAAGTTGTCTCCCTTTGAGTTTTCTTAGTTGTTTCTACTTCTGATTTTAGAACCTGGATGGTTTTGCTTAGCTCCTTCACTTGCATGTTTGTGTTTTCCTGTAATTCTTTAAGAGATTTTTGTGTTTCGTCTTTCATGACCTCAGCCTGTTGACCAAAGTTCTCCTTTATTTCTTTAAGAGATTTTTGTGTTTCGTCTTTCATGACCTCAGCCTGTTGAGCAAAGTTCTCCTGTATTTCTTTAAGTGTTTTTTGCATTTCCTCCTTGTTGGCTTTTGTATTCTCCTGGATTTCTTTCAATGATTTTTGTGTTTCCCTTGCAAGGGCTTCTAACTTTTGATCCATTTTCTCCTGAATTTCTTTATGTATGACCTTCATGTGTTCCTGTACCAGCATCATGACCAGTGATTTTAAATCCAAATCTTGTTTTACTGGTGTGATGGGGTATCCAGGACATGTTGGTAGAGGAGAATTGGGTTCAGATGTTGCCATATTGCCTTGATTTCTGTTAGTGACGTTCCTGCGTTTGCCTTTTGCCATCTAGATCTCACTGGTGTTAGTTTATCTTGTCAGTGCTGGACTCACCAGTGCAAGCTGCCCCTTCCCAGTTGGCCTCTGGTGCACAGCTTACCTCCTGCACTGCTTGTAGACAGTGTGCTGCTGCCCAGGCTGTTCCGATCCCAAAGCAGGCACCCGCTGTTCCGATCCCAAAGCAGGCACCCGAAGGCTCCCGCTGGGGCCCGCTGGATTCACTGGAGCACACTGACTTCTCCCAGCTGGCCCGCCCGGAAGCCCAGCTAGCCACTTGCAGGACTTGGAGATGTAATGCTGCCGCCCAGACTGATCTGGATCCGGAAGCGGAGAGAGTAGAGCTAAGGGCTTCTGCCTGAGGCCTTGCCCCAGATTGTGTCTGTGGAGCAGATGGAACCCGTGTGCACTCCCAGGGAGTGCCGATGGTGTATGCTACTGTGACCTCCCCTGTGTTCCGCTCACTCCGCTGGGCAGCCGATCTGCCAACCGGGCTGTCGCACACAAGGTTAGCCTGGCCGCCGAGTCCCTGACTCCAGGCAAAAGCCTGGGAGGCCAAGGTCCGAGCAAAGTTCCCCTAGGGCTATGACTGTTAATTGGGTTTGCCAGGTGACTAGGATGGCGGGCGTGCGCGCCCGCGCTCCCTGAAAGCGCCGGGAGAGTCTGCTTTGCTAACAATCACCTGGGCGGGTTGACTCACAGATGGCCCACCAAGCCGCCCAGTTCTTGGGGTCAGTCCTGTGCCTTTTGGGGCCTGGACCCCCGCTTTGTTAGCCTTAGGCTATGCCTGTTACAGGTCTGCCCGCCTGAGCTCTCTGTCGTCCTGCAGGCAAAATGGCGGCGGTGCACTCGCAGGCCTGGGCAAAAAACCTCCTGGTTGGGTTGGCACCCCGATGGCCCCCCGACCCGCCCAGGGCCTGGGTGCAGGCCAACGCCCGTCGGGCTCAGACCACCGCGGTGTTGGCCTCGGATTATGTTTGTGTACCTCAGTCTGTCCGATTCCTGGAGTACGGAACCAAGATGGATGCTCCTCTCCTGACTGGTGGGAGGCTGAGTTCTGAAGTGGCCTCCGTGCAGGAAAGGCGCTGCACAACTGCAGCTGCTTGCTGCCCGGCTGGTCAGCGAAGGTCAGTGGTTGTGGGCGCAGGGCCTAACTGGTCCCTGTGACGCCTTGGTTCCACTGCTCAGAAATATTTTTTTAAGATATATTCTTTATTTACATTTCAAATGATTTCACCTTTCCTGGTTTCCCATTCCCCGAAAGTCCCACAAGCCCTCTTCTCTCCCCCTGTTCCCCAATCAACTCCTTCCTGCTTCCCTGTCCTGATATTCCCCTACAGGGCTGCATCAAGCCTTTCCAGGACCAGGGGCCTCCCCTTCCTTCTTCTTGGACATCATTTGATATGTGAATTGTGTCTTGGGTATTCCGAGCTTCTGGGCTAATATCCACTTATCAGTGAGTGCATACCATGTGTGTTCTTTTGTGATTGGGTTACCTCACTTGGGATGATATTTTTCAGTTCCACTCATTTGTCTAAGAATTTCATGAATTCATTGTTTTTAATAGCTGACTAGTATTCCATAGTGTAAATATACCACATTTTCTGTATCCATTCCTCTGTTGAGGGACATCGGGGGTTCTTTCTAGCTTCTGGATCTTATAAATAGGGCTGCTATGAACATAGTGGAGCATGCGTCTTTATTACATGCTGGGGAATCGTCTGGGTATATGCCTAGGAGTGGTATAACGGGGTCCTCCAGTAGTTTCATGCCCAGTTTTCTGAGGAACCGCCAGACTGATTTCTAGAGTGGTTGTACCAGCTTGCAATCCCACCAGCAGTGGAGGAGTGTTCCTCTTTCTCTACATCCTTGCCAGCACTTGCTGGCTCCTGAGTTTTTGATCTTAGCCATTCTGACTGGTGTGAGGTGAAATCTCAGGGTTGTTTTGATTTGCATTTCCCTGATGACTAAGTATGTTGAACATTTCTTTAGGTGCTTCTCAACCATTTGATATCTGTCTGGTGAAAATTCTTTGTTTAGTTCTTTACCCCATTTTTTAATAGGGTTATTTGGCTCTCTGGGGTCTAACTTCTTGAGTTATTTGTATATATTGGATATTAGCTCTCTGTCTGATGTAGGGTTGGTAAAGATCTTTTCCCAATTTGTTAGTTGCCATTTTGTCCTATTGACAGTGTTCTTTACCTTACAGAAACTTTGCTCTCTCCATGTTTATTCAATATAGAACTTGAAGTTCTAGCAAGAGCAATTAGACAACAAAGGGAGGTCAAAGGGATACAAATTGGAAAGGAAGAAGTCAAATTATCACTATTTGCAGATGATATGATAGTATATTTAATTGACTCAAGAAAATCCACCAGAGAACTCCTACAGCTGATGAACAACTTCAGCAAAGTGGCCGGATATGAAATTAAATCAAGCAAATCAGTAGCCTTCCTATACTCAAAGGATAAACAAGCTGAGAAAAAAAATTAGGGAAAGACACCTTTCACAATAGCCACAAACTATATAAAGTATCTTGGTGTGACTCTAACCAAACAAATGAAAGATCTGTATGAGAAGAACTTCAAGTCTCTGAAGAAAGAAATCAAAGAAGACCTCAGAAGATGGAAAAATCTTTAATGCTCATGGATTGGCAGGATTAATATAGTTAAAATGGCCATCTTGCCAAAAGCAATATACAGATTCAATGCAATACCCATCAAAATCCCAACTCAATTCTTCATTGAGTTAGAAAGAGCAATTCTCAAATTCATCTGGAATAACAAAAAACCCAGGATAGCTAAAACTATTCTCAACAATAAAAGAACTTCTGGGGGAATCAGTATCCCAGACCTCAAGCAATACTACAGAGCAATAGTGTTAAAAACTGCATGGCATTGGTACAGTGACAGACAGATCAATGGAATAAAATTGAAGACCTAGAAATGAACCCACACACCTATGGACACTTGATCTTTGACAAAGGAGCTGAAAACATCCAGTGGAAAAAAGATAACCTTTTCAACAAGCTGGTTCAACTGGAGGTCAGCATGCAGAAGAATAGGAATTGATCCATCCTTATCTCCTTGTACTAAGCTCAACTCCAAGTGGATCAAGGATCTCCACATAAAACCAGATACACTGAAACTAATAGAAAAGAAACTGGGAAAGACCCTTGAGGACATGGGCACAGGGGAAAAGTTCCTGAACAGAACACCAATAGCGTATGCTCTAAGATCAAGAATTGACAAATATTTCTCTTTTCATTTCTGATTTTGTTGACTTGGATACTGTCATTGTGCTCTCTGGTTAGTTTGGCTGAGGGTTTATTTATCTTGTTGATTTTCTCAAAGAACCAGCTTCTGGTTTGGTTGATTCTTTATATAGTTCTTTTCATTTCTACTTGGTTGATTTCATCCCTGAATTTGATTATTTCCTGCAGTCTACACCTCTTGGGTGTATTTGCTTTTTTTTTTTTTTTTTTTTTTTTTTTTTTTTTTGTTGTTGTTGTTCTAGAGCCTTCAGATGTGCTCTCAAGCTGTTAGTGTCCAGTTTCTTTTTGGAGGTACTCAGAGCTATGAGTTTTCCTCTTAGCACTGCTTTCATTGTGTCTTATAAGTTTGGGTATTTTGTGGTTTCATTTTCATTAAATTCTAAGAAGTCTTTAATTTCTATATTTCTTTCGTTACCAATTTATCATTGAGTAGAATATTGTTCAGTTTCCACACATATGTGGGCTTTCTATTATTTTTGTTGTTATTGAAGACCAGCCTTAGTCTGTTGTGATCTGATATGATACATGGGATTATTTCAATCTTCTTATATCTGTTGAGGCCTGTTTTGTGACTGATTATATGATCAGTTTTGGAGAAGGTACCATGAAGTGCTGAGAAGAAGTTATATTCTTTTGTTTTAGGATAAAATGTTCTATAGATATCTATTAAATCCATTTGGTTCATAACTTCTGTTAGTTTCACCGTGTCTCTGTTTAGTTTCTGTTTCTATGATCTGTTCATTGATGACAGTGGGGTGTTGAAGTCTTCCACTATTATTGTGTGGGGTGCAATGTGTGCTTTGATCTTTAGTAGAGTTTCTTTTATGAATGTGGGTACCCTTGCATTTGGAACATAGATGTTCAGAATTGAGAGTTCATCTTGGTAGATTTTTCCTTAGATGAGTTTTAAGTGTCCTTCCTTATCTTCTTTGAGAACTTTAGGTTGAAAGTCGATTTTATTGGATATTAGAATGGCTACACCAGCTTGTTTCTTGAGACCACGTGCTTGGAAAATCGTTTTCTAGCCCTTTACTTAGAGGTAATGTTTTTCTTTATCATTGAGATGGGTTTCCTGTAAGCAGCAAAATGTTGGGTCCTGATTACATATCCCGTCTATTAGTCTGTCTTTTTACTGGGGAATTGAATAGATTGATAATATGCATTGATATTAAGAGATATTAAGAAAAAGTGATTGTTGCTTCCTGTTATTTTTGTTATTAGAGGTGGAGTTATGTTTATGTGGCTATCTTCTTTTTGGTTTGTTAAAAGAAGATTATTTTCTTGCTTATTTTTGGGTGTAGTTTCCCTCCTTTTGTTGGAGTTTTTCATTCATTTCATTCAACATTTATTATCCTTTGAAGGGCTGGATTTGTAGAAAAATATTGTGTAAGTTTGGTTTTTGTCATGGAATATCTTGGTTTCTCCATCTATAGTAATTGAGAATTCTGCTGGGTATAGTAGCCTGGGCTGGCATTTGTGCTCTCTTAGGATCTGTATGATGTCTGCCCAGGATCTTCTAGTTTTCATAGTCTCTGGTGAGAAGTCTGGAGTAATTCTCATAGGTTTACCTTTATATGTTAGTTGGCCTTTTCCCCTTACTGCTTTTAATATTCTTTCTTTGTTTTGTGCATTTTGTGTTTTGATTATTATGTGATGGGTGGAAATTTTTTCCTGGTCCAATCTATTTGAAATTCTGTAGGGTTCTTGTATGTTCATGGACATTTCTTTCTTTAGGTTAGGGAAGTTTTCTTCTATAATTTTGTTGAAGATATTTACTGGCCCTTTAAGTTGGGAATCTTTACTTTCTTCTATACCTATTATTCTTAGGTCTTCTCATTGTGTTCTGGATTTCCTGGATGTTTTGGGTTAGGAGCTTTTTGCTTTTGAATTTTTTTTTGACCATTGTGTCAATGTTTTCTATGGTATTTTCTGCACCTGAGATTTTCTCTTGTATTCTGTTGGTGATTCTTGCATCTTTGACTTCTGATCTCTTTCCTAGGTTTTCTGTCTCCAGAGTTGTCTCTCTTTGTTTCTTTATTGTTTGTATTTCCATTTTTAAATCCCAGATGGTTTTGTTCAATTTCTTTACCTCTTTGGTTGTGTTTTCCTGTAATTCTTTAAGGGATTTTTATGTTTCCTCTTTATGGGCTTCTATCTGTTTACTTTTGTATTTTGTATTTAGAAATACTCCTGTATTTCTTTAAGGGAGTTATTTATGTCCTTCATAGAGTCAGCATCATGAGATGTGATTTTTAAATCTAAATCTTGTTTTCTGGTGTGTTGGGGTATCCAGAACCTGCTGTGGTGGGAGAACTGGGTTCTGATGATGCTGAGTAGCCTTGGTTTCTGATGGTAGGGTTATTGTGCTTGCCTTTCACCATCTGGTTATCTCTGGTGTTAGTTGAGCTTGCTGTTTCTGGCTGGAACTTGTCCCTCCTGTGGGCCTGTAAGCCTGTGTCAGCACTCTTGAGAGACCAGCTCTCTCCTAGCAAGACCTGTGTACAGAGGGCTGTAGGATAGCCCTAGCTCCTGGTGCAGATGGTGCCCAGAAGGATCCTGTCCCAGCTGTTCCACTATTCCTGTGCCCTGTGTACTCCTGGCTGGTCCTGCCTTGGGCAGTCACCAGAGAGAAAACAGTAATATCACCATGAATCCCAGGAGTCAGAGCACTCCCTGGAAACCAGCTCTCCCCTGGCACAGAGGGCTTTGGAACAGCCCCAGCTCCTGGGTACAGATGGCAACCAGTGAAGAATTTTTTAAAGCGAAATAGTTTGTGATGGTCAGGTCGGCTTGTCAACTTGACACATCCTAGAATCTCCTGGAAATGGAGTCTAAGAGAGGGACTGTGTAGAGGAATTAGGTTGGCCTGTGGGCATTTCTGTGAAGGATCATTCTGATCACATTAATTGACATGGGAAGATCTGCCCATTGTGGGTGCCACTGTTCCCAGGGTTTGGGGCCTGGAATGAATAACCATAAAGAGGGCACTGAGCAAAAACAGGCATCCATTGTCCTCACTATACTTTTGCTGTGGATGTGACAGGCTGCTCCAAGTTCCTGGTTTCATTGCTCCAACATGATGAACTGTAACTTGTGATTGTAGGCAAATAAGCCTCCTTTTCTTAAGTTGCCTTTGTCATTTTATCATAGCAAGAATGAAATCAGAACTTAGTCTATGAATGAATGATATTTGCAAATAGCAGAGGGAGGATTCTTTGAAGAATCAATGTTGTGGAAATCCATGGAAAATCAGCAAATGTATACCATCATATGCATTATGCAAATTATGTAAATATAGAATCCAGGGCTGCTATACACACAGGCCTGTACATGCCTTGGAAGACTGAGTGGACGTCATCAAAATTCACAGTTCAGTAACTCACTCTCAGAAATTCCAGCCAATGGAAAGAATTTAAGTGTATCTCTCTGTCTCTCTGTCTCTCTGTCTCTCTGTCTCTCTTTCTCTCTCTCTCTCTCTCTCTTTCTCTCTCTCTCTCTCTCTCTCTCTCTCTCTCTCTCTCTCACACACACACACACACACACACACACAGAAGCATATGTACATAACCATGCACATACACATAAAGCCATGTGTATATACTATTAAGTATTCTCTTATTTTACCATAAAAATTAGATCCTCCCTAGCTGACTTGGAATTCACAGAGACTTGCCTCCTTCTGCTTCAGAGTGCTGGAATGAAAGGCATGTACCAGCCTAAAAGTTATATTTCTTATAACATAATCTTCTAAAAATAAACATACCTTTTTGGATCAGTAAACAAAAAAACTACATTGTTTTCAAGGGTGATGACATTTGTTATTTTCCTTTTGTATATTTGTTATTCTTTACATGGCACAGGACAGTGTTTATTTGTACAAGAGGAATACATTTTAATGGAGACAATTACCAGTTGACATCATGTCTGTTTTAAAAATATAATACTTCAAAAATGATGAGTACTAGCCTACTAATTTGTCTTCAAGAGAAGTTGAAAGATTTGTTTGATTTTCTCTAATATGCCAGGAATGCAGTTAGAAGAAAGAAGGAGGAGGAAGAAAAAAGAGGAAGAAGAGGAGGAGGAGAAGGAGAAGAAGAAGAAAAGAGGAGGAGGAGGAAGAGAAGGAGGAGGAGGAGAAGGAAGAGGAAGAGGAGGAGGAGGAGGAAGAGGAGGAGGAGGAGGAGGAGGAGGAGGAGGAGAGAAGAAGAAGAAGAAGAAGAAGAAGAAGAAGAAGAAGAAGAAGAAGAAGAAGAAGAAGAAGAAGAAGAAGAAGAAGAAATCCCTGTGTTTTTCCCTACAGCTGTGGTTCCCAACTTCCCTAATGCTCTGACCCTTTAACACAGTTCCTCATGTTGTGGCAACCCCTCTCCCTACCATGAAATTCTTTTCTTTTTTTTCTGTTGCAGTTTTTTTAATTCGATATATTTTTTATTTACATTTCAAATGATTTCCCCTTTCCTGGCTCCACACTCCCCAAAAGTCCCATAAGCCCCCTTCCCTCCCCCTGTTCCCCATCCACCCCTTCCCACTTCCCTGTTCTGGTATTGCCTTATACTGCTGCACTGAGCCTTTCCAGAACAAGGGGCCACTCCTTCGTTCTTCTTGGACATCATTTGATATGTGGATTATGTCTTGGGTATTCCAAGTTTCTAGGCTAATATCCTCTTATTAGTGAGTGCATACCATGATTGATCTTTTGAGACTGGGTTACCTCACTTAGTATGATGTTCTCCAGCTCCATCCATTTGTCTAAGAATTTCATGAATTCATTGTTTCTAATGGCTGAATAGTACTCCATTGTGTATATATACCACATTTTTTGTATCCATTTCTCCGTTGAGGGACACCTGGGTTCTTTCCAGCCTCTGGCTATTATAAATAGGGCTGCTATGAACATAGTGAAGCATGTATCCTTATTACATGCTGGGGAATCCTCTGGGTATATGCCCAGGAGTGGTATAGCAGGGTCCTCCGGAAGTGACATGCCCAATTTTCTGAGGAACCTCCAGACTGTTTTACAGAGTGGTCGTACCAATTTGCAACCCCACCAACAGTGGAGGAGTGTTCCTCTTTCTCCACATCCTCACCAGCACCTGTTTTCTCCTGAGTTTTTGATCTTAGCCATTCTGACTGGTGTGAAGTGAAATCTCAGGGTTGTTTTGACTTGCATTTCCCTAATGACTAATGATGTTGAACATTTTTAAAGATACTTCTCAGCTATCTGAAGTTCTTTAGGTGAAAATTCTTTGTTTAGCTCTGTACCCCATTTTTAATAGGGTTATTTGGTTTTCTGGAGTCTAAATTCTTGAGTTCTTTTTATATATTGGATATTAGCCCTCTGTCGGATGTAGGGTTGGTGAAGATTTTTTCCCAATTTGTTGGTTGCCTATTTGTCCTTTTGATGGTGTCCTTTGCCTTACAAAAACTTTGTAATTTTATGAGGTCCAATTTGTCAATTCTTGATCTTAGAGCATACGCTATTGGTGTTCTGTTCAGGAACTTTTTCCCTGTGCCCATGTCCTCAAGGGTCTTTCCCAGATTCTTTTCTATTAGTTTCAATGTGTCTGGTTTTATGTAGAGGTCCTTGATCCACTTGGAGTTGAGCTTAGTACAAGGAGATAAGGATGGATCACTTCCCATTCTTCTGCATGCTGACCTCCAGTTGAACCAGCACCATTTATTGAAAAGGCTATCTTTTTTTCCACTGGATGTTTTCAGCTCCTTTGTCAAAGATCAAGTGGCCATAGGTGTGTGGGTTCATTTCTGGATCTTCAATCCTATTCCATTGATCTGCCTTCCTGTCACTGTACCAATGCCATACAGTTTTTTAACACTATTGCTCTGTAGTATTGCTTGAGATCAGGG
This sequence comes from Apodemus sylvaticus, assembly GCF_947179515.1. Taxonomy (NCBI): domain Eukaryota; kingdom Metazoa; phylum Chordata; class Mammalia; order Rodentia; family Muridae; genus Apodemus; species Apodemus sylvaticus. The sequence goes on from NC_067485.1 coordinate 42,460,054, forward strand.
ATACTGATTCCCCCAAAATTTCTTTAATTGTTGAGAATAGTTATAGCTATCTTGTGGTTTTTTTTTTTTTTTTGTTATTCCAGATGAATTTGAGAATTGCTCTTTCTAACTCAATGTAGAATTGAGTTGGGATTTTGATGGGTATTGCATTGAATCTGTATATTGCTTTTGGCAAGATGGCCATTTTAACTATATTAATCCTGCCAATCCATGAGCATGGCAGATTTTTCCATTTTCTGAGGTCTTCTTCCATTTCCTTCTTCAGAAACTTGAAGTTCTTCTCATACAGATCTTTCACTTGTTTGGTTAGAGTCACACCAAGGTACTTTATATTGTTTGTGGCTATTGTGAAGGGTGTCATTTCCCTAATTTCTTTCTCAGCCTGCTTATCCTTCGAGTATAGGAAGGCTACTGATTTGCTTGAGTTAATTTTATATCTGGCCACTTTGCTGAAGTTGTAGGAGTCCTCTGGTGGAGTTTTTTGGGTCACATAAGTATACTATCATATCATCTGCAAATAGTGATAGTTTGACTTCTTCCTTTCCAATTTGTATCCCTTTGACCTCCTTATGTTGTCTAATTGCCCTAGCTAGTACCTCAAGGACAATATTGAAAAGATATGGAGAGAGGGGGCAGCCTTGTCTAATCTCTGATTTTAGTGGGATTGCTTCAAGTTTCTCTCTATTTAGTTTGATGTTGGCTAACGGCTTGCTGTATATTGCTTTTACTATGTTTAGGTATGGGCCTTGAATTCCTGTTCTTTCCAAGACTTTAAGCATGAAAGGATGCTGAATTTTGTCAAATGCTTTTTCAGCATCTAATGAAATGACCATGTGGTTTTTTTCTTTGAGATTGTTTATGTAGTGGATTGCATTGATGGATTTCTGTATATTGAACCATCCCTGCATCCATAGGATGAAGCCTACTCGATCATGGTGAATGATCGTTTTGATGTGTTCTTGAATTCAGTTGGCAATAATTTTATTGAGTATTTTTGCATCAATGTTCATAAGGGAAATTGGCCTGAAGTTCTCTTTATTTGTTGGATCTTTGTGTGGTTTTGGTATCAGCATAATTGTGGCTTCGTAGAAGGAGTTGGGTAGTGTTACTTCTGTTTCTATTTTGTGGAATAGTTTGAAGAGTATTGGTGTTAGGTCTTCTTTGAAGGTCTGATAGAATTCTGCAGTGAAACTATCTGGTCCAGTGCTTTTTTTGGTTGGAAGACTTTCTATGACTCCTTCTATTTCTTTAGGCATTATGGGACTGTTTAGATGATCTATTTGGTCCTGATTTAATTTTGGTATTTGGTATCTGTCTAGGAAATTTTCCATTTCATCCAGATTCTCCAGTTGTGTTGAATACAGGCTTTTGTAGTAGGATCTGATGATTTTTTGAATTTCCTCAGTTTCTGTTGTTATATCCCCCTTTTCATTTCTAATTTTGTTAATTTGGATACTGCCTCTGTGCCCTTTGGTTACTCTGGCTAAGGGTTTATCTATCTTGTTGATTTTCTCAAAGAACCAGCTCCTGGTTTTGTTGATTGTTTGTATGGTTCTCTTTGTTTCCACTTGATTGATTTCAGCCCTGAGTTTGATTGATTTCCTGTCTTCTACTCCTCCTGGGAGAATTAGCTTCTTTTTGTTCCAGAGCTTTCACGTGTGCCGTTAAGCTGCTAGTGGATACTCTCTCACATTTCTTTTTGGAGGCACTCAGGGCTGAGTTTTCCTCTTAGCACTGCTTTCATTGTGTCCCATAGATTTGGGAATGTTGTGCCTTCATTTTTGTTAAATTCTAAAAAGTCTTTGATTTCTTTCTTTATTTCTTCTTTGGCCAAGGTATCATTGAGTAGAGTATTGTTCAGCCTCCATGTGTATGTGGGCTTTCTTTTGTTTTTGTTGCTATTGCAGACCACTCTTACTCCATAGTGATCTGATAGGAGGCATAGAATTAGTTTGATCTTCTTATGTTTGTTGAGGTCTGTCTTGTGACCAATTATATGGTTGATTTTGCCTCTCGCATCCCTTTGACCTGCACCGACAAAGTTGTTTTTGATCCATGAAATTCTTTTCATCGATACTTCATAGTTGTAATTTTGCAATTTTGCTGTTGTTATGAATCATAATGTAAATCTCTGTGTTTTCTGATGGACTTAAGTTACCCCTGCGAAGGAGTCATTTAACCTCCAAAGGGATCATGATCCACAGGTTGAAAAACACTGCTGTAGAGGATGGCTGTGACCCCACGGGTAGAAGCAGAGCCCATGGAAGTTGTGAGGTGTGAGTCCTGGGAAAGCTGGACCATCGGTGTAAATACTTTCAGTTACAGGTTTTCCACAACTCGTGTGTGTGTGTGTGTGTGTGTGTGTGTGTGTGTTGAATGTATGACTGTGTGTTGAGATGTCAGAGGTCAGTGCCCAGTTGCCCAGTGTCTACCTTATTTTGTGTGACAGGGCATCTCACTGAACCTGGAGCTTATCAATTCAACTGGCTTGGCTTGACAATAAGCTCCAGGGCGCCCCCTGTGGCTGCATCCCCTCCGCCCTACAGTTGAGATCACAGACACACGCACGCTATAACCACGAGGATTTACACAGGCGCTGTAAATCTGAACTGCATTCGTCATGTTTGCACGGCATGCACTTGCTAGGCTGAACTCTATTTTTCTGAACCACTTGAGAAAATGAACAGTGTAGACTCCACAAAGCGCCCATGTTATGGCTGGCTCTGATGTCAACTTACCACAATTTAGGGAACAATCTAGATAAAAGCCAGTATTTTCAGAAGGAAGATCAGGTCACCTTCTGCTTGCGTGGACTCCCCTCTTGCTGTAGAGTGGTATGTGCTCTGTTGCTGTTGCTGCTGCTGCCGCCGCCGCCGATTCCCTCTCTGACAGAAGAGCCAGCTCCCAGGCTTTCCCTGCAGGCTAGGATCAGCAGCTCTCCAGAGCCTTTTGGTTTCCATCACTGGATTGTGACCTCTGAAACACCTTGCGTGTTGACTGAGTTAGCAGTCATTCCCCCAGTGAGAGACTTCTGTTTTTCGACTACCTCAAGAGTTGAGGCCAGTCTTAAGAACTGAATCCTGGATGTTTTGTGTCTAGGGTTATTCATTTTGACCATATGTGTCTATGTACATGCGGTTCTGTTTCTCTAGAGAACCCTGACTGAAACTCCCCGCAGCATGTCTGTGGGTGCCCTCCTCATATGGGTGCTCCCCCTCAGGGCCTTCTCTCGAGAAGTCCCTGCCTCCTCACTTCCCTTGCCACACTCTCAGATCCCCAATCTAGGTTCATGTGAACGAGGAAACAGTTGCTCATGATAACTTTTCTGCTACAATTTTCTTTTTAAATTTTTGCTCTATGTGTGTGTGTGTGTGTGTGTGTACAGGAGCATATGTGTGCTTGCTCATGCCAAGATGCCCATGTGGAGGTCAGACAACAATTTTCAGGAGTTGTTTCTTTCCTTCTACCATGTTCCAAGGATTAGACTCAAGTCATCATTCAGTGAGCCATCCCGATAACCCATGATATGAAAAATTAGCCACAGTAGGAGAAACTATATTAAGTTTCTAGAGATATGTGTAATAGCTTTGAAAAGGGGTGTAGAAGTCTGTACAGGAATCACTGTACTTGAGAGGATGGGGTAAGAGGATCTGGAGTTCAAGGCCAGCTTACAGACAAATGGATGGATGGGTGATGGATGGATGGATGGATGGATGGGTGGATGGATGCGTGGATGGATGGATGGATGGGTGGGTGGGTGGGTGGATGGGTGGATGGGTGGATGGGTGGATGGATGGGTGGATGGATGGGTGGGTGGATGGGTGGGTGGATGGATGGGTGGATGGATGGGTCGATGGATGGGTGGATGGATGGATGGATGGGTGGGTGGATGGATGGGTGGATGGATGGGTGGGTGGATGGATGGGTGGGTGGATGGGTGGATGGGTGGATGGGTGGATGGGTGGATGGGTGGATGGGTGGATGGGTGGATGGGTGGATGGATGGGTGGATGGATGGGTGGATGGATGGGTGGATGGAAGGATGGGTGGATGGATGGGTGGGTGGATGGATGGGTGGATGGATGGGTGGGTGGGTGGATGGATGGATGGGTGGGTGGATGGGTGGGTGGGTGGATGGTAAATAAATGACTGCCTTAAAATGTGGATAAAGGAGAGTAACAAGAGTAGGAACACTTGTTATTTCAGAACGTGCTATGAATCCGTGCACACGGTGGACTTTCGTGTAGGAACTGACAGTTATGTGAATGAAACACAGTGAGTCATTTCCAGAGTCTAGGTGGGGAGTTCACAGTTGAATGGTTCTGCCCACACACAGCCTACAGAGTTGGGAACAAGCTTTTCAAAGCTCAGAGCTTTTACTTTTCTAAAAACTACTCTATCCCAGAAATGCTGACATTTTGTCTGACTGGAAACGACGTTTAAAAAAAAAAACCTGCCTCCATCCAGGTTAGGAGTGAGTCCACGTCCTACCCATCCTTATTGTCCAAGTCACCCAGCACTATTTGTTTAAAGACTGTACGTTCTCTGTGGCTCTGTCACTCTTTGTCCTAAAAAAGGTGCACATGAGCAGCACATGATTGGCACATGCAAGTGATGTGGGGGAAAAGACAGGAGGACCAGGAATTTAAGGCTAGCATGGTGTCTGTCTGTCTGTCTGTCTGACCAATACTTTCTGTATTTCATTACTAAAAGGGGAATTTCCTTTAAACTTTATTAAAGGATATGAAAAATGCCTACCAAATGTGATTTCACTTTTGCTTAAGCCAGAGAAAAGGAAGTCTCCCATCAGAGGGCCAAGGGGACTGTGGATGTCAGGAAGAGAAATGGACCGGTGACCAAGATAACTTTTAAAGTAGCATTTCTAAGAGTTCAGTAGAAAGGTCAGTCTTTTTATCCTAAGATGTAGATCTTCATTCAGTGTGGTGACTCCTGCAACCTCAGTAGTTGGACAACTGAAGCAGGAGGATTGCCGTTAGCTTGAGATCAGCCTGGGCTACAGAGTGAGAAAACAAACTTCTATTTTAAAATAATCTTTTATTTGCCCATCATATACATCTGAACATATATTTGGATAAACAATATATTATTTTAGTAGTAACTGAATAATTTACTCTCTAGTATAAATCACAAAGTCTAATCTCTGACTTCTAAGCATTTATATTTTTCCTAGTGTGATATAAAACAAGAATAGTCTACTATCCATGTTGCTGATTTTAATGAGAAGGAGATAGTCCATCTTCCACTGATTAGAGTTAGGCAGTGATTCTGAGGTCAAATTCAAGAGGTAGGTGACAGAGTCAGAGAGTGCACTTGACTACAGGATGGAAAAACAACATGCAAAGGAGAACCCTGAGTAACAATCACAGTTCCTTAGAAACACATTTGTACATGGAAAACAATCAAATAGACAGAGAAAAAACCCCACTGGCAACTTACTTGCCTATATTAAACATAGAAACAATGTTTTTTCAAATTCTAAAAGGGATGCTGTTTATTTCCATGGCTTTTTGCTGTGGTTATTTTGAAGACAAAGATTCCTATTCTAAGATAACTTTCTAAGATTATTAACTAGTGTTCTCATGAGCTATCAATCAAAGATCTACAGAACTATTACAACTCCAGTCTTCATTCATTGACACATTTCACAACAGAATCAAAGTCATTTCAGCTCTAGTGAGACTGGACCTTTGGGCTCCCTGCCTGTGTTTGGGAAGTGCATGGTGCCAACGGCTCTCTGAAAAGTTGAAAACACTGTCCTGAAGCTACCTGGGGGAGTGATCTATACCAGAGAGCACAAGAGCCATCTTTACATTCTTCTTTTTACCAGCAGCATCTCCTCTTTCCCACTTCCTTCCAGTCTCTCCAGCCTTCCTCCCAGCCCACCATCTTTCTCCAGCTTTCTTCCTTTTAGCTGCTGGAGTCTTGTAGCTTTCCCTTCCTGCTCCTACTATGCTGGGACTCACTTTTCCTTTGTTAGGCCTTATTTCCCATGTAGAGCTCATTCTTGGCTTTCTTTGGTTCTCCTTGCACAGGAGAGTAGAGGGGATGAATTTGGGGGCATACTGGGGGTGAAACCCAGGGCCTCATCTATTCTAAGCAAACGCTATACTACCAAGCCACAACACCAGCCCCAGTAAAGTATTTCTGAGTCAGTCTATGTAATAATGCACAACAGGCACATATGTGAACATCCCTTAAATGTAGTGTTTGCCCACTGCTGATAGAAATGTGTCTTCTTTGACATAAACTGCTGCATTCAAGATGTAAGAGCAAATTCTTGATTTTGGGGCATTGTTTGCCATCTCTGAATAAGTCACTGCTAATGAATAATGATAGTTATGGCCGTGTCTATGAAAGAGTTTCCAGAAGGGTTTATCCAAGCAGGGAAGACCCATGTTGATTGTGCAGGCACCATCCTATGGGCTGGGGTCCTAGATTGAATAGAAAGAGAAAGTGAGCAAAGCACAAACATTCATCTGTCTTGGGATGATGGGGGCACAATGGGACCAGCCAGCTGCTGCTCCTACTGTCCTGCGTCCCCAACAACATTGTCTGTTTGCCCTAGCTGAGAGCTAAGACAAGCCCTTCCTTCCCTGGGTTACTTTCCTCTGTTACTTTCTCACAGCTGTGAAATGTGTTCTTTTCCTCCTTAAGTGTGTATCACCTATAAAATTGTGTAGTATTGTGTGGTACAGTGTGCTAGGGAGATTATGCAGCACTTTCTACTTTATACATATATGCATGAACTTGTGCATGGGCCAGAGGTCCCTTCAGATGTCTTCCTTAAGAAATGGCCGCCTTATTTTGAGACTGGACCTCCTTGACTGGAACCCACTGGTTAGGCTAGGCTGGCCGGCCAACACGCCCCAGAGATCCGCCTGTCTTCCTGTTTCCAGGACTGGAATGACAAACACGCCCCGCCAAGCCTGCCGTCTGTACGGATGCTGAGGAGTGACTCGGGTTCCCAGATGGATATGACAAACACTTTCCCAACTGCATCTCTTCGGCCCTGACACTGTACCGGAGAGGCAAGTGTTAACACATAATAAATACAGAGGGGTAGGCATTGGTGGAATAAAAGGATATAAATGCACCGGTCAAGAAAATTACCATGTCCACAGCATGTGCTCCTTTTGATCACATGTAGGTCAGAGCAAGCTTTGTAGCACAGCTAAGGAGACTCCATGCCTGGCTGCTGAAAGGCCAGATCTGACTTGTGCCACAAAAGCTGATCTCAGGCTCCGTCTCAGCCATTGCTGTTAGCAATTCTCTTTCCCAGTTTTATTGTTCTCTCTCCTTTTGTATTCGGGATTTCTCTCCAAAACAGCGCGCTTTCCTTAGCAGTCTGTGTCCTCAGCCCTTCCAAGGACCCTGTGGACTCTGAGCAGGTGATCTCACTAGTTGTCTTTATGTCTTCTTTATACCTTTATATATATATTCTCACACCTCAGTGTTTTCATATAATCTTGCTTTCCTGGTCCCCTGGAAGTCATGTTTCCTATAATTCAGCTGACTAAGTGAACGCTATGTGGATACATGGTGCTTACCTGGGACACGGCAGGTCCAGCCTAACCACAGTGCATTAGGAATGACCTCCAGTTGGGCGGTGTTAGAGGGAGTTTTATCTGAAAATGATTCCAAAACCTGCAAGAAACAAAGCAAAGGGGCATGAGCTTTGAATGTCAGTGCCTCTTGCTTGGCTGGGATTTCTTTGGTGCCTGATCTAAGCTCTCCCCCAGAGGACAGTCTTGTCCTGCTGTTTCAGTTACTGAACTTTCAGAGTCCCTTAAAACAGGACAGCTATCTGTCTGTCTGTGTGGATCACACGATTCATCCAGCCACTGTTTCAAATGGCGAAAAGCTAGAAAGGGCTCAGTGGCCAAAGATTGCTGAAGGAGGTCTGAATCCTGGCATATGGTATGGGGGAGGCTGGCATTAAAATGCCCATGGGAGAAAGGAGACAGAGATGGGGGATGGATGGTGGGGGCCCTGTAGGGTCAAGAGTGAGGACAGCAGTGTCTTCCTTGGGAAAACCTCACAGTGTGCTTGGAGACAGGAAAGGAAAGATGAACTAGAAACCAAATACAGACTCTTCTGCCTGCCTGAGTGAGGGGCACTTCTGGTTTTATTTATTTATTTATTTATTTATTTATTTATTTATTTATTTATTATATATTTATTATTTACTTATTTTGTATTTTAAAGTATGTTTTTTTCAGGCAGAGGCAGGTGGATCTCTGTGAATCCAAGACCAGCCTGGACTACAAAGCAAGTTCCAGGACAACCAGAGCTACACAGAGAAACCCTGTCTCAAAAAATAAAATAAAAAATAAAAACAAAACATACACACCACACAAAAACCAAAATACAAACAATAATAATAGCAATAACAATAACGAATTAGGTCCTGTTTTAAGAGTCAAATAGGGCCGTGACTGATTCTCAAGACGCATAAGGATGTCCTCTTTTTCGCATGACCTTTGTCCTCAAAATGTAATCTACACTGGATGTGGCAAAAGGTCAGGTTTGTAATCCTAGCACTGGTGAGGTAGAGGCAGTAGGGTCACCAATTCAAGGTCATTCTCAGCTATGGAAGGAATTTGAAGCCAGCTTGGGCTATGTGAGATCCTGTTTCAATTCCTACAAAACTAAACAACAAAAAGCAGCCACACAATGTGACAAGACAGCTTCAGCATCCATATCTGAGGTGATTCCAAAGTGAATTATTTTATACAGAAATGCTATCTACCAGAACTTTCTTCATTCCCTCTCTTTCTCCCGACGGTAAGGGATCAGGTGTAGGCACGGCCGGTGCTGGGCAGCTGTTTTTGCTCAAGAACACACTGGTCATTCACTTGTGCCCACAGGGTGATTAAAGCAGAGCGTGAGGCTGGCACCTTGCCTTCACTCTGTGTCTGTCTCCATCACTGCAGCTCAGACTCCTGGGCTCCGCACTGGCATTGCTGATGACCAAGGGGTATCTGCCTGCCTAACCTATCTCATCCTGCTTCAATGCTAAAGGCACAAAGATAATTCACTATCCTAACCTGTGGTCGCCTTGATTTCCAGAAAAAACAAAGAATGCTCCCCTCCCCCCCACCCCCCCACCTGCACTACACCTCTGTACCTCACCATGAGGCCAACTCTCCATCTAGGAGGTGAGGCTATACTCAGGAGCAGAAGTGACCATCCTGAAGGACCTGGCTCATTCCCTGAAATGATGAGAGGTTATAAGGGCGTCTTCCGTCTACCCCACCATAAGACTGAGAACTGAGGTAATTGCCCAGTCAGACCCCAGCTTGGCTGGACTACCTGACTGTGCACATTCTGTCCTTTCCCAGTGCCCGAAGACAGATTTGAGCCACCAGTTCCTTTTATCTGCTTCTCTTTATGCAGCCACCCTGAGTGTTCTATGACCTCCACATGCATTCCATGCACACATGCACCTGTGCACACAGAGGACCTGCTCTGACCCCTTCGCCATTAATTATCAAACTGAGACAGAGGTTTTAGGGTGGGAGGGAATGGAGGAAGAAATGTGGTTCTGCTCTACAGCACTGGTTGCACATACTCTGTTGAAAGTGAACAAAACTTCGTATGTCCCAACTCCAAGAGTAAGAAGATGGACAGAAAAGGCAGCACTGGGTTATAGTTGGGATATTCTAGATGAAGTTTCAGAATGTCTATACTGGGGTGGCACTGAGATACTGTGGTATCAGCTCCCTCCCCCCCAACAATACATGACATGTTATTGAAGATACTATATATACAGAAGTGTGAGTGTGCAGAGATAGAGGCCAGGAAGACAGCCCTTTATCAAGAGTCATTCTGAGAGAGGGTGGAGGGAGGGGCAGGAAACAGGCTTCACAGGAGGGGCAACTGAAACCATAACGGTTATAACAGATACATACTCCTACACTCTTTATATTTTAAAATACAGGTTTTTTTTTTTTTTTTTTTTTGAGACAGGGTTTCTCTGTGTAGCCCTGGCTGTCCTGGAACTCACTCTGTAGACCAGGCTGGCCTCGAACTCAGAAATCCGCCTGCCTCTGCCTCCCAAGTGCTGGGATTACAGGCGTGCGCCACCACCGCCCCGCTAAAATCCAGTTTTAAGACAACAAAGGGTGGTGGCTGTGTGTGGTGGTTCATAGGTGGTTCATACCTGTTTGGAAGCTGAGCCAAGGAGGATCATGGGAGGTTTAGAGACAGCTTAGGTTATGAAATAAGTTCTAGGCTGATCCCGGCTATAGAGTGAGAGCCTGTCTCAACCAACCCAACCAAACAAACGAAACCAACATTGTAAAAGAAATACGTTTAAAATAAATTAAATAAATATTTCAATGTACTCACTGGAGGACTTTACTTTGAGATTCTAATTTTTAAAAATTCTATTGTAGTTAGTTTCTTTTGTGTGTGCTTCTACGTGTGTGTGAATGCATGCAGGTGCACACGCTGTGCATGTGGAGGTCAGAGAACAACTTCCAGTTGTCATCCTCTCTCTCCTTCCACCACACGTCCCACTGGGACTGAATTCAGGTCAGCGGGCTTCACAACAGAATCTGTTACCGCTGGACCATCTCTGCAGCCCAGACATTTTAAATAATCAGATTTTTCAAAAATAAATGTCTTCCTCTTTATAGAGGGCCAGTAGTGATAATAAGACTGCATTCTCTTTACTGATCTTGTGCATGTAAAGACAGAAAATTGTTCTTGCTCAGATTCCAAATATGAGCTTAGTAATACATGAAGTTTCTGAGTATAAGCAAGCACAAACACAGTGGGTTATTCCTGTAAACCTTCAGTCTACAAAACACTTAGCTCATTTTTTTTTGTTAAAAAGAAGAGCCAGGCCTGACAGTATATTCCTGAAAACCCTATGGGACTATGGGAGACAGTGAAGTAGAGATTATGAGGAGTTAGCATGGGCTAGAGAATGATACGCTACCTAAGAAACACAGAGAGAAAAGAATGGAGCCTCTTCCTATCTCTGCTGACTTGGGGAACACAATCAGCCACTGACTGCACTTCCCTGTACACCTCCTGTACCCTAAGCCCAACCCCCCCCCAACCACAGCCCCACGGCATCAAGCATTCTCAGGCCAGGCTTACAGATGATGGTATATGTCAGGGTCCCGCTGCAATCGGGTCTGGAATCCAATATATAGATCATCCCACAGAAGGCCGTTCTTCACCACGTGCCTGATGACATCCACACGGCTACGGATCTGAAATGGAAACACGGCAGCTCTCAGGGGGGCCTGGCCATGTGGGAAGTTCAGTCCCTCATAGCCTTAGAAAAAGGAACTACCATGCTGGCAGGAGCGGAGAGCAGAAGAAAAAAAGGGGCAAATCTCCTGGATGCAGGTCAAAGGCTGAGGACAGAAGGAGCGCTGGGACAGAGTGGCAGAGAACAGGGTGCAGATGAGGAGCTAGGCCAGCTGGGCAGTTCCACAGCTCCAACCCAGGGTTGAGCTGACTACTGCTGCCTCGGTTTCTTCATCTAAAAAACAAAGATCAAAGGTGACACTCCTCATAGGACTGTGGGGAAAACAAGTCTATGACCAGAAAAACACATAACATGAGGTTATACACTAGGTGCTCAATAAATGATACTATTGCCAAAAGCAGCAGGAGAGCTGCCTCCTGCCTCCATGTTTATGGCACCAAGTGTGTGTGTCCAGCCTGCCAGAGAGCAGGGCTGCCTTACATCAGGAGGTTAAAGTCCTTAAGGAACCCTGCCACACCACCTGGACATCACATGGCCATGCCAGGATTCGCTGGAAACTGGTGCCCCATAAAGCACCTCCACGTTGACTTAATTAACTCCCTCTCCAGAGACTCTCACTAAGCTCCTTTAGAGATCGGGATGGAACTCTGCTGTTGTCAGACGACTAAAGTTTCCTCCGATATCAGATGTTAGCGGAAGGGATAACCTGAGGTCCTGGTGTCCAGGAGGAATTTGCCTTGTACAGAGAGACTCGGTACAGTTCTGACGACTTAGGTTAATGGGTGCATGTTCCAGCTTGGTCTCCTGGTCTGTATAAAACTACGACACTGTAAAGAATAGGTCCAGCTTGGCTGAGTTTAGAAACAAACCTCAATTTCTGTGACTTTGTTTCTTAATTCCTTGTAAAGTGCTGGGGTTAAATGAATCTAAGTTAATGGACAACAGCTTTGGAAAAGCCAGCCAGGAAGCAAACCTGATGCACTGGCTGAAAGGTGGTAGATTCCCAGAAGGGACTTTACTTTCTGACCCTTGGGTACCAGTTGCCTGTGAACACATATTGAGCTGATGAAGGAAAAGGGTCCTTGGCTTCTGGCCTTTTTTGTGAAGAACATTCTATTTGTAGGGTTTTCTGGTATGTGGAGTTCCTGGGGTGCTCTCAGAGGTCAGTCCTTGGCTTGTTTTGTGCCCCTGTCACTAATGTGTTGACCGCTTGCATTGCTTATAAAGTTATGGGCCATGAAGGATCACATGCTCCGTTTGCTTTTCTGTGTAGCCTGGTTTGACATTTAGCTTCAGATGTTGGCTTGCTCCTTAGCTCCATATTGGAGGTATATAAACCATTTAGACTCATTTTATGTCCACTGCTATGCAAGTGATGGGATAAATTATGTCTGCTGCCTAAGGCTTGAGTAGCCACTGGAGGAGGGGGCCTTTGCTGGGGGACAAAGATCAGCATTCCTACAAAGGCCTCTGATGTCACTGGATTTAAGCATACGTTGTGGGGATCTCTATTATAACTCATGGAGGTCTGAGAAACGGCGATTCTTCACTACTTTGGAGGCCCTGGAGGGAGAATCCATGTTGACTAGTTCCTTCGGGCTCTCTCAGTGCACCTCGGAGTAATAGAACTTTTAATGGATCAGTTTCATTTTTGATAATTGGCTTAGGAGAACACGGGCAACGTTATGACTGTAGCAAAGGGCTTTCTACAGATTATCTATCTGAGGTTCTCCTGGACACTGAAAGTCCGTGAAGTACCCAGAGAGAAAATCCACCCCACTTCTAAGAGCTCTAAAAGGCTGGTTGGCTGACTAGAACTTCATGACGATGGAGAGATGTAAACCACAGTCACAGTCATCCTAGGCTGTCTTTACCTCCTTTAGCAGCCACCCAAAGGCCACCTCTGTGTCTGAGTCAATGTTCCCTTGCCTGTCGGACAAAACCTTTGGGATGCATTAACTTAGCAGATCACGGGGCTTCCATCAACCCAGAAGCTAAGCGCCTGTGAAGAGAGTCTGTGAAGACTGCATCCCTGTTTGGCTGTGGCCCGCCTATCTGAGGTTCTCTCTGGGAAATCCCTTAAGACTTTACGTCATTCTAACATTTAAATCTTCCTAAATTATCTCCACATCGCAGCATGTGGAACTTGGAGCGATCACTACTCGTGTCCCTAGGTCACGGTCACTCATATTTGGCTCAAGGATAAATCATGCCTTACTTATTTTGAGCTGTGTTTCTGAGTCAACAGATGTGGTGCTAGGGAGGGAGGGAGGGAGGAAGGGAAGGAGGTAGAGAGAAAAGGAGGGATGGAGGGAGGGAGGAAGGAATGAACAGTGATAAAGACAAGAAGAGAAGGGAGGGGAAGGAGAGAGGACAGTGGGCAAGGAAAGGAGGAGGAAGAGGGAGGGATCCCCATGGGGGGCCTGCTTACTTCTTCATAAGGATGCTCCCGGCTGGGCCTTTCTTTTGGAAAGGATAGATCTAGAAAGTCCACCAGATAGTCGTACCCTCCAGGTAAAGGGTTGAAGTCTTCATCTGTTTCAATCATCTGCGCAAATTACAAGGCAGTAAATGGAAGAATATTCATCAAGTGGGGAAGGTCTTTAAGAAATTCCAAGAATATGGAAATCTTAAATGCCCTAAAAGAATAGCAGTGGCTTGAAATACCCCTCATTTTCCTCCCTCCCGCACTACTTCCCCCTTCCTCTGTTTCATTCTCTCTATTGGGCTGATAGCATTACATTCTTCCACATCAGCAAAACTGCTTCCTCTCACTGCTCGGACTTCAGTGGCACAGAGCGTTATCAGCAACATGACAGCAAGAAGCACCGGAAGCTTTCAGACGGGGGAACATAAAATGTGGAATATATGTCTCGCATCATATAGCAGCTAAACAGCTAGATATACATTCATCGAGCCAGCGAGACAGCTCAGCAGGTAGAGGCACTTGCCACCCAGGCTGGCCACGTGACTCCAGTGCCTGGAACCCATATGGTGGAAGGAGGGAACTGATTCCCATAAGTTGCTCTCTGACCTCCACACACTCACTACAGCACACACACATACACACAAATACATACATATGCAAATACATACACACACACAAACGTAGTTCATAGTTTTCTGCTGCCCACAGGGAGTTCCAGCCGAGTAAATTAAACGTTGTTTCCTCAGAGAAAAGTCTGTTGAGTTACTTCTCTAATCACTAAACTGCCTTTGGCATCAGCCCCTGTAGGTGTCTGGATCCTCTCCCTATCAGTGGCTCTAGCACTGACCGTCAATGACTGCCTGCCTCAGTTTACCCACCACATGAATGCCAGAGCTGGTAATTGGCATGTCCTGGGGCTAATTCCTGTTCAGCATCCAAGCTTGCCCCTGCTTTATGCCATTTGGTCCCCAGCACCATTACAGATAAGATTTAGCACATAGCTCCACACTGCTCCATTGGGACCCCTCTGTGTGGACTCCACTGTCCAGCCTCACAGTTAAGCATTCCTGACATGCCAGGCAATGTACAAGACAGCCACAGGGAGCAGGATGGAGAGGTTAATAAAGCACATGAGGACAGGTAACACCAGGAGCAGAGGGGTACAGGGGACAGGGTTCCAGGAGATGGAGGGCCCAACCCAACCAAAGGACAGATGAAAATGCTACAAGGAAACCTGGTCTATACGGTGGTTTAAAAAAAATAATTCTCTGTGATAGGAGAGAAAAAAAATACTGCACGAGCTAAACTGAGCTGTGCTTCATGACCCTGTCTGCTTCAAAGAATTATTGATCACGTCTATCCTCTGATGGACAGTTTGCACAACTTCCCAAGTGCTGATTAGAAAACAGACTGGAACCTGGGGAATTCCAAAGATCTCCAAATCAAAAGACAGTGGAGGCATACCCTGACCACCAGGTTGTAATTCTTAAATCCAGCCCAAGTGAAGTACTCTTTAATCCAGGCTGAGTGAAGGAAGATTTCATCTCTGACAGCAGAATTCAAGATCTTCAGGTATGGGCCAAAGTCCCAGGAATCCTTGTAAATTTTTGTCCCTTCTGGAGGCTCCACGATGCCCTTGCTTAAAGACACAAAGGTAAGGAGGGTCCGTCAGAAGAGCAGCAAGACACTGAAATAATTTTCAGAGTTTTTTCCTAGCCTAAGCCACACTGTTTCCTATACACTATGTAATAGGCAAGGCTCCCAAGTCGATTTCAGTAATCTTGTGTGTATCTGGAGATGGAAAGGCACAAGATCCCTGATTGGGACTCTTTTGCTCCAAATTACTAGGTGATAGAGATGTTGAATATGATCTGCTTGTACCGACTATGGATGTTGGCACTCAGATGCTTCTGCATCCCAGTTAGGACAGACATTTGGTGAAAGAACCAAGGGGAATCAAAACATTTCCTACTGGGAGAAGGGGCTCCTAAGACTCAGCGAGCTCAGAAAACTCAAAGGCTAAACAAGACTCCCTCCCCAAGCTATAGAAGCCATCAACAGCTTGGGGGGTGTGGGGATGGGGAGAGCGCCCTCCTGGAGAGCTGTCCACAGGCTGCTCTAGGAGTTCCAGGGATGCAGCTTTTGTAAGTGGCACTGTATCTGGTTTGGGATTTTCTGTAATGAGCTGCCTTCGATCCAGTCATGTCCCTATAAAGGGCCCCAATGAACTCACTGGTTCTTTGGTCTGTTAATGTGTCCTTCTGGGTTGAACACATATTTGTTTATATCTCCAGTAAAAGTCTGGCCACATGGTGCTCAGCAAATATTTGAGCATACAAATGACTTTCACCTATAGCATTTTGTGCCTCCGATATATTGTGCTCTGACTGTTAATCAGACTCCAGCTTGCAGCAGATGTGTACTTTTATCTTTCAGTCCAGTTAGTCATACACACAGCCGTAAAGCACTGTTTATCCGGGGGAGATACAATGTAGACTCTTGGATCTTGAGAAAGTAATAGGGTGTGAAATAAACAAGGAAATTCTAAGGAAGCAAACACACCCACGTCTATTAAATGTTTGCAAGCAATAGTAGACATTTGTCTTCTCAAGTCTTCCCTTTGAGTCCATCATGTCTCCAAGGTTACAGAGGCACCTTGGTCACGCTTCTGAAATACATCTCCAGTCTCCTCTAGCTCCTGTCCTGGTGTCAGTTTGAAGTGCATCGATCTCTTCCTGGGAGAAGCCATAGCTTTCCCCCTGACCTCCTGACTGCAGAGGCCTAGGTTTAGCTTCCTCTCTAGTGTGTTCTCCCCTACAAAGCTGAGTTGTTTCTGGAAGCACAGCATAGGACTGATCCTCCTTTGCTCTGCCATTTTCTGTGGCTCTCCTTACTGGAAAGACAGTAAGGAGGACAGATCTAGGAGGACTCGCTGGCCCTGGCCTCCATGTGGTACCCCTGCCTCAGCTCCTCAGCTCTGAACTCAGGGCTGGGAGGGCTCCCCGAGGACCAAGGCTTCTTCCTGGCTGCATCCTCTGTACTGCTGGCACCCAGTTTTGAAAAGTCTCAGTGGATCAGTGGCATTCATGTACTAACTTTATCTTTTGTCTGCACCCTTCCCTTCCTCAGCCAGGCCATGGCCTCTGACTAGAAAACTTCATTCTTGCCCTTCTTCCTATCCTTTGCCCATTTTCTCTTCTACTTCTCTCCTCTTTCTTTTTCTGTCTCTTTTGTACTTGTAACCATCTTCTCATCCCTAAGACCTGGCTAAGTGCTGACTATTTCAGACTGAGTTTTCTGTGACCACGGTCCTAGATTTCCTGTCTCTTCTTCCTTCACAAGGCTTTACTGTAGATTAGCACTGAGGTGCAACCATATTGGTTCTTGTTTCCCAGAATGCTTTGCTGTGACTTTGTCTCAGACCTGTTGTATCCTCCGTATCCCTGAGAGGAGCCCAGGATCTGCATTTATCAAGGTCATTGGTGACTCTGATGTCTGTAAGGGTGACAGTATAGTGGAATGCTGTAAGACACAGTGAGAGAGGCCTGCACAAGGATGATTCAGGAGGTTTAGGGAGATGCCAATGAAGAAGGAAGGGTTTTAACTGGAGGATGAGTTTTAACTGAAACAATCAAGAAACATGTTTACTCTTCCATGCTGGAGCACTTGGGGCCTCTCAAAGAATTTTAAGCAATTTTAACTTTCACAATTTAGAAGAACTGGCTTGTCAGCAATAAAGAGAGAGGTTTCCAAAATTTTGCCATAATTCCTGTAAGAACTGTTTCATGTAGGGGTGGCGTGGGAAAACAGGGTCTCACTCTGTAACCCGAAACAAACCAGGCTGGCTTTGAACTTTTGGTAATCCTTCTGCCTCTTGAAGTGATGGGACTACATATGTGAACCATCACTCCCAGCTAAGAACTATTTCTACCAGGTTGTAAAGTTATTCCAGAAATACAACCCTTACTATATGCAATATACTTAGTTTTTATTTCTACTGGTGAATGTGAATTTCACTTTTGGGTGAAAATATCGGCTATGACCTGGGTTCAATGGCCAGTCAGTGGATTGCAGATTGAAAATTGTGATTTGAAAATTAAATTGCAGGTGCGAATGGAGGAAGGCTGGGGGGGGGTGGGGTGGGCACAACCACAATCCAGGGAAGAAGAGGCAGGGTTAACCCCTCGGTGAGTGGTGGAGAGAGCATGCCAGGGAAGCATGCACTGAGAGAAAATGAGAGCTGACCAGGATGTAGTCACAGCTAGGAAGTCAACAGAGGATAACACCAGCTGCCATGCTGGTCCCTTCCTCCTGTAATATCTGCACGTTGATATGTGGGGAGAAATTTATGACTACGTGGCTCAGGATGTGTACTTACGAAACTACAGTCCTCTTGAGTCAATGTTAGCTCTGTTGGAATTGCGTTTACCTGTTTGATATCTTGAACAGTGCTGCTGATTTTATAGATCATACTTGTACTGAGGTGAAAACTAATGTTCGGAGCCACCCAACATGGGTGCCAGAGTTGAACTCTGGTCCTCTGTGGTAGCAGAGAATGCCTTGACTACAGAGCCGTTTCTCTAGCCCCTTAGCCTTTCCTCTCTAATAAGCCTTCGGGGTGATGAAAACACTTGAGATGTTATAAAGGATGAAATGCTTGGGAAAGCTGTCCAACTTGAATGACAATTATTAGTCTATTTTATTTGAATAGTAAGACATGTATTTTTCTTAAGCCAGGGTCTCAAATAGAGCAGTCTGGCCTGATCCTTCTGCCTCAGCCTCCTAAGTGTTAAAATTACAGGTGTGTGGTAGCCTGCCTGCTTCTAAGAGTTCTGTGTTTAAAAGTGAGATGGAGATCTTATCAGGTAAGGGGCTTAGCATGTGACCTGACAAAACTTAACGTCACTACAGAGTAGGGACCTGTTGCAAGTCAGGAGGAAAGCTCTTTATTATAATATCAAAAATTATATAAGGTGTTTTTATCCCCCATAAATATTTAAGCCAAACCTGTCTGTTGGGTCCTTTAGCATCCTGCCCAGGTCGAGGGTAGCTCCAGGCCGTGGGGTCCACGTCACCACATCAGAGTTTTTCTTGATAAGATTGTTGAGCTGATTTGGGTCATTTTTGGTGTTTGTTTCCTTAATATACCTAAGAAATAGGAGTGTCCCCAGATGAGAAAGTTTATTCTCCAGTGTGTGTGTGGCAGCAACAGGAACACACACTGTTCTTTAATCCCACTTTATCCACCCCCCCCCACACACACACATACCTAAGAAACATAAAGACCATATTTGGTCTGCTGTCCCTAATCAGTCGAGGAAGTACATATCTTTTGTTTTTTAAGTACATTCAGGTGATGATTGGAATTAAGTGAGAGGAACCATGAGTAAGCAGAGGGATTCTACATAAGCAGTAATTGCACAGTCAGACTGAATAGCAACCAAAATCAAGACCAACTGGTTATTACTTGGTAGGCAGTACATTAAGTGCTTGATATGAACTTATCAATGCTTCATGGGATTGCTTCTGTCACTACCTTCATTTCCTACAGAAGGAAGCAAAGACTGCACAGGCTCAAACTACAGACAAGGCCCCAGGGTCTCTCTCCAGCGTTCAGAATAATGTCTGAGAAGTCTCTGCATTCAAAACCGTAAAAACTGTACCGTGATCCTTCGGGCTTGCTGGCCAGCCCAGCAATGACAGACTGACTCAAAAACGCAGGTGGACGGCCCTGAAGAATGATGACACTCAAAGTCGGCCATGGCATCCACGGTCACATACATGCACAGCTGCACCCTCATACATGTGTATGTGTGCACACAGAGAGAGGGGGACAGGCAAAAGGTAAGACAAGACATTTTTAAAATTTCACTGCTTACAGAAGAGCAAGTATCCTCAATTATAACCCTTCCTGAAACCTGCTTCCTCTTTTCTTCTTTCCTTCCCGTCCCATCCCGTCCTGTCCCCTCCCCTCCCCTCCCCTCCCTTCCCCTCTCCTCTCCTCTCCTCTCCTCTCCTCTCCTCTCCTCTCCTCACCAAACTCCAAACAACCACCTTACTCAAAAACCAAACCAAACCCTGTAACTTGTTAATTTCCACATCACACTGACAGTGGTGTTGGGACAGAAAATGATTGAGTCAGAGAAAACAGATTTGTCACTGTGATTCGTCTGATGGTTACTTACATAGATATTCCTACTAAAGAGAATTTGACTTCCTTGACCTACAGGTTGGTTCTTTAGACCTGATATTTAGTCAGATAGTTGAATAGAACATGAACAGACATCTGTGTTTCTTTACTGAAAACACTGTCACTTCCCTTAGAAGGTGTCCGTGGCTTTGTCCTTGCTCCCGACACCAGCATCTTCCTGCTGCTTCCGCTCCCATGTGCATGTGTGCATGTGTGCACCCGAACATGTTCATGTGGAGGCCAGAAGTAGACGGTTGCATCTTCCTCCCCCACTCAACTTACTTTTTTGAGAAAGGGCTTTCGCTGACCTGGAGCTCACTGATTGGCTAGGCTGGCCAGCAAGCCCCGTTGCGCCATCTGCCTCTGACTCCCTAGTCCTGGGGTTACAGGTGTACATGGCCGAGTCCAGGCTTCGTACAGTGCTAGATGCTAACGTAGGTCCTGGTGCTTGTGTGGCAAGCACGTGACTCCCGAGCCACCTGCCCAGATCTTCAGTTCCCAGTAAAGCATCTCTATCACTGTTTCCCTTCTCAAGCCCACAGTGGCTTTCCCCACTTCGAGGCTCCGCCTCCTGAGCCAGAGTCTTGGCCATCACTCTTTCCCAAGCAGGAACAGAACGGTACTCACGAACTTCCATACTGCATCATGCATTTCTGCCTCTTTCTCTACAATAATAACAACGAACTGCTTACGTATGGAATCGTAGCTTATAATTACTTTCACTGACATCACTATGCTGAAAGTTTGAGTACCCCCTAAATAAAAAGCTGCTTCCTCCATTTCTTTTTTGTTTGTTTGTGTTTTTGTTTGGTTTTTTGAGACAGAACTTCTCTGTATAGCCCTGGCTGTCCTGGTGCTTACTTTGTAGACCAGGCCAGCCTAGAACACACAGAGATTATTTTGCCTCTGCATTCAGAGTGCTGGGATCAAAGGTTTACATTACACGCCACGCCCAGCCCCCCAGCTCTTCTACAAGACCTGTCCTTCTTTCATCCAAATTCCCTTTCACTTTCCACCACCCTTCACCTTCCCTCCTGGATAATAGTTTTAAATTGGTCTCCAAACCAAAGTGTTTCTCTTTTTGCCTTTCCCACAACACAGCCTCACAGCCTGCCAACTAATGATGGCCCTTCCTTACTAGATTCACCGGGATTCCCAAACCTCCAGGAAACGCCCCCAGACTGTTTATCATTGCAGGAGCCATGGTTCCGCCTGGGTCCCCCACTGCTTTCCTCATAATGTCCCCGGCCCTAGTACTTAGGCTGAGCTGCAGAGTTTCTCCCTAAAACCCATCTTCCACAGGCTCTCCATGTTTAGCTCACAAGGGCCTGGAACTTTCTGTGTTGACCTGGCCTTGAACCTTTGCCAATTCTCCTGCCTGTGTTCCTGAGTGCTGTTGTTAAGGGTGTAAGCTACCAGGGCCCATCATAAACTACAGAGTCTCAGCTCAGCATTTTTTTTGCCTTTCTGCACAGGCCCTACATGGTCTTTAAACATAGTTTTCGTTAGTCCAGAAGGCATCCTCTTACCGCCCGTCTCCATCTTAAATCTATGGCATTTGCTACCTGGTATTATAAATGTTTTTTTTTTCCCTACGAACTAGAATTCTGAGGACAAATATTTTACCTCTATTTACCTGTGCCATCCCATTCCCCACTCCCTGTGCCATTTTGTCCCACACCCTCCTTTCTTCACTCCTTGCCCACCCCACCCCCACTTGATCACTGTGCTATTCTATAAACAATATGTCACACAAAGCAAAACAGCACTGATCACAAGAAGTTATCTTTTAACCTTAGGCCGGTCATACTAAAAAGTGTTTAAAAGAGTCAAGAAAGATAGATAGCATCAACAAGGATATAGAAAAGAAGAAAACATCAATAACAAGTCACATTGGGTGGTTTCAGGGGCCACTGTGGTTTCAAGGGCCAATTGGTGAAAGATAGGTATCGGTAAATTGGTCCATCATGTCTAATCATAAGACAAACGAAATCGTAAGTGTTGGACGGCTGGGTTTGACAAACGTTGGTAGAACCAGAGTTAAATTCCACAGCAGTGTCCCTTCTGTGTGGCTGTTACCACTCAACAGGAAGTCAAGGGCCATCCTTGAATGATTATTGGCATGAAAGTTAATCCTTGAAACTGGGTTCTTTATTACTCAGTGAACTCATAATAACACTCCCATCTGAGGGTGGGCCACAACTTTGCCAAGTGAGGATAGGCAGTCTATGTCCCTCTTACCCCCAAGTCTTAAAGGGTTAGGCCCTAAAATTGATCTTCATGGAGCAGAGGACACACATTTATAAACTCCCCCCTAGAATTTAGTCACCACATTATATATGTAACAACAACAAAACAATGATAAGAGCAGAATTTAAACATCGGTAAAATTTTGCTTAGCATTTTATAAAATGAAGCCAGACATGGTGGTGAATGGCTGTAATCCCAGCACTCAGGAGGCTTGGAGACCATGGTCTGCATAGCAGGATTTTACCTCAAAAACAAAAACGTAAATGAAAGCTTAAGATATAATATTATGTTCCAAATGCTACAAAATCAGTATTTATTTTCTCAAGAGATTGTGAACACTATAAAATATGCATTTTAGCACAATTTATTTGTGATAGCATTTTATCTAAGCTCCACTCCACAGTTACCTGGCAAGAGCCAGGTAGGCCTGACCCACTATAAAAGGGGCTGCGTGTCCCCTCCTCATTCTCTTGTTCTCTTGTCCTCTTGGGCTCTTCCCTTCCCCCTCCCCATTCCCCTTCGCCTTCCCGCATTCCTTTCCCCCTCCCTTATTCCCTTCCCCCCTCTCTCCATGTGTTCATGGCCAGCCTCTACTTCTCTACTCTCTCCCTCTTTCTGCCTTTCTCTGTCTCTGCTACCCTCTTAACTCCCCTCCCCATGCCCTGAACAAGAGGGAAGGGATGCCTTGGCATGGGCCCGCTGAGACACCCTCTTCCCCCTACTTGACGGCACATCCATAGAACATATCTCCTATCTCTTTATCTTTTTATAAACACATCAGTTTGTGTTACAGATATGATTGAAATAGGAGAAGAAAGGGGGTTGATGAGATAGCTCAGCGGGCAAACACACTTGCCGCAGAAGCTGCTTTGCTGAGGTCAATCCCTGGGACAGACAGGATGAAAGAAACTGACTGGTGCAGCTTGTCTTCTGCCCCCCCCCCCCCCCCGACTAAAGAAACAAATACCACTTTGATTTTTCCTTTTTTAAAGAATAATCATTCCTAACAGCAGTCAGAGGACGATGGTGGGGAAGCATGAGCCAAAAATAACAACCACCTGGATGAAATGTCGTAATGAAATCTAATGTTTCATATTCTAGTTTAAAACTTACCAACTCTGCCCTTTATCCTTTACGTTTTTAAAAACACTCAGACTCAATGGCTTTCGTCTCTGTGGGGCACAGTCCCGTGGACTTTAGCCACGTGCAGATTCGTGAGAGCCCCGGGTAGAATCACTTCTTGCATTTGGCTTCATTGCCTCCCAACCTCTCACCTCTTAACTGTGACTGCTCTGTGCTTCATTCCTGTAGAATTGTTTGGTTTTTTTATTGTCATATAATCCACATCATCAGGTTTATAACCTCTTGAAACTGCGTTATCTCACTTCACAGTGCCTTTTAGATTCATTCATCTGGTATGTCGTCAGAGTTCTTACTGGGAACCAGAAGGCATAACTCATAAAGACATTCTGTCTGGGGCTTAGTTACTACTATGTGGGCTTGGAAGCAGATAAATTGTACATTAAACTAAGATATTGGTAAAATTTCAGTTAGCATTTAAAGTGATAAAACTAAGTTAGTCATGGTGATGGACCTGTGAGCCCAGCACCCATGAAGCTTGGAGTGGAGGATCACAAACTTCAACTCAAGACTTCCCAGCTTTCTCATCCTCTCATGTGGTGTGTGAGTTGACGTGGCGTGTGAGTTGACGTGGCGTGTGAGTTGACGTGGCGTGTGAGTTGACGTGGCGTGTGAGTTGACGTGGCGTGTGAGTTGACGTGGCGACTATGAACATGGCTATTATTTATTTGCATATATTTTTATGTGAATCAAGATTTGAATTTCTAAAAAGCAAATGTCCTAAACTGGAAACGCTAGACCATATAAGAAGGTTAGGTTTACAGCTGCTTCCAAACTTCTTCTAGGGTGGGGAAGCAGTGCTAGATGACATGGAAGAGTGCTGTTAACCCTGACAGAAATGCTGCGCGGCGAACTCTTAGCGCCATTGTGGCTCCTGCCACTAACCACCTTACCATGGCTTATTTGCTATCTAAAAGTCTTCCTGGTATCCTGCTCTCCCCACGCATCAACCAACAAACAAAGAACAAACAAACAAACCAACCAGAAACCTAAAAACTCAAAAACAATCAAAAAGAGGGCCACAGAATTGAATAGAGTTCTCAGAAGAAGAAATGCAAATGACTAAGAAATATTTCTAAAAACCGTCTAAAAAGCTGTCAGGGAAATGCAAATTACAACTATGTTGAGATTTCATGTCACTGCAGTATGGATGGCTCAGAGTAAGAGAGAGGTTGGCAGTGGTGTGACCAACAGGGAACCCTCATATTCTATGCCACTATGGAAATCAATGTGCTAGAAATAGATTTACCGCTACAACACACCTTTCACCATCCATTCATCAGTTGGTGGGTTTCTAGGCTGTTCCTATATCCGAGCTGTCATGAATAAAGAAGCTATGAACATGGGTGAGGGTCTGTGTCTATAGAAGGAACGAGAATTCTGTGGGAATGCAGTGTGAGGAGAAAACGCAGACGGAAATGTGAGGGAGGATCCCGCCCTAGGCTCAAGACTTAGTGAGCTGTTAAACAAACAAGCACCCACAAAGTCAGCTGGGGGTGAGAGTGGGTGGTTCCGAGGAAACTTAGTGGGAGGAACGGGGGTGACTATTATCAAAATACATTGGAAGTGGGGCTGGAGAGATGGTTCAGTGGTTGAGAGCACTGACTGCTCTTCCAAAGGTCCTGAGTTCAAATCCCGGCAACCACATGGTGGCTCACAACCATCCATAATGAGACCTGAGGTCCTCTTCTGGAGTGTCTGAGACAGCTACAGTGAACTCACATATAATAAATAAATAAATCTTTAAAAAAATACATTGGAAGCACACATGAGCTTCTCCAAGACGATTATTTTTTAATTAATCTTTTTCTTTGGCTTGTGAGATGGTTCCACACATAAAAGTGTTCACCACACACACCTGATAACATGAGTTTAATTCCTAGAGCATACATTTTTAAAAAAACACCAGAAACAATGATGCACATCTGTAACTCCAGCACTCCCATAGCAAGATGGGGAGCAGAGGAAAGAGAACTGAACGAGTGCTCTAGGGCCAGGTAGCCTAGTGTGCAGTGTCGGAGAACTAAGAGACCCTTAAACAATCTGAGAGGAGATGACCAACTCTGAAATCCACTTCCAGGTCATGGTCCATGTATGGCCTTACACACACACACACACACTAATAATAAAAAAATCTTTTGCTAATTTGTACCTTCTAACTTAACTTTTTGAGACTATTATCTTATATAGCTGAGCATGATTTTAACTTCTGAGTAGACAGCCTCTGCCTCTCCAGTGCTGGTATCACAGGCATGTGCACCCCCATGCTTGGCTAAAATTATAATTTAAAATTTTTGCTTGACTGTGGAGCGTCAAGAGTTTATCACACATTGTGAACGCTAGGTGTTTTCCCGGTGTGCTTTCAGCAACCGTACACAAACTGCCTTTAGTCTATGTGTTCTCTTACGGCTTTCCTTGATAGAACAATTCTTATTTTTAAATTTTGACAAAGTATAATTCATGGGTTTTTTTTCCTTTCTGGACCATACTGCCTATGAATTGCTTTTATGATTTCTATGTATGTACAATGCGCGTGTGGGTACAGCGTGTTTGTGGCCCCTCACTAAATGCTTCTCACTTTCCCCAGCGTTCCTTTTTGAGTGGATTCCATTTGCTCCATTATGAATCCCGAGTCATGCCAAATACCTTTTGGGCATCAACTCATATCATTTGAGGTTTATCCTTAGTTTGTTAATATGATGGGTTTGTGTGGGTTCACATGGTATGTATGTGACTATGTGTGTGACAATGTGCATGCAGAGGCCAGAGAAAGGACGTTTGACCTCTAGCCTCTGTAGCAATAAGCAAAACAACATTCCTATTTTACTTCTGTTCTCCAATCATCACCAGCGTGGCAATTAGAGCAAAGTGATTTAACACGTATGATGCATCCTAAGCTAGTGTAGCTAGTGTAGAATGTTCTAACACTATGCTCACTGTACAGAAGGCTGAGCGTGGACTCTGACCATGACCGTTCCTTAGCCACCTCATGTTTGTCTCCTCACATTACCTCTCCTTCATGTGTTTCTGTGCACAAATTATGCCTTGTTTTAAGGATACTGGTCAATTGGATTAAGGTCTGTCCTCATGAATTCATTTAAACTGGATTACTTTTGGACAGACCCTCTCCTCAAGAAAGCTCTATTCTGAATTACTTAGAGCTCAGTGCTTTAACATGAAAAATTTGAACAGAAACAATGTAATCTATAACATCTCTTTATACTAATAATTACATTGGCGTTATATCATTTTCCAAATTAAAGAACCTAATGAAAGAAAAGCCGTCCATTAAATATGTTAAGATAATTTCATGTCTGTTCTCCCTCACAACCACGTCTCTTTAGTTGAAGAACTTTCTGTAAGTTTTTCTAAGGTAGGTCTGCTGGGAGTGACCCAGAGAGCCCTCTCATCTGAGAGTGTCTGTTTTCCTCTCTGCCCTGAAAATTTCTTTCCTGGATCTAGATGCAATTCTTCTGTTTGTTCTGTCTTGTAAACACATTTAAAATTCTACTGCCTTCCAGTCATCACTGTTTCTGATTAGAAGCCCAGTTATTTGAATTGTTTCCGTGATTAAAAAAAAATCAAGGTAATTTGATATTGCTGTGTCTTTATGTTTTGGTAATTTTGTTTTGATGGGTCCAGGCTTCTTTGATTCAAGTTTATACTGTTTGGGGCTTTACTGTGCTTCTGGGATCTAAGTTTATGGCCTATTATGATCTAAGTTTAAGACCTACTCGCTCTTCCTCTTGTTTACGTGCCATGGTCTTTACATCTTCTTCATGGACACCTGACATTTGCCATTGTCCCATGGGTCCCTGCTCTTGTTTGCACAATCATTTTCTTCCTATTTATAGGTTTCGTAGCTTCTGTTGTTCTATTTTCAAGTTCGCTTCCTCTTGCCTGTCTCAATCCCATCAGGCCCTTGAACAGCTCCCAGCTGTGTGCCCCTGTAGACTGTGTAGTTTGCATGTAGATTTTCCATTTGGTCTTCTATCTTTTCTCTGTGCTAGTAGCTTTCTTTCTGTCTTTACAGTCAAGGGATTTTGAGATTACTTATTGAAACATGGTTTTTATAGATGTTTGATTTTTTTCCCTGACAATTGCAGCATCTCTGTCATTTTGGATCTATTATATATTGTGCTTCCCCTCATGACATGGTAAGGTTTGCCCATTTTTCTTTATATTTAGTTTTTGATCCTATCCTCTTCCTTTGACAATTATTTTACGATGTTCTGGGTGTTGTTTCTATCTGTGGAAGTTCAGATTTTCGTTTTAATAAATAATATAAGCAGATCATGTTTATGTTACAAGTTCAAAAATGCCATCTTCAGGCTGCAGTTTTAATTTCAGTTCCTCTTTCGGCTATGTTCCACATGTGCCACCAAATGGGTGGCACCAAGTCACCAGGATAGGGTCACACACATGTCACCAAGTCAGCAGGATGGGTCTTGAGCTGTGCTCGCTCTTCTATTTCAGTTGCAGAGGCTTGGTCTCCTGCTTACAGTCACAAAGTACAGCCAGGGCTGAGCTCCACAGTTTACTTGCTCTTCTGGCTTATTTTCATAAGTACCCTCCCTGAAGCATAACCCAGCACTTTCTTGCTTCAAGTGTCTGCTCTTTGCCAATGTGAAATAATTGAACAATAGATGATAACCTTCTGCTGAGAAGCCAGGGCTTTGGTTTTCCTCACTGGATCAGTACTTTCTAAGAATTCCATTTAGTTTGGGCCAAGTGTTAGAGAAAGAAAACATCAGGAGTGCAAGACTCATGACTCCTCTGAGTCTTCGGAAAGCTGGGGCAAGACCTGTTGCAAATTGGAGCCTGGACTGGGATACTATGTCAGACCCTGAGGGGAGAAAAGAAAGAGCAACAGGATTCTCTCTACTCTCTTGAAATCAAAATCCTTCTGACCTGAGAGAAGGCTTCTTCCCCTGGGGTTTCATGGAGGCAACCTCGTGATTGCAGCAGTCACCTGGGGATTTGACAAGTGAAAAGGAAAAAACTAAAGGAAACTAGACCTTCCAAACCTAGAAGGTTCTCCTGCTCATTCTGATGCTCCTGATTCCCACCCCACCCCTCCCCCACCCCTGCTCCACCGTTACCCCAACAATGCATCCTGTCCTCACCAGCGTTCAACACCACTCTTAGACTGTCTGAATAGACAGAGATACTATGGTTTTGAGAAAACAGAAGCATAAGGTGTGGCAAGCTTGGCACTTGCTCATAATCCTAGCATCTGAGGCTGAGCCAGAAGAATCTTGAGTTTGAGGCTAGCCTGGGCTTCATCACAGGATACCATTCCCAAATAATGAAGTAGGCATAAAGTTAAAGCCATAGCACCACTGATGTGTCATCAGGTCAAGCTATCATTTTGTCTCTGGTTTCTGTGACTGCTTACTTTTCAGGGTCCTGAGGTCATAGGTCATAGAGTTTGCTCAGTGTATGCTGCTGCCTGGTGGGTTCACTGTGCAGAGCTCAGTTTGCCTGTGGAAAAACTGGGCTTGCAGTAAGCTTTTGAGCCTGAACAGAGTCACAAGAGGAAAGGAAGTGAGATAAGAAAAAAATCCATATTTCTGGAGAGCCTTACATATTTCTGACACGGTATGAGGCATTTTATGCCTGTTAGTTACCTAGATTCTGTGAAATAACTTTTAAAGCTGAGTTTGGTAGTGCAGTTTTATAGTTCAAATCCTGGGGAGTTTGAGGGAGACGGAAAATGAGCTTAAAGCTAGCTTAAACTATATGGGAAGATCTTGTCTCAAGAAAATAACAGTAATACTTGGCTACTGCTTCTATTGTGTCCTGATCACAGACATTGAGAGTTCAGGTTGATATCAGCCTTGGGTTCCCCTGTTAGCACAGCATGTTTCCAAACTTTAAGCAGTCTAAAGTCTGAATTGTCAGCTTCCCTGCTATGTTACGTTGCCTGCCTCTGAGCTGTATACCGGGCTGCATAACATGGCCATGTTCAGGGGTGCTTCTATTTTTCTCTTTTGAGGTAGATAAAGACTAAACACCCTCTATCCCATTCTTGGGTGTCCCTACATTGTTAGATGTGACAATTGTGAATGCTGGCAAGTTCTTTTCTTTACCACCCCCTTTACCATAGCAACATTAGTATTTTTCCAGTTGTGAAATATCAAAAGCATTCTGGACTCTGAGCCAAGGACTCTTTCTTTGCCACTCCAGCACCTGCCTCTCCCCCTGAGACCTACTGGCTCTTCCAGATTGCAGCTCAAGGATTAGAGCTTGGGGAAACAGGCCTAGAGCATCTTCCTGGGTGCCTTCTAACATCAAGTGTGACTGAGGGGAAGGTGGATCAGATCCCCACTCTGCTCCAGGGAGATTACTGTGTCCTAGTTGCCATTTGTCTCATAGGCACTGCAGAGCTTGGGTTCTAACTGACTGCTGGGTGGCTGCACGCCGGCCGAGACCACAGCTACTGAGCTCTGACCTCTCTTCCTTTTCTTTGTTGGTTGTTATTGTGTGGGTTTATTTGAGTAAGGCTCTTATTTCATAACCCTGGCTGACCTGGAACTGGCAATCCTTTTACCTCAGCCAGCCAAGCACTGAAGTTACAGGTGTCAGTAAAAACATTATTTGGGATACCTAGAGAACTTTGGGGGATGTTTTTCACAATTAAAAACTTAGAACATGAAGGGGAAGCTGATGTCTCTGATCCTGGGCCATCCACTGTGACCAGACTTGGCCTTCACTGGCTCTCAAAGTCTGGCTTTTACTAGCTGCCTCTGTCATCTCCACCCTTCCTGCCCATTCTTCATCCCTCAAGGTCAAATGCAGTGAAGGGAGGCTAATGGACCAGTACTTCCTGTGTGGCCCAAGGCTCTGCTAATGTGGATGCTCCTTATGGAAACATGACTTGTCGTGTATTTTCAAAGCTACATAGATTTCTACATGAGCACAGATCCTAACACAATTTGTGCTTATCCAGCAGTTCCAAATGATATAAGAACTCACTCAGTGTCAAAGGAGGAGATTATCTAGAGAAAGGGTATATACGAATGTTTTTTTTATTAGAAATCAAGGCTTGGTCCTCTAAACCTAGGATCAAGGAGGTAGAAACAGGAGGATTGGCATAAGTTTGAGGTTAGCCTGGTATCTATGGAGAGTTCTTGGCAACCCAGGGCTACATAGCAGGGACCTGTCTGGATCTTGGTTACATAAAATACAATTAAAGGTAGTAAATACAAAAGATCTTCTTGTAATCCCTAGAGATATAATCCATTAAGCTTACAATCATGATTTTAGTCTATAATCCATAAATTAGAGGTCTAGCAAGCCTTCATAGGAGGCTGCTCAAAGCTTTACCCATGGCACGTGTCCCCTGGGCATAGGCCTGCTTATAACCAGTAGTGAGGGTAAGGCTGTTCTGCCTGAGGCCACTTTGTGCTGGGCACATAGCTGACTAGACTATCGACTGTACTGCTGTTAACAGACTTCAATGAGCCACCAGTGTGCATCAGTTCCTTGGTGTGATGAATGATGAATGTAGAGTGCTAATGGAATGATGGTGTAAAGAGAAGGGAACCCATGCTCTAAGATGATGTGGGGGTCTGAATGAGAATGCCATCATAGGCTCATATATTCGAGTACTTGGTCCCCAGTTGGTGGACCTATTTGGGAAGGGCTAGAAGGTGTGGCTATGTTGGAGGAGGTGTGTTGCTGGGAGCGGGGCTTTGAGGTTTTAAAAAACTTGCCCCAATCCCAGAGTGCTCTCTGCATCCTACTTGCAGATCAAGATGTGAGCAAGCTTTTGCCCAGCCAACATGGAGTCTACGCCTCTGAAACTATAAGCTCAATCAAATGCTTCCATTTCTAAATTGCCTGGCCCATGGTGTTTTGTCACAGCAATAGAAAAGTAACTAAAACAGAAGTGAATGTAATTCTACTAAAATAAATATTTTCAGATTTATAAAAATAAATTACAAATATCTAAAATTCTCTGCTACCTATCGTAGCTTTGTTATCTAGAATGGCCAAGTACTGTATATCTGAGGTAGTCTACTACAGACTCTACTAAAATATATAGTGTTATATGATATGTGCATGTACTTTTCTGTCAGTTTTGTGTGTGCTATGTGTAGTTATATGTGTATGTACTTATGTATGTAGGCACACATGTGTGAGGGTATGTAAAAGTCAGAAGTCAATATTTGGCATCTTCTTCAACAGTTCTCCATCTTATCTTTTTAGATTCTGTCACTCCTGGATTCTGCTACACTGATGGGCCACTGAGCCCCAGGGAACCTCCTGTCTCCACTTCTCTAGTACCGGGATCATAGCATGTTTTGTCATACCTGTCTTTTTACAAGAGTGCTAGAAATCCAAACTCAGGTCCTTAAGAATATATTGCAAGTGCTTTATCAGGTGAGCCTGCTCCCCACTCACTCAGTTAATTTTTTAAAATTTTATATATATATATATATATATACACATATATATATTAGTTGATTCATATGTATTGTTTTGCATATTTCACATATTTTGTATATTTTGGTTATATCAATTCAGACAGTAACTTCTATCAGAAATACTTGATCTGGCTGGAGAGATTGCTCAGTGGTTAAGAGAACTGGCTGCTCTTCCAAAGATCCTGAGTTCAAATCCCAGCAAACACATGGTAGGTCAAAATCATCTGTATCAAGATCTGACTCCCTCTTCTGGAGTGTCTGAAGACAGCTACAGTGTCCTTACACACAATAAGTAAGTAATCATAAATAAACAAGTAAAAAAAAAGTAATAAGAAATACTTGATCTATATTTAGATGACATAAAACTTATGGTTCAAAACTAGATTTATATGTTTGTTGATCAAGCTATACTTAAAGGTTTTTCAATACCAAAATCAAGAAAAGTTATCTTTGTGTAATATTCAAATACACATCAACAACATTGTCTCATTTCTTCAGAATTCATTTGATTTTTGAAACAAAAGTACATGGGTTTCTAAAGTTGTTTGCCTGAAAGTAAGCTAGCTCATTCCATCTCAACTTGTGATATGAACATTGATGTCAAAGGAATCCCACATGCATAACTGACTCTAAAGTACCCATGCTAACAGAGCGTGCTTCAGCCCTGACTTGGAATATTTCAGTCATCTGTGATGCTACTGGTTGGAAACAAGCCTGAGGCCAGCAAGATGGCTCTGGGGACAAGGGCGATTATTTCTGATCCTGGTAACTGAGTTTAATCCCCAGGGTTTACATTGTAACAATAGAGAACTGACTCCTTAAAGTTGTCCTCTGACCTCTACATGTATATGGGCTCACATACATACATACATACATACATACATACATACACACACACACACACACCATTGCAAAAACATTAAGTAATAATAAAAAACCTTTTGCACATCAATTATTTTAGAAACTAAATAAAATGGTAGTTATTGAAAAGTCATGAAAAGTTTTGATTTTAAGTACTTGGTACAGGTTGAGTTGTGTCATTCTCAGAAAAGGTCTATCAGATATACACCCAAGTTCCACAGGGTGTGACCTTTGTTTGGAGAGAACATCTTTACAGAGGTAATCGGGCTAAATTGAGGTCATAAAGGTGAAGTGACTCAGGTCACTATATAACAGAAAAGTGTGTGTACAGGTGAGGAGGAGGAGGAGGAGGAAAGAGACAGAGAGAGAGAGAGAGAGAGAGAGAGAGAGAGAGAGAGAGAGGAAGGAGGAAGGGAGGGAGAATTTTGGATTCTCATAATCTTTTTCTCATTGCACAATTGCACATATAGCAAAGCCATTCATCTGACAGACACTTAACTCATTTGTAAAAGTGTTGAATAAAATGTTGAGCCCTACTTGTCAGATGGGTGAGATTCCACAAAGTACCCAGCAAATGGACAGTAGATTCGAGGCTGTAGATCCTTCACCAGCTGAGCTTTGTAATTCAGAAGCTTTCTTCTTTCTGCCTTGATGAACTGGGCTTTCCATTCCTCTGCAATGATAGATTGGGGTTAGTATACTCCTTTCAGAAGTCATTGGAAAGTGAATGCCCTGGTTGGTTCGTGCTTTCTTAAGCTGGGTTGGGACTCCACATGGGGATGTGTAAATGTGCAGGGCACAAGAAAATCAACCACAGTTGGTTTTCTGAGAATCCAGCTAACAAAAGTTAATTCAAAATAAAACCCATAATGAATGGCACCGCTCGCCTGTGTTGAGCCCTGTAACATCTGTGGGCATCATGTAATGTCTCTGCAGTCTCGGTTCTGAGCATCCAATGGGAATGCTTTACACTGTACATGTTGTCAAGTAACACAACAGCAATCATGTATGTGTGCCTTTGGCACACATTCAAAACTATGATATGCTACAAACTACATGATGTGCCATACCACATAGGCGACCATTTTTGCTCTTATAGAAACAGAATGGTTTAATTATGGAAAAAAGACTTCATATTTTCTTATCATCTTCCCTTAGAATATATCAAATTAATGTATCATTGGGTTGCACTGTGCTAGAATCTTTTATTTTTAAAATTGCTGTTTGAGTTGTTGACTTGAGTTTCACAAAATTTCATAGTTCAATGAATTTTAGTGGGATCAGGACAGAATTTCTAAAAGCTTATGAAATGGCCCTAAACATAATTCTGCTGTATAATAATACATATTTATATAAATGGAATGCCCAGAATTGATCATGAAATCAAACTATCAATCAACTTTGAGAACTGCTTGAGATATTCCACATCCTACTGTATCAAATGCTCATCCAATATTTAATTCTTTATATAAATAAATAAATACATCTATTTTGTAGCATACAAATTTGCTTTTGTCTCTGGTAAATACTAAATTATATGTATAGTAAAGAATTACTTTAAAATCAATTTGTTTATAGTTTATTATCAGTAGAACTTGATTTGTGTACCCATTTTATGTATTTATATACCCAGGGTTGCATAATTTCTCTGATGCCAAGGGATCACAAATGGAAAAGTTTAATTAATCTTGCTCTACTTGAAAGGGACTTGTTCAGGTGAAAATGAAATGGAGAAGACAGTTAAGACAGAAGTGGAATAAATCCCTTCGACATTGGTGGAAATGTATCCTCAACTTGAGTTAGCAAATTTTGATTATTTACCAGGAGACCAGCCACAGGTTCCAAGCTCGCTTCTTGCTTGTTGTCTTTTTGGTGAGGCTAGCTGGATTCAGGCCTCAGCAGGGCTGTCTTTGTAGGCAAGCCTGTTCTCTATGCTCTTTAACTCCTATAGTAATTAACCTTTTACTAGTGTGAACTATTGCCTGGTACACTAGGAAATGGAAATCTATTTTTATAGCCTTATAACTCACAGTGACTAAAACCACAGGCACAGATGTTAGCCACACTTAGGAGTTAAGCCCTGCCCACCACTCAGAGAACTGTGTAGATGACCTGACTTCTGCCTCCTCCTCTGTCAATAGAATGGTTATAGACTCCTCATAAAGTCCTCTCTTTTTCTTTCTCCCCACTGCCCAGTGTTTATTACATACCTTCAATGTTCTCTGGGCTGGGCAGTGGTGGCACACGCCTGTAATCCCAGCACTTGGGAGGCAGAGGCAGGCGGATTTCTGAGTTGGAGGCCAGCCTGGTCTACAGAGTGAGTTCCAGGACAGCCAGGGTACACAGAGAAACCCTGTCTCAAGAAAAAAAGATGTTCTCTGGGGCACTAAGCATATAATACTGAATTAGACTATAAATCTTATGAACAATAAAAGGGAAGTGCTCCCAAGGAAATGTTTTCTTAGTGAGAGTAGCGAGTTTTAAAGGAACAAATAAATTGTATAGATAATTATATAAAGTGATATGAACAGCACAGCAGGGCAGAAGGAGGTGGGGGGGATGATCACCCGTAGGCAGAGATGTCAGGGAGTGTCTGTGCTGAGCTAGGGTGGGATAGGCAGAGCAGTCAGGGAACAGACAGTATCCAAACTGAGACCCATCAGAAATTGATAGTCATGCAGAGTTTAGCAACAACAAATGAAAATAGTCAATGTAACAAGCTGGGCCAGGAATAGACCAGGAGCACTAGCCTGAGGACACAATCCGGCAGGCAGCAAAGAGGGCTGACTGAGCATGCTGGGAGGCAACTGGTCAGAGGAGTCTAGGATTAAAGAGGATCTAGAGTTGCAGCATACAGGATCGGAGAGGTGGTGCAAGGATACTGTCTCACATACACTTTCCTCACACAAATCCCAGTATCACCCTTAAATCCAGAGAAGACTATCTCCTGGGTAGGAATCTACCCTGCTCTGCCTGTACCACCATATACTCCACAGGACCATTAGGAAGCAACCACACCATGTCCCACACGCTACATTCTGGACCTCATCCTAAAAGCATGGAGGCCAGAGTTTCCCATCACATCCTTTCCTCATCCCATTCTGAGCTCCACTCTCTGATAGTCACTGTCTGTCTTTCTTAGCTCCTCCTAGATGCTCCCTCCCAGGGATGCTCATTCATCTCAGTGGTCCCGGTGCACTCTACAGTTGAATTCTGAAACCTCAGTTCTTAGTGTCTACAGTTCACAGGGTTGGTTCCTTTGAGAAGATACCATATGCTAGGCACCTTTGAACTTGTTCTCAAAGCATCCATCCAAGCACCATGCCTAATTCTCAGTATCACTAGGATATAAATTATTACCAGTAAATTTTCCACCACTGAAAGTCATCGGAAAGCCTGATGCTCCTCCAGCGAAATCACTCATCATTAGAGCAACTTTCTCAGGAAGCCTTCCCCCATTGGGTCTGGTGCAGTCCACTGTGTTGAGTATTTTATGACCTGTAGGGAAATAACATGTAATCTCAAATGCTCTGGTTTGAATTATCAAGCCAACAAGCCCAGTTCAGTCTGTATAATCTAATTCAGTGGATTACATAAGAATTGGCATGCCCCCACCCAAACAAACCAACAATCAAACAAACAAACCAAGAGGAAGTTCTCAGAATCTAAAGTCTTACAATATTCTGATTTCCAAGTAAAGTGGTTCATCCTCCTGGCTGGCTGGGTTCTAGGTACTTCATGATGACCATCAGTCTAATTTCACTGTAGATCACAGAATACTCTCCTAACTGTCTCCAGATGCTGAAGTAAGGACTCAACTCAACTCAGATGCCCTTATCTCTGACAAAAAATCTATGTACAATTGTGTTCCAAATGATTAAGGCCTTGTTTCACTCATGATGAAATTCTAGTGTTAATTTTTTGTTTTCCCTTTTCTTTGTTTTGTTTTGCTTTTCTCTGATTTGCTCTTTAAGACAGAGTCTTATAGAGCCCAGGCTGGCTTGAGCTGTTTGTCAGAGCATGATCCTGAACTCCTCTTCTGCCTCCTGTCTGCTGGGACCACAGCAACACGATGAAAGGGACTCATGATGTTTTTTAACAATAAATTAATGGATAGTCTTGAAAGTGTGTAAATATCAATTCCCTTGTGCTAAAAGCAATGTACCTGCCGTCATAAACTCCTAATTATTGGCAAGTTTTCATCTGAAAAAAATCTAAAAGTTTGTTTTACAAAGACAAGAGCAGAATGTACTGCGTTATCTGAAAGTGGAGACAGAAATGAGTACAGGATGAGGTTTTGGACATCCCCTTTCCTACCCATGGCGCATTTCCCTTTCCATTGCTTTCAGGGACAGGAAGGTACCTTTGTACTCCACAATAATGCACGTGTCCATCTCAGGATGAACGCCATCCATCAAGATCATGAACCGGAGGTTTTGGTCTACCTGCAATCCAACAATCCAACAACTATGTAGCTCAGCTTGGCCTTAATATTTGAGAGGATTGTCATTGTGAGAACAATCAGTAAATCAGATCAAAATTTAAAAGGAATTAAAAACTTTATCAGAACTAGATTTATTAGCCTGTTTTATACAGTTATACATTTGCTAATTGGAAATGAAAGCTTTGAGCAAAATGTTATGTCCAAAACTGAAGCTTCGAATGTCCAAAACTGAAGCTTCGAATGTCCAAAACTGAAGCTTCGAAACAGATTGTATTCACTGTATCTCGTGTACCAACAACATGGGCCACATTTTATACATTTGAATGTCACCTCAGAAAGCATAGTAAGAATACAAACAGATCTCTAACCTGTTGCCATATTCCAAATGGAACCACGTTGATGTTAGTTAACTGGACACCGCTCTGATCCAGGTGCCAAAATACAGGCCTTTCTGTGTCACCAACATAAATGGGGATGTCTGGTCGTCTCTGGGAAAGCTGCTTCAGGGTAGGGTAACTAGATCAGAAGAGTAGAAACAGCGAAAGATAATAAACCAGGATTCACTAGCAAGAGAATGGCCTGCTGACTGAACAGGAAGGAGGTGGAAGCCAGCCTTTTGTGACAGTCCAGAGAGGGCTCCTGCTCACACTCCCAGAGGATCTTACTTCATGGCTAGGACATACTAACAAACCACAGAGTGGACATCAGCCAAGTGTGTTGGTACCATGTTCCATACCAGTGTTGCTTTGAGTGGTGAGGCCGGATGGGGTGGGGAGTAGCAGAAGTCACAGAGAGTCATGCAGATGCCGCTGTAAAACGAACATCTTCATGATCTTCCTAAGTAGCCGCTCTCAGTAAAACAGAGGACACAGCACAGATAGGGTTTATCTGTGTGGCCCTGGCTAACCTGGAATCCACTCTGTAGACCAGGTTGGCCTTGAACTTAGAGATCCACCTGTCTCTCTGCCACTTAAGTGCTGGGATTATAGGCGTGCGCCACCATCACCTGGCTCTGCCTGCTTTCTTATAGAACCCAGGACCACCAGGCCCGGTGTGGTCCCATCCATGGGTCACTGCCATGTTTCCTAAAGGCTGATAATTACACTGATATTATTTATCCTTTGGAGGACTCAAGTTACCAGAGAGGTCATACAATAAAATTTAATGGAGATGAAAAATATTCAGTATTCTAGTAATCTCAACTGTTCATAACCAGGTACCCAGGTCTTTTCAGCTGTTTATATATGTGAAGGCAATTGTCATTTCTATTGAGCATTACTTACCTAAAATGGTAATTTTGATGTATCACTGTAGGGTATGGTAGAAAGAGC
Source organism: Apodemus sylvaticus (assembly GCF_947179515.1). Lineage (NCBI taxonomy): Eukaryota > Metazoa > Chordata > Mammalia > Rodentia > Muridae > Apodemus > Apodemus sylvaticus. The sequence goes on from NC_067485.1 coordinate 42,498,377, forward strand.
TAACAGTTAGGTCCCCATTCTATCACAAGAAAGTGTACTGCCAGGAGTTTCCACAATGTTTTTATACTTTTCCTGTTGTGGGTTTTATTGTTGTTATTTTTGAGTTGTTTTGAGGGTTTTTGGGTTTTTTTTTTTGAGATAGAGTCTCTTTGTATAGCCAAGCTGACCTGGAGTTCTTAAAATTCCTCCTAACTCAGCCTTTTGGCTATTAGGATTATAGATGTGAGGCACCATGCCCTATGGTTTGGGTGTTTCTATATATTCTGAAGATTTTTGTTTTCATAGATGAGAAAACATATTCATAAATGCACAAATAATACGAACAATAAATTGGTGTTCAAACTTTGTTTTTTCTCACTAAACCCAGCACTCCATTAGAAGGTAGTTTTTAATTGTAACACGGTTACTTTTTAGTTTTAGAATCAGACTAGTGTCTGGCTGTGGTACTACATATCTGTAATCTCCTACAGACAAACACACAAAAGAATCAGACTATCATACAGAATGAAATATGTGGCTGTAAGCACAAACAAAATCTGCATGTCAGCATGCATCAGCTGTACTAATCTAAGATGCCCATGCTGTGAAGAGCTACGTAAACGAGCAGAACTTGGGAGGCAGGGAGAGGAAATAGGAAGGAAGCAGGTTTCATCCTCCAAGTAAAAGATATAAAAATCCCAGGATTCTTTTGACCTGAGTTCAGAAAACACACATAATATAAACATCATAAAGAGAATTATGAAAAAATGACCCCAAAAGAGATATTTACTGTTTTTTATTATTTTTGTTTGTTTGCTTGCTTGATTGATTGGTTGAGACAGGCTTCCTCTGTGTAACAGCTCTGGCTGTCCTGGAACTTGCTTCACAGACCACGCTGGCCTTGAACTTATAGAGATTCATTTGCCTGCCTCTGCCTGCGGAGTGCTAGGATTAAAGGCACACCAAAGACAGCTAATCTTGGGCATTTGAATACTTGGTCTATGGTTGGCAGTAGTTTGGGGAGGCTTAGGAAGTATTTTTTTTGTGGGGGAGGCATTCTCTCTGTTCATGCTCCTAGTCCAATATGCACACCATCTGCTTGCGACTTCAACAGTGTTGACAGTCATCCCTCCCCCACCCCACCCAATGATGAACTCTAGTGTCCTGGAACCATAAGTCCAAAGAAATTCTTTCTCTTATAAGTTGCCTTGGTCATCATGTTTTATCACAACAGGAAAGTAACTAATGTCATCATCTAACTGATCATTCTTATTATCTGCTAATGCCATATAACAATACTATACTGACATTATGAAATAACATTTCTTTGAACACTATTCACTCCATCACACTATTTTTCTCTTTGGTAATTGAGGGAAGTTTTACCTAAAGTCAAGGTCAGACAGTAGGATTAGGGTAAATGGCATGAGTAGTTACTAATTGACTCAGAAAGAATGTAATGAGAAGGGGTTTGCCAAGGAGATGGAGGGAATCCATAATGTAAAACTTACAAGTCTCAGCAGCTTTTCAGTGGAAAACACTCATGAAATGTTTAACAGTGGGTGCCCTTAGTGTGTAACAACTTTGACCAGGAAACTCTGACACTGGTCTTTGACTGGCCCTTCAGTGGGGACATATGGTCTTCCTAGGAAGCGTAAATAGAATTGATTTTGCAGGTGGACTGGAAGAGGTAGGGATGGAATAAAAGAATACAGGAAGAGGAGACTGGAAATGGGAGTGTTTGAGAGGCAGCATAGAAACTTAATACAGTAGAAACTTTCTGGATGGTGACCCGAGCTAGGATATAGAACCTGAACCTGTCCTCTTATGAAAACAGGAAAGGCTTCCAGTTATGAGACTGGGATACAAACCCAGCGACCAAACCTTAGACCTACTACAGATCCTACTCGTAAGATGTGCTGGGGCAATGGCGGCTCAGAGATTGTGGGAGTGGCCAACCAATGCCTGGTCTAACTTGAGTCCCACACTATAAGAGAGAGTCCATGCCTAACACAGCCTGGATGGTCAGGAACCAGAGACTTAGTGTGGAACCAAATACAGCTAGAAAGAAGAAAGAAAGAAAGGAAGAAAGAAAGAAAGAAAGGAAGGAAGGAAGGAAGGAAGGAAGGAAGGAAGGAAGGAAGGAAGGAAGGAAGGGAGGAAGAGATTCCTAATGATTTTCTGCTATACTTATAGATTGGTGCCTCTCCAAATCATCATCAGAAAGGCTTCTTCTAGCAGCTGATGGGAACAGATGCAGAGACCCACAGTCAAACATTAGGTGAAGTTAGAGGAACCCATTCAGAAGGCTTGTAGGAGCTTGTATAGGCCATGAGGAGAATATGGCTCATAAAATCAACTAAGCAGGGTAAATAGGGGCTCACAGATTGAAACAGCAAGCACAGAGTTATTAAATATACGTATAGCAGATTTTGCAGGTGGACTGGGGGAGGTAGGGATGGAAGAAGAGAATACAGGGAAAAAAGACCGGAATTGGGGGTGTTTGAGAGGTAGTACAGAAACCTAGTACAATAGAAACTTTCTGGAATATATGAGGATGACCCTAGCTACGATATAGAGCCTAACCCTAACCCTAACCCCTAGCCCTAACCCTAACCCTAACCCTATAGATACAAAACATATATGTATATATATATATGTATATATATATGTATATATATATATATATATATATATATATATATATATATCAGTTGTGTAGCATTGTGTTCTTGTAGGACTCCTAGAGTGGGAGTAGGGTTGTCTCTCTGACTCTTCTGGCTGTTCTTCAGAGTCCATTCCTCCAGCTGTGTTGCCTTGTCCAGACCTGATATGAGAGTTTGTGCCTAATCTTATTCCATTTTGCTGTGCCATGTTGGGTTGACATCCCTAGGAGGGCTGTTCTTTTCTGAAGGGAAACAGAGAAGCAGGGGATCTGCAGGTTCAGAGGAGGTAGCAGGTGATGGGAACTAGGAGGAGTGGAAGGAGGAGAGGCTCTAGTTAGGATGTATTTTGTGAGAAAAGAACACATTTTTAAAAGTGGAAAAATAAAGCCGGACATGGTTGTGAGGGATGATAATCCTAGCGTATGGGAGGCTAAGACAGAAGACCCAGATAAGCCTGGTTGCATAGCAAGGTGCCATCTCAATAAACAACAACAAGCAGGGTTTGGTCAAACATCGCATGAACTGGACTTCTTCTCTTCTTCTATCTATAGCCTTGTAAGATAATATAAAGGTAATAATATTTTGTGATCCATGGGAATTATACCCATCACTAAAGTTTTATTGGGATATTAGTTCCTACTCTCATTTATAGTTCCCCATAACACTCCTGTGTTTCAAGGGCAGTGATAAGTGGGGTTCAATATGTGTTTAAAAACCATAATATTCAGTTGGTCCTTTATTTTAAAAGTGCCCGTCTGTCATTTTGGAGACAGTGTTGTTATGTAGCCCACACTGGCACTGAATTCTTGATCCTCCTGACTCAGCTTTTCAAATGCTGAGATCACTGGCTTTTTATAATGTGTGTGTGTGTGTGTGTGTGTGTGTGTGTGTGTGTGTGTGCTGGTTTGTGCTATAATTTTTGAACAAAAACAAGGCCACTCTGATGAGCTTTATACCTGTGCCTGTTCATGAACAGAGAGCAGAAGTCTGTGAGAAGTTATAGGAACCTGCTTTCCATAATGGCTCCTTCCTCATTCCTGTCAATATAAACTGTAGAAGATTTTTTAAAATTAGAATTGTGGTATACATACAAAAAGTTACTTTCATTTTTCTTCTTTTTCATAATCCTAATGGTGCAAGTCAGAATGCAGAAGCACCTAAAAATATCTTATAAGCAGAGCATAGTGGCGCATGTCTCTAACTCCAGTATTTGGATGTGGCAGTATAATAACCATTAGGCAGGAGTTCTTATAACCTCAGCTACACGGTGAGTTCAAGGCCAGCCTGAACTTCATAAGACCCTGCCTAAGAAAGAAAGCAACCACCCAGAAGACCGCCCCCGAGGCCTGTAGGTCAGCCGTTGCTATCTTAGGAGTTGGGTATGTGACTTCTTTACCTCAGGTGGTCTGAGTGCATGTGGCTGATATAAATGAGGTCTGCTTTGCACAACCTCTCCAACCAGTCCGATGGAGGCTCATGTAGCAACCACCATCCTCGGGCGAAAGCAGGGCCAATTAACCAAGGGTCAAACACCATCCGCTTGTCTCCCAGCTTGAGGTCCATGCAGGCATGAGTGAGATATGTTATCTGTTAGAAGAGAGTGAGACTCCTGTTATGGCTTGGTCAGCAGCAATGGAGTGCAGGGATCGGGCTGATTCTCTGACAAGGTCAGGCTAGCTCTGGCTCAACAACAACTGCAGACACACACTGACAGAACACAACACCCTCCACAAACTGTCAGTCATGGACTCTAGTGCCTGGTGCTTCGTGTCAAATCAACGATGTACCAGATTTTGCTCTCTTTAAACCAGCTCTGACGTGTTTAGCAGTGATCAGTGTTAGCACCAGCATCAGGAGACTTCACATGCCAGTGTAGCTTCGAGGAATATTGCTTACACAATTCCTAATTAGTTTGGTGGGTTGGCACAGCTGGGCAGACTGGACTGCAGTCAGGCTAGCTGGGCTCTACATGACGCATTTACTCATCCTATCGGATGCCAAGAACCTTTGCGAACAGATACCAACAATGGTTTACAGACAGGGGAATTCCAGACCTGTTACTCACCCCTACCCTCCTGCCTGGCACATTCACAGATAAAGAATACATAGAGAAGCAGAGATACGGCAACAGGAATCTAGTGTGAAGAGCCAGGAGCAGCCAGGAAACAAATGATTTGTTATCATTCCTGTTCTGAGTGCAGTTTCATTTGTTTCAAACAAAACAAAGAAAAAATAAACCCCTTCCCAAATGCACAGAACTTTCCTAAATGTACAGAAAAAAAAATATTTAATTTTGCTTTTTTGTCTTCCCCAAACTGAGGCATTTTCCTTAGAGGAAAGTGCTCTGAAGATAGAAACTGTGTAAAAGATTCATGAAGATCTCAGGATGAGAGGCAAAAACATACAACTTGTTATCTGCTGCAGTGGGAATGCATTTTACTCCCCACAGAGGTTCATGTGCTTGAAACTAGGTGCCCCAGTGTGGCCATGTTGAAAGCACTTGGGTCTTTAAGAGGTGGAGCCTACTATAAGCTAATCAATTCATTATTGGCAGAGCTTTTAGAAGAGAGCAATATAGTTCTTCAAGGGTCACAGAATCTCAGGATCCGCTAGTTCCCTCAAGAGTGAATTTTCATGAGAGAACTGGTGCTCCCTCCAGTCACTGTTGTGTGTATATGACAGGATACTTTCATGTACACTCCTGCCATTGTGAATCTGTCTACACTGAAGCACTCACCAGAGCTGGGCACATACAAACACCATGCTCTTGAAGTTCTCCAACTATGAGTGAAATCTTCATCAAGTTCTCAGCTTCAAGTGTTTTATCATCAAAGCACTGACTGACATACCATCTTATTCTCAAATGTTCAGGCAATAAAAATACTTTCTGAACTTCTTCCAATAGACACATACACATACATACACTTTAGTATATGTTATACATAATCTCTAGATATATATATGAATATAATTGTAAAGATATAAAAATATATGTATGAATAGCATCTTAGCTTCATTTTGTTATTAAGAATATTATAACATTAATGTTTTCTTACCTGTACTTCCCCAAAAGCTAATTCCTCAGGAGACCTGGGATCAGAGTCCCAGGGGTTAGGAGGGTTCAGTTCTATAAGGGAAAGCCCATTGTTTTCATCCATTTCAACAACTAGAACCAAAGGGAAATAAATCTGAGCATGTGAGAAAATGACATTTTGAAAATACATTGCCAAAATACAAACACATAGTCAAATCACAGAAGGTCAAACCCACACACAGCAGAAGAGAATGCTCACTGCATGCATAGCAGCTACCAAGGCAACAGCTGCGGCTGCGGCTGCGGCTGCTGCTGCTGCTGCTGTGCTGCTACTTGTTCATGCTTCACTTAAACAACTCAAGAGATCTCCAGCATGTTTAACACATGCACTGTGATGAAACCAGTGGAGGAGAGAAGGTCGGGTACTGAGAGGCTGTGTAGGAAGGAGCTCCTAACCTGACAACAAAGGCTAAAGGAAGTATAACTAGGAAGCAGCTTTAAGCCATTTGAACTAGATGTGAACCACGAGGTGTCTGACAGACACAAATGAAATAGGACACAGGCAGTCACCACAATGTGTGACATCACGCAGAGGTAAGGAAAGCTTAGAATTGACAAGTATCTGTTACATGCCCAATCCAACCACAAGCCAAAATAAGCCTCTCCTCGCCTAAGCTGCTCCTTGTCAGGAATTTGGTTACAACAATAAGAAAAGTAATTAGACAGTTCCCAATGGCAGTTGCCTCACAGTCTGTTGAGATGGGCCTCTGGCTAAATGCCACTCACTCCCACAAATTTCTCAAACAAACAAACAAACAAACAAACAAACAATCTCCATTTCAAAATGAGTAATAGTCACACTACTTTGAGATAACTTCTATCAAAAAGGAAAGGTTGGAAACAAATTTTTTAAAATCCAGTTTAGAATGTGTCTCAGTAATGCTAAACAAAGACTTGTTTGTCATTATTTCTTTTGGGTGTATGCTTACATGTTTCTATGAGTACACGTGTGTGGAGGTGCAGATAAGCATACATGCACATACGGTATGTGTGCACATGGAGGCCAGAGGTTAACCTTGGCTTGTCTTCCATCTTGTTCTTTAAGACAAGGTCTTTTATTTGACCTAAAACTCACCAAGTAGGCTTGCCAGACTGATCAGTAAACTCCAGAGATCCTCTGGTCTCCTCCTCCATTTGCTAGAATCCTCGGTATGCACTGCCATGCCCAGCTTCGATTACATGAGCTCTGAAGAGCTGGCAAGCACTCTTCCGGGCTGAGCCAATTCTATTCTGTTTTGCATTGCAAACATTCAAAATGTTCTCCTCTCACCAGAAAAATGCACATTTAGTTGTCCTCAAGCACTGCTCATCTCCAGCTACACCCTTGTGCCCATTAATCACTCAAAGAGCTTACTCAACATGCCAGGTTAAACAGCACCCCTCAGCCATAGTGGTCCAACATCTTTCCAACTCTCTACTACTCCTCATTTTGCCCTGAAGCCCTGCTCATCACTAGATATATTACATATTTTGTCTCGAAGACACCTATGATCTTTCCAGACTGTGAGCCTTATGAGACATGAGACAGATCTTGCAATCTCAGAAGACAGGATGTACTCCACATCAGGGTATGTTTCATGGCTCAGGCAGGCCTAGTGGTACATGACTGCCATCTTAGTACTTGGGAGCTTGAAGCCTGGGGGTCAGGAGTTGAATTCATCCTCTTGTAGGAGGCAGAGGGTAGAGAATGTGGGAAGAGCATGGCCCACAGAATCAGCTAAGCAAGCACTGAAAAAGCAGTAGCTTTACGGAGGCTTTTATGTATCCTTACAGCAATAATAAACTTAAAAAGAATGTTTGTTATAGCACAAGAAAGCCAATGAAGAGAGGCTGGTAGGAAAGAAAAGTTACATGTCATGGGAAACCCTGAGAAAACTTGTGCTCCAACACCCACTAAAGAAGTTTCCTTCTTCCTATGCTTTCTCTCTTAAGAGAAACTCGACAAAGTGGAAGCTGTAAATCTCCGAAATGGCTTGGAAGTCACTCCCACAAAGGCCTTTGTACTTTTACACAAAGGTAATCCACACACTTAGTAAAATTGAATGTGATGTTTGCCAACTCTATTTCTATAAATAAAGTACAGAGAAACTGCTATCCCTATTCTGACCCCAGGAAAAACCAACAAATGATATTCCCTGAAGCCTTCCCCTGCCCCATTTTGAACCAGAGTCTTGCTGTGTCGTTCCGGCTAGACAGATGTTACCCAAGCAGGTTTGGGATCCATGGCACTCCTGCCTCAGTCTCCCAAGTGCTGGGATTATAAGCATGTACTACCAACCTAACCTGCCTAAAATCCTTACTGAAAAAGAATAAGAGAGAAATGGAGCAAAAGCATGTCAGAAAGTTACAGTTACCAACATGATTGGCATTAGGACAGGCAGGTGGATTGTAATGACACGATGGCTGTAGGTGGCACGAGGAAAGTGTAAGTTGGTGGGCTAACAAGTGGTGCCATAGCAGTTGGTTTACTGAGGTTTCTGGTTGATTGCCGATACCAAAGAAAGCCACCAAATCGTGACAACCGATGATAAAATAGCTTTTTAAAAAGACTTGTGAATTGAACAGCTATAGAAGCAATTTGCAGAGAACTGAAACATTAAAAAAACTGAAAAAAATCTAACATCAAAAACAAGTTATCAAATACAGTGTGCTAAATGTTAGTTATCAACACATTAGCATCACATTTGACTGACGGATGTAAACAGAAACAAACGAGGAGATGTGATTAGTGCCCAAAATGAGAAGAGTGTAAGAGCCTAATCATGTCCTGTGCAGTGCAGAGACCTAGTTGGTCTGAAACAGAATCACACACGGCCAAATGAGCTTCATACCATCCCAGTTCAATATTTGAAAAATGCAATGATGATTCGGTATTCAAAAGACCAATGGACTACATCACATTCATGGAAGAAAAGTGGGAAATATATGAGCATCTCAATTACTTGCGAATTAATTTAACAAAAGTAGTACAAATCTTTCACAAAGCTACGTAAGAAAAAACAAGATGATATAAAAACAAACACATAGATAGCTGGGTCAGAGTGAAGGACTCATATAAACACACTTAGCTAGAGGCATTTCAGTTTTTGATGAAGAGGCCAAAAACAGACATTAGAGAATAGAAAATCTTTCCAGCAAATGGTGCTGGTAAAACTGGATAATCACGCATACAAGCAGTGAAGACAGCCCAGAGACTGGGTGAATATATTTGCTCACAATACATCTGGCAGAGCTGTAGTATCAGACCATGCAGGCGATTCTCCAAAGATAAATGCAAATGACCAGTAAGCATAAGAAGGAAGACCTTGTCTCAAATAATCTATCAATCACATAGGTCTAACAGTTTAAATTCAGAGCTGATCTGAAAGTTGTCGTGGAAGCCGTCAGGACAAAGCTTCCAAAGCCCCCTTCCCAGCCCTCCCCGCCGTGGCGGAAAGCGTGCATGAGTGTTTACCAAGCTCATCTTGACAGAAGCTCCCTGGAGGGTTGGTGTATTTCATGGTGCTCACATCTAACTTCCAGTTGTGCTTTGTGCATTTAACAGACCTGGGGGGAAATGAGAGTCAGCTGTACCACACAGTGAAAACAAATTAGTGCTGATGAAGTGTGAGGGCTTCTCGTGACTGAGAAATCAAAGCGATCGATGGAACTCAAATGAAAGAAAACCTATGAAGAGGTGATACTGGGGGTAGCCAAGGAGATGCTGGCTAATCCCCAAGTGATGCTTTTAAATGTGAAGATCAAGTCTGTATCACCGAATGATGTGTGTTAGAGAATGAGCTTCAGGGTAACTCCTCCTGGTCAGGGAGCGTGGGTGAAGTCAGCTATAGGGGAAGAGGAGAAGGTGGTCAGCGGGAAAGCAATGCTTATATACATTTGATAAGCAAGCTGCTGGTAGGAACCCATGCATCTCGAAGACAGCTCTTATCCACAAATGGCACAAGAGTGATGCTCTCACACCAGTTAAGTGAGGCTCAGGGAGAATGTGGTCGCGTGCATGTATGATTTATATTTTCTCAGCCCTCACCTCTACTGTTCAACCAGTTTCCTATCCCCAAAAGTTTAAGGTTTAAGAATATGATTACCACATCCCAGACAATATACTCAGATAAATATGAATTTTGGACAAAGTGAATATAAAGAATATTTTCTTTTTCTTTCTTTTTGGCTCCTTTTCAAGATAAAGTTTCTCTGTGTAGCACTGGCTGTCCTGGAACCCTCTTTGTAGACCAGGTTGACTTTGAACCCACAGAGATCCATCTATCTCTGCCTCCTGAATGCTGGGATCAAAGGCATGCACTATCATACCCTGCTAAAAGTGGCTATATTTTCAAATGCACATCTCCCACAATATTTACAACATGTACTTAAATTCTTTCTTATCTGTAAGTATTTAGGTAAATGTTCTACATTTCTATTTTATAATTTAACTCCATTTCAGAATAAGACTCAGACCAACAGGAAAATTTAAAGGAGGTACTTTATAATTTTTGATATTTTCTTGAACTAACTTCCTTTCTCCCTCCCTCCCTTCCTTCCTTCTTGCTCTCTTCAATTTTTTTTTTGAGGCGGGATCATATGTAGCCCAAGCTAGCCTTGATGTTAATATGTAGCCGAGGATGAGTATGACTTCCTCATATCCCTACTGCCTCCTCAGCAATTTGTTTACAGGCATGCATGGCTCACTGCTCCCGCCTCTGTTTTGTTTTTCAGTCAGAATTTTATTTTGTAGTTCAAATGGGTCTCAGATGGACAGAAATCCCCTGTCCCAGTCTCCCAAGTACCGGGATCATAGGCGTGAGCTACCATGTCCAGCTCCCTTTCATCCCCCCAGAAAATAAAGCTTGCCAGATCTGGGGGTGCTTAGCTAGAAGTAGGGTCACCTGGGGGTACTCATTCAGGAGTAGGGTACAAACCATTTCTTTTCTTATCTTTATAAATTTTTGTTTGATGTTGGTTTGTTTCAAGAGGCTAGGAATTTTCTTTTAACCAAGAAATGGCTCTTACCAAAAGCACCTTTTTTTTTTTAAAAAAGGGAAGAAAGAAAACATAAAACAAAATAATGCTTCCATTTCCCAACTTTGTTGGATCCAGAATTTTTAAATGTTCTTTATAAGTCGGCAAGAAAGCATAGTACACAGTTTGATTTAAGAAGATTTTGTAGCTCCTGCTTTCTCAGGAATATGAGTGGGAATGAACCTCTAAAAATCAGGATGAGGCATTTCAAACGGGACATTAGAATATTCTAGAGCCCAAGAGGGTAAGCTGATAGAACCAAGTGTGGATGTGTACAGCTTGATGGGAGGGCACTGGGAGAGGACAGGAGTAGGACAGGAGAAGATGGAGGGGCAGGAGACAGGAGGGTGTGGGAAAGAAATAGGAGACAAGAGAGAGGTGGAAGGGGCGGGCGCAAGAAGGACCTCAGCTCCACACACAGGGGCTGTGAGAGCACTAGACTTAAGAACAGGAGATATACTGCTTTCTACCATCCTGGTTATGTCTCAGGAAGGAAACTGGGTGGCAGAAAGGAATGGACTGTGCTTGACTGTACCCTGAGGAAGATGTTCTCCCAGGACTGGCAACAATACAGAGGTTCCAGAAGAAGAACGGAAGGTAGAGAGACAAAGGGGAGCCTTCACAGGCACGCCGGCTAACTACCTATGGTGGGGTGCAGTGAGCTCCAAAGAGAGCGCCCAGCTTCCCTGTGAGGGTAGCAAAGAGAAGAGGTTTGTAGGCAGGGAGATGACTCAGTGGGTGAATGGCTTGTTATGCAAACATGAAAACCAGAGTCTGAACCCCTGGATTCCTGTAAATCCAGGAGTGGCAGGCAGCATATACCAGGCAGCACTGGGGATGTTGAGACAGAAGGATTCCTAGAGTTCCTACTAATCTATCCTAAGTGAGGTCCGGTTTCAGCCAGAGCCGCTCAAAACAAAAGGTGGAGGGTGGAATCGGACTCAGAAAGATATCACACACACACACACACACACACACACACACACACACACACACACCAGAGCTAAGCTGCTGGCAAACCAAAACTAAGGTTAACCGCCCTAAGGTTTTGCGTAAGGCAAGAATGGTAGGTCTGTGGTGAGGAACTTACCATATTTAGGTGAGCAAACTGAATGCAGAGACAATCAGTTCTTCCTAATAGTCTGTGTGTACAGACCACAGGAAGTTCATGCCCCCCCCCCACGTGAATAGTAACGACAGTGAACATTCATTGGCTGATTATCAGATACTATGGATGATATTCTTTTAAACATTTTTTGTAGGTTTTGAGTGAGTGGGCCTTCTGTGTGTGTGTGTGTGTGTGTGTGTGTGTGTGTGTGTGTGTGTGTGAGAGAGAGAGAGAGAGAGAGAGAGAGAGAGAGAATGTCTATGCATGTGTGTGAGCCAAAAGTCACTATCAGGAGTCTTCATGTCTTTTTCATTTACTTTTTTCTCTTTTTGAAATTTATTTTCAATAATCCTTACTATTTTTTTAAAAAGCAGCTTGCAAATAAATAAATCACACACCAAAATTATCTAGACACAAAGTTTGTACAACTTAATACACACACACACACACACACACACACATATATATATATATATATATATTTAGAACTGACATTCAGAATGGAACACGAAGCTTCACTTTAAGTTTGACACTTTCAGGACTGAATATCCTATAGGCATTTAGCCACTACCCAAACCAAAACATCCACCACAGAATTAGAGCTAGAAAGCAACTAGCAGCCTATCCTCTGTCCTCAGGTGTCTGTCGTCAGCAGTTACTCCCTTTTCAGCTCTTCCATTTGCTCTGAGACACAGTATCTCTCTCTGAACTTGAAGCTCACTGATGTTAAGCTAGACTGGCTGGCCGGGAAGCCCAGAATCCTCCTGCCTCTGCCTCTCCAGAGGTTAGTATTATGATCAATTGTTGGCTGTTTGTGGTTTTGCTACGTTCTCGTGTACCCATAGAAGTTCTTTGACAAAAGACACCATTAATAAGACCTCACCTTTCTTCATCTCCAAGTAAAGTTTTAACACCCTGTTATGAAGCTGTTGCTGCTACTACAGAATTGTAGGATAGAATCATGGACATTTGGGAAAGAACCTGATGAAATATACCTTATTCCAAAAAGCAATTAAATTGGTTATTGCAAAATACTGATATTTGGCCTATTGCATGTGCAAAGTTTTCAGGGAAAATTGATAATCATTATCAGAAAGACAAGTTGTTACAATTTGCCTCTATGCATGCTTTTGTATTTCCTTTCATTTATGCATGCAGCCCATGGAAAATGCACTTACTGTATTTACAGACAGCTCATCTAATGGGAAGGCAGCATGTATGATTGGACCACATGTTTATTCTCTTGAGATTCCCCCTGCTTTAGCACAAATAATCAAACTACATGCTATAGCTGCTGTTTTTGAAATGCTGAAAAATCAAGCTTTTAATTTGTATACTGATGGCCAATATATAGCTCATGGTTTACGATTACTCGAAACTGTTCCCTTTTTCGATACTGCTAGTTCTCAAATTTTGCAATTATTTATGCAAATACAATTCAATTTAAGAGAATGTACAGTTCCTTATTCTGTAGGTCATTTACGAGCTCACACTGGATTGCCGGGGCTCGTTAGTGAGGGCAATGCCACAGTAGATTTGTACACCAGGAAGGTTATAGGCCTTACACAGGAACAATTAGTCAAACAATTTCATTCTTTACATTATCAAAATAGTAATGGCTTGAGACAACAATTTGGTATTTCTAGAGAATATGCATGTCAAATTGTAAAACCTTGTCCTGAGTATCCTCAATTTCTACCTGTACCTCATAATGGTGTTAATCCTCAAGGACTTATTCCTAATCAATTATGGCAAATGGATATCATTCATATTTTTGATTTTGGAAAATTAAAATATGTACATGTGACTATGGACATATTCAGGCTTTTTAGTTGCAACTGCTTCAACAGAAGAAGCAACTAAAAATGTAATTAGTCATTGTCTATGTTGTTTTTCTATGCTGGTTGTTGTAAATCAGATTAAAACAGATAATGGAACTGACTATTACAGTCGAGCATTTGAGATGTTTTATTGACTTTAATATTACCCACATTACTGGGATTCCTTATAAATCCTCAAGAACAACAATATATACACCACAAATTTATTTAAATTATGTTACTGTATTTTAAATTTTTAGTTTGGATGCCAGGGAACTCTCTGCTGAGTGTCTATGGCACCCTACAACTAGGCACACTCATGCCTAGGCGAGATGGAAGGATCCACTTACTGGCATATGGCATGGTCCTGATCAGGTATTAATATGGGGAAGAAGGCATGTTTGTGTTTTTCTCTCAGGATGCTGCCAGAGTGATTGGTGAGACATGCTGATGCCGGGACAAGAATGATGCCGACTGTGAGCTTGCTTCCCGAGTGTCCCGACATGGTGACAGGAAAGCTGTACTGGGTGTGTGTTCTTGACCCACCTTTGCTTGCCTATATCACAGACTGGACGAGGTGCCTTGCCTCAAGCTTTTAGACCTTGTGGGACAGAGAACATGGAGACTGTGGAAACTGATGTAGAAAAATTAATCAAATAGAGAAGTTATAATGACTCTTCTCTTTCCTATAATGTGACCAATTATTCTGACTCAATCATGGACTAGTCTAGAAATCAGTCCAATATTGGGAAAAAAAGGAAATGACAGTCCTCATTTGGAAGGCTGGTTCTGGACATTTTCAGAGATATATTTGGAAGTTAGCTCTAGTTTGTTATGAAGATATGTTAGCAATAGATGAAATTGGGATAGGATCTAGATTTCAAACAAGTGTTAGTGCATGTGTTAAGGCTCCAAACCTTTTATTAATTGATCATGTTAAAATTACTTTTGTTGGGCTGGAAGATGGCTCAGTGGTTAAGAGCACTGACTGTTCTTCCAAAGGTCCTGAGTTCAAATCCCAGCAACCACATGGTGACTCACAACCACCCGTAATGAGATCTGATGCCCTCGTCTGGCATGTCTAAAGACAGCTACAGTGCACTTAAATATAATAAATAGATCAATCTCTTTTAAAAATTACTTTTGTTTCTTCCACAGTATTTAATGTAAGTGGTATTGATTGAACACTTTCTAATTGTGTCAGTGTATTGAAAACTGGCATGTCTGTTATGGTGGTCTATCAACCAGCTTTTGTTTTATTGCCTGTGAATATTACAGGACCTTGGTATTCTGAAAACAGCTTGGTATTATGAAAAATGGATAGTTGTGAGCCACCATGTGGTTGCAGGGATTTGAACTCAGGACCTTTAGAAGAACAGTCAGTGCTCTTAACCACTGGGCCATCTCTCCAGCCCAACAAAAGCAATTTTAACATGACCAATTACTAAAAGATTGGGAGCCTTAACACATGCACTAACTCTTGTTTGAAATCCAGATCCTATCCCAATTTCATCTATTGCTAACATATCTTCATAAAGAACTAGAGGTGAAAGAAGTGAGTCAGGCTTTAAGTAGAAGCAAGAGGGTAGTGGGCTTGATTATTGTTGGTACAGCAGCTTTAATTACATTAATAGCTAGTACCACTGCTGCAATTGTTTTCACACAAGAAGTTAAGACAGCCACTTTTGTTAATTATTTAGCAAAACATGTTGCTAATGTTCTGAGTATTCAAGAGGATTTAGATAGATATTTGGAACAACAGATTGACACGCTTTATGATACCATTCAAATTATTGGAGAGGAGGTTCAGCATCTAGAAGTAAGGAGCCATTTTCAGTGCTGTGCTAAATACCAATGGATCTGTGTTACTTCTGAAATTTACAATGATAGTCACTATAATTGGGAAAAAGTTTAAAGACACTTGCAGTGTATTTGGCATAATTCCAGCACCTCTCTGGATGTTTTAACTTTGCATACTGAGATTATAAATTTAAAGACTGCTGCTTTGCTGAACTTTAATGATAATGATATTGCTGGTAAAATTATTCATGGCCTAAGGTCAATATTTCCATCTTGGTCAAGCTTCAAGAATGGCATATATAGCTTGATCATGCTACCCCTTCTTGTCCTGGGGATTCGTTTATTCCTGCCCATCAAGTTAAAGCTTGCCTTTAACAATATCAACATGTTGACAGACAAAGTACATGGCTTGAAACTAAAAATGAGCCCCCCCCCCCAGACAGAGTTATTAACAGGCTGGCAGCCAAAGATGGGTAAGGAAGGCATTCCTGTGAGAACCTCTAAGACTGGCACAGTCTTGTTTATGAAATAAAAAGGGAGATATGTGGAGAGCCTTTGGAGGGCCATTTGGCAGGAATTTGACATTGGCCAGGGACAAGGAAATGAGCTTCAGGCAGGAATCTTACATTAGGGCATGACAAAGTTCAGTCAGGAATCTAATTTTAGGCTAGAACAAAGAAGTAAGTTTCAGATGTGATTATGACTTTGGGCTAGATCAGGAAAGTAAGTTCAGGTATCTTGATCATCCTGATAAGCTCTTAGAAACAGTGATCATAGGAGTGATCACAGGACTTTGTTTCTTGCCTTGTCTGTTCCTGAACTGTTTGGGTTTATTGTCTTGCTGGTTCCTCAACCTAGATCTGCTCTTAATACTTGCATGTAATTAAAATGGTATAAAAGCGGATTGGGAAAAAATAAACCTGCCTCAGCCTCAGAACTGGCTGGGTGTCATGCTGTAGCTTTGTCTAATTGTCTCTTTCTTTTAATCTTCACTCCTGCGCTGGATAACCTGTTGACTGACTTGAGTTGGCTTGGTCACTGGCCTATCCACATAAATGCTCTGAATCTGAACGTGGGTCTCCATGTTCCAACAGCAAATGTTTTACTGTCTCAGAATCCTGACAAAGTAGGTGATATATTCATTTTACAAGTGAGCAGACTGAGGTTGAGAAAGATTCTGAACTTGTTCAGGATTACTCCAGAGCTGGTAAGTAGTGAGGCAGGCAGGCAAGGAGGAGCTTAAATGCCTTCCTCAGTGGTTAGCTACATATAGAATGACAGGAAATGCAATGTCTCCCAAAGATAATCAGCAGGAGAACAAAACCTCTATCTACCCTGAATCCTGCAAGAATGTACCAGAGATGAAGGAGGTGAGGTCTCCTGCCCTATTCCCTAGGAAGACACCAACAACACAAATTGAATATTATCCACAGTTTCTGGCTATAGGTGTAACAGAGTGACGCTGAAAGGTTGACTAGGATGTGGGAAAGTATCTGTAATCAAACAAGTCTGAACAAGTTGAAGGTAATTGTGAGAATATTCCAGATTTGGGGATTGTGGTCTGCACAATGATAGTGGGGTATTCTTGGAGAACTCCCCAGTTCTCTCTATCACCGAATTATCCACATAGGCCACAGGTAAGACTGATCACACAAAAGAATGACAAGGCCCAACACCTAAGGATTCAACCCAAGAAGACCAGGGCAGACTTCAGAGGACTCTAAAGGGTAGGGTCAAGCATTCACGAGGTGACTGGTGCTGACACAGCAGATGCCCACGAATTCTTTTGAGTTGTGCCACATAGTTCCCCAAAGCCAAACAACTCCATCCTAACATTGCTGATGCCCAGAGGACATACATTCTATATGAGGATGAAAGCTGGCAAAGGCATAGGCTCTTAGAAAAAATAATCAGAACCACCATTGTGTAGGGGAGCCAGCTGGGGCTGTCTCTTCTCTAAGTGTAGCTAGACTGGCAGAAAAAAAAAATCTATCGGGTTTTTAGCCAAGATTTGGAAAGTATTCTGTCTGTTTGTCTGTGTCTCACTAGTGTGGTGTGTGTGTGTGTGTGTGTGTGTGTGTGTGTGTGTCTGAGAGAGAGAATATATATATGTGTGTGTGTATGTGAGTGTGTGTATATATGCGAGAGAGAGTGTGTGTGTGTGTGTGTGTGTGTGCACATGTGCGTGAGCATATGCATATGCATGCATGTACTGGAAGAAGGACTTCTAGAAGAATTGAATTTTTGATGAATGCAATACCTCATCTGTGTGTTCCTATTCCTACAACCCAAACACTCCAATAGCTAGGATTGTCAAGCTAACTTGGAGTTCTTAGAAAGAGAGAAGAGAAAGAAAACCTAGGAAAAACATAATATTGAAGTCAGGAAACTGTCCCAATGAAACAAGAGGAAAATTTTCTGGAAGCAATTTGCTGAATGGGTCATTTAAAATGTCTAGGTGAGCATCCTTTCTGTCAACTCTAACTGCAAACAGGGTCACTGGCAGGGGAGCAAAGGACCCATGGTACCTTCCATCTAAATCCTCGATGTCTTTCATGAACAGGCCTCCTTGGTGCTTGCAGAGGTTCTTGCATGCCTTTAGGTGGTCCTTCTCCTTGTATAAAATGTATTCTTTCCCAGTAGTCTTATTTCGAAAAAAATTGATTCCTTCCTTGAGGTTGGCAACTTCGGCAGGAGCCAAGGACAGCAGGGTCTCAGCTGTCTGTTTCCTGCTAGGAACAGACAGGCATTATAAGAGGAGCAGGCACCCTGTTAGGTTTGGAAGAATACACGTTCTGAAATGACAGGGGAAAACGTCCCTTTTGGTCTGAAGCATCTCCCACAATCCAGGCTCAGTGGTCCCCAGTAGTGATTACCCTTTCTCCCCACCCTTAAATCCATGCAGATGTGCACGCTGCATTCATACAGAACTGAGCCCTTTTCACTTGCCTGTCCATCATCTGCCGGCCCCAGGGTACTTCAGAGCGGTTGCTGGTGTTCTTTTTACTTCTGTGGCTTACACTGGCAAGGCGAGGATGGTCAAAGACTGCCTGGAGAGTGAATGTTTACCCAAATTCACTATTTCCGTTGATAGTTTCCTCTCCCCACCCCCATCTCTTTTAAAAGCCTGGGTCTTCAGCTCAGCTTTCTCTGGCTTTCCTTTTACACCTGAACATCCCTCAGTCCCAGAGAGAATCCAAGTCCTGTGGGATCACCATCAGCCTGCAGGTTCAGCTAGAACTCGCCCCTGCTTAGCCAAGTCTTCTGGATCCATCTCTGACTACTTGGTCTGCCGCCACCACTCACAGAGTACCAAAACAACACCTGGTAAGCCACCTGCTCCAGTACATGTGTTCACTTTCCCAGCCCTGCCACCGTCTTTAGTTTGTTTTTCTTCTCCAACCACTTAGCTAACTGCCTTCCCATGATGTGGTCATCAGTTAGCTATTTACCAACATAACTCTCTCAGGCACTAAGTTGGAGTGATTTACCGAAAACTTCAGCTGCAGCGAGATATCGGAACGCCACCCAGCTTCAACCCAGTTCCTCGGTAGGTTCTCTTTGAATCATAACACCATCAAAGTTGCATGCAGAGACTTTTCAAAATGAATCTCTCTCTCTCTCTCTTTTTTGCATATCTGTGATGCAAAAATCTGGGTGTGGGAGTGCTAATTTGTATCTTTTACTCCAAACTTAAAGTGGCCCAAATTATCTCCTCTCTTCATGTTGCCTTTAAAAATGAGCTCAAGTGTACTGGGATGATTTCACTTTCAGTCTGTAAATGTCTTAAACCAGAAGCTTAAAATGAATTTGGGGTTCAGGGTGGGGGTGGGGGTAGTGGCAGGGTGAAGAACTCAAGTTACTTCCTGTTCTAAACAGAGGAGGGCACAGCTCTAGGACAAGTCCTACAGTAAAGTTCCACTGTCATATCTGTCCTCTCAATTCTGTTCCCAGCAGACTTGGCATTATTTCAGAGACATGCCTTAAGTGAATATGGTTGGAAGGATCCAGTCTAAACCTTGTAAATCCTTTTATTGATTTCTTACAGTGTAAAGAGCTAGCACCAGATTAAAAGCAAGCACAGGCACCACGCCTATAAAGCGGTGAAAGGCACACAGGAAAACCAAGTTCAGATGCACAGGAAAACAGATCTTCAGGTGAATGGGTCACAAACCCCACATTCTGTATTGGAGTGCAGCTGTGTCGCCCAGAGAAGAAAGCAAGTGCAATTAACTGCAGCTCGTTCTAGCACCGAAAGGCGAGATAAAGTATGGGTATTCCTCCGGTGCATGAACTTGTTTCTGAGATAGGGTCTCATGGAGCCTTTTCTGGTCTCAGAATCATTGCGTAGGTGATGCCAGGCTTGAACTTCTGACTCTCATGCCTCTCTATCCCAAGTACGCCAACCCCTCCAGACACCCCTCCTAAACTGCTCCACCTCTTGGGCTCTCGTGTTTTCTGTTGTCCCCTCTCTCTTGCTCCTCTCTCTTGGCCTCCTTTGTGTGCACTCTGTCTTCTCTTGCTCTCTGCCATCCCTTCCTCTGGTCCAATCCACAGGCAATGTCCAGTATACTACTTTCTTTCTCTGCCCTGGACACTTCCAGATGCCTCTGGCTGTACTTCCTCCCATATCTACACACAAACACACATACTAAAACAAAAACAACAAAAACAAACAAACAACCAAACCAAACAACCAGCCAAACAACCAGGCAAGCAAACAAAAACCCTTCCCCTCAACCATACCTTGAAATGGTCAGGTCCTCCTTCAGTTTATGTGTCTGGTGCTGAAACCACCAGGTGAGATGTAAATGGATCTCTTTCCAAGGGGGCCTGGCCTCTCCTAAACAAACCAGGCCACTGATTTGATTGTTTCTGCTGATTTCTGCCACCCACCATAGTAGATTCTAAGTTCTAGAGTCTGCCTCTTTACCTGCGTCTTCCCTCTGCCTGGTGTGCTTCTTCTCTGTGATTCTGGTTCTCAGTCTCTGTGGCTCTGGGAGCCTGCTATGCTCTCCTGGGCACCCATCACATGGAAAGGCTCTGCTTCTCCCCTGACCTGCTCTCTTTGTCTAATGGGGAAATACCACCCCAGCACCGCAGCCTGTTTTGTCTCTGTTGGCTCCCTGGAGCTTAATAAAAGCACACCAGTGTGCTGGGAAGCTCCTCTTGCCTCCTAGGACCCCATCACATGGAAAGAGACACCTCTCCTTTACTATTTGGGAAAATTTTCTCTGACAGGTCTCTCAATCCACTTAGGGATGCCTCATACTGTAATTCTTGTCACCAGGACACTTTCCTTCTTCCTCCCCACATTTTCTCCATCCCCACATGTTCTCTACTCCCTCCTGGAGCGTTCTTACCTGCAGCTAGGAGCTGCCTGCTCTGCCTTTGTCCCTCCCATTGGTTCACTGGAGCCTTATTACTTTCCACAGCGCCCTTACGAGTTTCTACAAGATTGGAATCCTCCCGTGGGTGGAGTTCCCATTTTGTAACCCTTTCCCTCCTTATCTAATCTCTTTTCCTTCTCTAACTCAGAGATTTCATAAAAGCTTTGCTGACCTTCTGCAGATGGCTTGGCTTCACTACAGCTCAATGGCCAAAACATGACACACTCTATTTTTGAATTCTTGCAGACCATAACAACTCCTGCCACTGCACAAGGAATGATTCCCCAAACCCCTCAGAGCTGAGCTTGCTCCGCTTCACACTCTCAAGTCTCTCATCCCTAAGCTTTGTCTTCTTCCCACCCTCGAAAACTCTGTCATTTCTAGGATTTCTTTGCTCTCTGCTCTCAGTAAAACCTCTTAAGACTATTGTGTATACTCTTTATCTCAGGACTTGTAAGTTTATTGGGTATGGTTAAATATATATAAAATCTGTAACAAAAGCTAGCTTAAAACTTGTAACAAAAGGTTAATGGTTAAAAAAAAATTCTATACATAGATCATCTTAGTTTGTTTCAGCATACTATATATAGATCTGCTATAGCACACACACACACATACACACACACACACACACACGCGCGCGCGCGCGCGCGTGTGTGTATACAGAGAGAGAGAGAGAGAGAGAGAGAGAGAGAACTTGAATTCAACTCTTGTTTAGTAAAGCAGATATTTTTAAATATCAAACATGTGGCTTGTCTCTATTTTGACTGATGATGTAATCAGGAGAGAAGCAACCATGTGGCTGGAAGCCATCTTTAATAAGGTTAAAGAGAGCAAGTCCACGTAATTTTTCTACCATTGTATACACCGAGAGAGGTAGTGCCCATAAAGTTTCGTAGTTCTACTAAGCTCTCTGCTCATTATTGTGTCTGATTTTAGGCTAAGAAGACAGCAGTAGGTCTCTAAGATGTTGTGGATTAGGATAAGCTTCTGTATGATGATTTTTGTCCTGAGAGTAAAAATTTTGGATTAAACAAAACCCAACAACATATGTTTGATAAATATATTTGATTAAGGTTTATAAATTCCCAAGATTTTAAAGTTATACTCAGGTTAACAGAATTGACCTGGAGATATATGTGTGACCACTTAGGTCTTTGCTAACCGTGTTCAATATCAGACCTCTAGAAAAATTTAGATAAATAGCAAAATATATTTGATAAATAACGTCTATTCAGGCTAAAAGCAACTGATTTGAAGGTGGATATCTGGCTTCTTAGTCTTTGCTAGCTTTGTTAAACTTTAGCTATTGGGATAAATGAGTAGTTATACTCACTGTCAACATTTACCCTTGGACCAAAGGAAGGCTTTCTCAGTCCTGATCATGACCCAGGAAGAAGGCTCTGCCAACATCCCGTGGGTCTGAGACATTGATCCCTGGCATGTTCCTGCCCATGTCAACAATGCACTTCCATTCAAGACTCCATTTATTCTTTCTACATTCACTCAAGCTTTCTTGCCTTCCCAAAACATTCTTGCCATGAATTCCCTCGGCCATGGACCTGGAAATGTGAGCTGAAATAAACCCTTCCCTCCTCAGGTTGATTTTGACCATAGTATTTTATCACAGCAATAGAAACCCCAAGACCCAATTTTTCACCTTGGGAATCCAGAAAAAGAAAATCAAATTCAAGGCAGAAAAAAAAAAAAGAATGACAAGCTGAGCAAAAATACATGGACTTGGAGGCAGAAAATCAATAGATACTCTGTCTACCTAGGCTGGGGATATGGCTTGGTAGAAGAGCATTTGCCTAGAATGCAAGAGGTCCTGGGTTTAATCCACAGCACCACACAGCCAAATACTAAGCTTGTCACTATTAAAAGTAGACAAAATGTAGGTGGTCTTCAGCTCATGGTGGTTTTGCAACTTTATAAACCAAGTATGATATGAAACTATAAGTCAAATGTATGTAATAGCTCTAGTCTAGTGAATATAGCAATGCAGTACACTATCCAGACATGTCACAGCTCTGGCCTGTGGGCCATGTATATCCCAAGATTGTTATAGACACAGCCCAGCATACTGTATTAAGAGTGTCATGTTCCAATGCAAAAGATTAGACACTCCTGCTAGAATATCAGTTGTTCGTCCTGGTGATCTTATGGCTGATTAGGAGCTGTGGCCACTGTACAGCCATGGAAGAGTATTATACAGTAGACTGCTAACCTAGGAAAAATATGAAAATTTAAAGTAGAGTTTCTATAGAATGTATACTATTTCTGCACCACTAAAAAGTAAAAAAAAAAAAAAAAAAAAGTCATAAACTTTCCCATCTTAAGCCAAGGACCATTTGAATTAATATCAGAGATAAAAAGGACAACACTACAGACCTCATGGCCATTAAGGAGACAGTAAAAGTATGCTATGAAATTCCCTGCATGACATGGTAATGTCTGGGTCCATGCTGCTAAGGGCTGTGTCTGGGGCTAGAGTCTTTCTGCAGCCAGGGTCTGTGTTCATGTCTGTGGCCTTGCTTCAGACCTCACTGATATCTGTGGTCTGTGCTTCAGCCCGAAGTCATGGCAATGTTCCCAGGCAGGGCTGCCACCAGGGGCCACACTATTGCTAGTGGTCTGTATTGTCACTGTGGTCCTACTTCAGCTGGAAGGGAGGACTGCATTTGTGGTCTATGCTGTCACCAGAAACTACGTGGCTGTGTCTCACTGACTATAAAGAGCGAAGAAGCCACTTTTGCAGTGATATTTGATGACTGTAAAAGCACAGTCTAGAAAGAGGGACATCAAAGGCTTCTGTGACAATTCCTATCTCTACCCCACCCACACACACACACAAAGCAACAGCCTAAACAGGAAGCCATCAAAGGAAACTCTTCAAAAGCATAATAAATATGATGAAGTGTCGCTCTCCATAATTGATGGCTTCTGGTGGGGGTGTGGGAGGGCAAGAACTCTGTTTTTCTTAAGGGGCAGGCCACTGTGAGTTCGACCATGCCCCAGTGAGTATATACAGAACACAAAGTGGATTTGTTTTGTTTCTTTTTCTGTTTTTTATTTTATATTTTTTAAGCAGGGAGAGGTCACGAGGGTTGGTGGGCAGACATGGAAGGACTCAGGAGTGTGATGTTGTATGATGTGAAACTTCAAATAATCAATAAAATTATTATATTAAAAGAAAAAAAAGCCCTTCTCGCAGAATTGGTATTAGATGAGACAGACTACAACACACACACACAAAACAACAACAACCACAATGCTACTCCAAAAGAAAATTATCAATATCTAAGTTGTATTAGGATGATAACATATTCATTCCAAAACACCATAAAAGAATAAAAAGATAGTGAGGCAGTGGTGGCACATGCCTTTAATCCCAGCACTTGGGAGGCAGAGGAAGGTAGGTGGATTTCTGAGTTCAAGGCCAGCCTGGTCTACTAATTGAGTTTCAGGACAGCCAGAGCTACACAGAGAAACCCTGTCTCAAAAAACAACAAACCAACCAACTAACAAACAAACAAAAAAGAATAAAAAGATAAAAAGAAAGTAAAGACCCATTTGCTTGGGCGAATTACAAAATAATTTTCTGATGAGTACATAAGAATTTCTACAAATCCATGGTTAAAGGGAAAATAGGGTAAAAAAAAGTTTGGATAGGCATTTCACACAAGAGAATATTCAAAGTATCAATAAATTTTTAAAGGGAGTCAAGTATCTCTAGTAATTGTGGAAATGAAAAATAAAACCATAACAAGATACGCCTGCAGCCACTAGATTAACTAAATTTAAATAACCGAAAATACCAAGTGTTGTTGCAAGGTGGGGGGTGGGGTTGGGATGGCAATGGAAACTCTGGTAACTTATTATAGGTATGCAATGTGATTCTGTCACACTGAAAAACGCTGTGACGTTGTCTGGAAAAACAGAAAGCACACATGGGCCCTGTCTCCCAATGCTATTCTAGTCTCAAAACTAGACAAGGTTATGCATATGTTCTTCGACACAAGTGTACAAGGATGTACAAACACATTATTTACATTAGCCCTTAATTAGGAAGCTCAAATATTCAACAATGAAATAATAAGTTATAGCTGTATAAGTTTTATAGGTCAATTATATATTATCATATTGGGGTACACATGACAGAATTCAATAGGAAAAGAAACAATTAAACAGCTTGCAAAAACCTATAACAATATCCACAAACTGGGGCAAAGAAACATGTTGCCCTAAGTGCTGGAAAGCTGCCTGCTGGCAGCGAGAAGGGAGAGTCATAGGGCTGACCAGCTCCACTGCCACCCAGACACAGATTCAGGACTTTGAGTTTGTCTGTCCCTAAACCTATATCATCTGTGAACTGCTGGGGAGCATGAAAGGACCAGTCCTGCCGATCAAAAATTGCAGGACCTTCATGACACAGGGCAAAAACAATATAATCCAAAGGAGTCCCAGTCAGGAGCCAAATATTGACGGTGCCACAGAAGCCAGAGACCTCTAACCAAAACAATGACCTATTGCAATGAACATTTGCAAGACAGAGGGATATCCTAAGCTATGGGGCACACTGTGACACACTACAGCTACAAAAGATGTTTTCTATGCTGTGTGTGTGTGTGTGTGTGTGTGTGTATGTGTGTGTGTGTGTGTGTTGTGTATCTGTGTTTTGGGGAGCAGGCTGCAAGAGCAGAGGGTAGATACGAGAGGACAGATAGTGAGATGAATGAGACTGGGGTGTGTGACGTGAAACTTTAATGAAACATTAAAATAACAAAAAGTGCCATGCTTAATTTTACTCAGATAAAGTTGCTCAGTGGGCAAATTTAACATTCATTGCTCAATAATGTGAGCAAAATATTGCATCTTCGGTAAGAGAATTATAACTAGAAAAGAATGTGCTATGAATGAACCGAGTAAAGCATGATATAGAAGCAGGCATGTAGGTTTAAACACCACACTAAAGAAGAAGAAAACTAGCACCTCTGCCTCCCACACTCAAGCTGGGAATAGCAGCATGGGCCAGATCTAGGGTCCACACAAGGAAGAATTTAACAGAATAGACTTTAATAAAGTATAACAGGAAACTGCAGGAAACTCAAGCAAATCCACTGTCTCAAAACAAGTTCATCTGGGAAGATTATAATCAGAAATAAGCCATGGAAATATGTGGATAAGACAGCCAACCATCACCTCTATGTAAGCAAGTGGGTAAATTCCTAGAGTAATACAAATTGCTGAACCAGTCTCAGAAAGAAATAAATAGTCAAAATAAAGCCATTACAAGTAAGCAGATAGAATTAGTAACAGTGATTCTCCTGTTCTCGGATGCAGCCAAAGTGCTCCGCCCTTCTGAGAGTGCTAAGGTCACATTGCAGCAAGGCTCTCCCATCATCTGGGGATGAACACTCAGCCTAGGACTCTGAGTTTGCCTGCCCCTACTCCACCCCATACTCTACAACAACGAGAGAACAGTTATGGGGGATGGGATCAATGCCTTCTTTAAAGCAGCTCAGCTTAATGTTCAACTTTTATGGCCTGAATTATTTTCCAAGGCTCTGGCCAACATCAACATTGGGAATCTGCAATTCAGGAGCTGGCTGTTCAGTTTGAGCGCTTAAGCCTTGCCAGTGGGCAGACCTGTACCCTCCATTACTGCTACTGCCCAGGTAAGGAGAAGAAAGCAGAAGCAAAACAGGAAGAATCTGCGGGGATCTGATGACGATATGGGCTTTGGTCTTTTTGATTAAACCTCTTTTGTTGACATGCTCAATAAAAAGCCAAATTTATAAAAACAAAACCTAAATTTTAGTTCTGTAGCTGGGGATATAGCTCAGCTGTAGAGCGTGCATTACAACAGGTGAACCCAGAACCAAATCAAATAAACTCCATTCCAAAAGCGAAAACCAAGCCCAGACAGATGACTTCACTGATGAATCCTAGCAAACGTCTATAGAACAATCACTCTTCCAGGGCAAATGGGATTTATCCTCCCCAAAACAAGCATTATTTAACATCTGAAAATCAATTTGTAGACAAACAAAATTGCTCAGTAGATAAAGGTGCTTGCCACCAAGCCTGAAGACCTGAGTGTGATCCCTGAGGCCCACATGGTAGATGGCGAGAACTGACGCCCACAAATTGTCCTCTGACCTCCGCATGCATGCCACGGCACACATGTGTCCACAGTCACACACCATCACATCCATAACATCAAATGTAACAATTTCTTAAAAATAAACTCATGTAATATGTTAATACAATAAAAAATAATCACACGACAGCACAAAAGCTATGAAAGACAGAAGAAATAAAAACCCTCTCATCAATCAAACACTGTTACAAGGGCTGGAGAGATGGCTCAGCAGTTAAGAAAGAGCACTGGATGCTCTTCCAGAGGTCATGAGTTCAATTCCCAACAACCATATGGTGGCTCACAATCATCTGTAATGGAATCTGATGCCCTCTTCTGGTATGTCTGAAGACAGCTACAGTGTACTCATATGCATAAAATAAATAAATCTTTTCTTAAAATGTTACAAACTTATAGCTGGAAGAAATTCCTACAACCTGATGATGTCTCTTCTTCCCACATCAGCCTATCCAAAACTGATGGATATTCTAGTCAGAAAATTTAAGCTAAAAAAAATAATTGAAGTATACAGATCAGAAAGAAACTGTAAAACTCTTTGCAGACAACATGATCTTCTATACAGAAAATCCTCTGAGTGTCACACACACATACAACTCTAGAGCTAACAATTCTCTTCAGAATGTCATGATAAAAAGAATAAGGGCTGGAAAGATGGCTTAGCAGTTAAAAGTAGTTGTTCCTCTTACAAAGGATGGGAGTTCATTTCTCAGCCCTCATAACATGAGGTGGCAGCTTGCAACCCACTTGAGACTTCAGCTGCAGTTCATCCAACACCCTCTTCTGGCCTCTGTGGACACATGTGGCATACACAGAGAGACAAATAAATAAAAATAAATCTGAAAACAGTAACTTGGCATAAGCTTCACAAAAAGACAATTCCTACACACTGTTGAAAGAAAGCAAAGACCTACGTAAAGAGGAAAAGAGCTCCTCTATCCATGGGGTGAACGGCTAAAAGTCGGCTGTCTTCTCCACATTTTTTTATTGATATATTTTTTATTTACATTTCAAATGATTTCCCCTTTTCTGGGTCCCCACTCCCCGCAAGTCCCATAAGCCCTCTTCCCTCCCCCAGTTCCTCCATCTACCCCTTCCCACTTCCCTGTTCTGGAATTCCCCTATACTCTTGCACTGAGTCTTTCCAGAACCAGGGGCCACTCCTCCATTCTTTTTGGACATCATTTAATTTGTGGATTATGTCTTGGGTATTCAAAGATTCTAGGCTAATATCCACTTATCAGTGAGTGCATACCATGATTGATCATTTGAGACTGGGTTACCTCACTTAGTATGATGTTCTCATGTTCTGTTTTTTTCCAGTACTTTAAATAAACTGTTTATTCAGGAGGAACAATGAAAGAACATGATTATGATGTGGATTACAAAAATACAGAAGCATAACCTTTTCCAGGTTCAAAGACAAGATAGCCCGGCTGCCACAGGTACTGCCAGCTCTGGGCTGAGTATGTGAGTAGGCTAGTGTGCGTGTGGACACACACACACACACACAGTCTACAACGGGGTGTGGACTGCAATGAATGACCATGTGTGTCTGCAGCTTGGCCCCTTCCCTGCCCCCCAAACCAACAGCGGCTGTGTGAGAAGCACAGCAACAAAATTGAGGCCTTCATCTTTCCCTCCCTCCCCCTCAGCTCTCGCTCTGAGACCCCATCTCCTCCAGTGGCAGTTTGACCATCCTCAGTCACAAAGAGTCTCAGTGATCCTGTCAAGACATCTGGAGGAGGAGGAAAGAAACAATCAGGGCACCAGATGTGTGGCTGGGATCTCGCCCATTGGTTCCCAGGCCCATGCCCTCCCATGTGACACTGCCCAGCAAAAAGCCACCCAGAGAGGCCATCCCTGTGGATGCAGAGAACAGCCATTGTGTTTCTGGGTACACACCCCATGGCTCCACATTTATCTCCAGATTTAATGCAATTCTTATCCCAATGCTGGAGACCGGCAAAAGGGTCTCAGAATAGGCCAAACAATAACCTGGAAGAAAAACAACAGTGCCACAAGAACTGCACCTCAATTTCAAAACCTACAAAACCACAGTCAGAAATGAAGGCACACACATACACAGATGTGGAAGCCAGGAACTCTGGAAAGA